>NW_016811820.1:3330717-3342155 GCF_001698545.2 Rhinopithecus bieti
AGTCTTTATTCTTTTTTTTTTTTTTTTTGAGATGGAGTCCCGCTCTGTCGCCCAGGCTGGAGTGCAGTGGCCGGATCTCAGCTCACTGCAAGCTCCGCCTCCCGGGTTCACGCCATTCTCCTGCATCAGCCTCTGGAGTAGCTGGGACTACAGGCGCCCGCCACCTCACCTGGCTAGATTTTTGTATTTTTTAGTAGAGACGGGGTTTCACCGTGTTAGCCAGGATGGTCTCGATCTCCTGACCTCGTGATCCGCCTGTCTCGGCCTCCCAGAGTGCTGGGATTACAGGCGTGAGCCACCGCGCCCGGCCGGGAATAGTCTTTATTCTTAAAGTTCTGAGCCATGCTTCAACTCAGAATGAACCTCAGAAACATACTCAGTGAAAGATGCCCCACACAAAAGCCACATATATTATAGGATTCCTTTTCTTTCTATGAAATGTCCAGAATAGGCAAATCCATGGAGACAGAAAGTGGATTCATGGTTGGCAAGGGTTGGGGGAGAGGGTGTGGGGAGTGGCCGCTCATGGGAAGGGGCTTTCCTCTTGGGTTGATGGAAATGTTCTAGAACTGGAGAGTGGTGATTCACAGCGCACGACACTGTGAATATGCTCAATGTCAGTAATGACGTATTTTATGTTATGAGTATTTTAATATAATTTAAATTTTTATTTTTTGTAGAGATGGGGTCTTGCTATGTTGTCCAGTCTTGTCTGGAAATCCTGGCCTCAAGCAATTCTCCCACCTCCAACTTCCCAAAGCACTGGGTTTAAGGTGTAAGCCATCATGCCCAACCTACCATAATTAAAAAAAGAAAAAGAAATGAGAAACAGAAAGTGTGGGGTCAGAAGGAGTCTCATCCTCCATGCTGATCTGGGCTCTGGCCTTGTTGTAGCCCTGGCCTCCCCTGAATGAGATGAAGGACTCTCCTCAGCATCTCAGTTACTGGGTGGGGGGATCTGAGTGTGATATTGAGGAAAGACTAGATGAGACATCTCCTAGGTTGAGGATTCCTGCCACCACCCCAGTGCTCCCAGCACAGAGCCTTTTCTTTTCATTTTCAGGCCCTCCCCTTTGAAATGACAGGAGCTCTGATACATGAGGAAGTCGGAAGTCTGGACTTCACTCAAGGCTGCCAAGGGTGGTGGTCAGATGGCTGGAGGTGGTGTCTGGAAGGTGGGCTGATTCCTGGATGCAGCTCAAAACTGCATTTTTTTATTTATTTGTTTATTTATTTATTCATTCAAGACAGGATCTCACTCTGTCACCCAGGCTGGAGTACAATGGTGTTATTGTAGCTCACTGCAGCCTTGAACTCCTGGCCTCAAGGGATCCTCCTGCCTCAGCCTCGCAAAGTGCTGGGATCACAGGTGTGAGCCACCATGCCCAGCCAAATTTTATTCTTTTTTTTTTCTTTTCCAATTTTTTTTCTTAATTTTATTCTTTATTCAAATTTTGTTCAAATTTTATTCTTAATTCTAGATTTCTTCCTGTTCATTGTCTTCCTCTCAGTCTTCTGTGTATAGATGATCCATTGTTGGGACAATCACAGCAAAATTACCCCTTGGGCTTGTGCCCTTGGTTTGAAGAGAACTCCTTCATTTGCTAATTCATTCATCTTATACCTCTCATGTGGGCATCTGCCAGGCTCTGGGGCTGCAAGGCAGAGACAAACTACACTTAGCTCCTGCCCTCAGGGCATAGAGACTTGTAAAGAAAAGTTTTCAGTGGAAGTAATAATGATGCAATTGCCTGACATCTTTTACGCACCGGGCATTGTGGTAAGCACTTTATGTTCATCAATTTTTTTATGTTCAATAATTTAATCATTGAACAGCCATCTCAAGTATGTACTATTTTAATCCCCATTTTACAGATGGGGAAACTGAGGACTAGAGCGTTGCAGTAACGTACTGCAACTTACCACAGGTCGTAAGTGGCAGAGCTGGACTTTGTAGAACTGGAATGCAGGATCTTTTCTTTTCTTTTTTCTTTTCTTTCTTTCTTTCTTCTTTTTTTGAGACAGAGTCTTGCTCTGTCACCTAGGCTGGAGTGCAGCACACAGTCTTGGCTTACTGCAGCCTCCACCATGGGGTTAAGTGATTCTCCTGCCTCAGCCTCCTGAGCAGCTGGGATTACAGGCACCCACCACCACACCTGGCTAATTTTGTATTTTAGTGGAGACAGGGGTTTTGCCCTGTTGGCCAGGCTGGTCTTGAACTCCTGACCTCAGGTGATCTGCCTGCCTCGGCCTCTCAAAATGCTGGCATTACAGGAGTGAGCCACCGGCCCGACCAGAATCCAGGATCTTAATCGCTGCGTTAGACCACCCCAAAGGGACATTTCTAGCTCTCTGCAGTGGTCACTGGACCTAACAGCGCATCAAGGTGTCGGCACATCAAGGCGTAGGTTTCTTCCTACCGTGAGGACATCAGCTGACATTCCTACAAGAGCAGGTCCACCATTCTCCCGTCTGGTGTTCACCACGTTGTTCCCAAAGGCTTTCTCTCTCTCTCCGTATTTTTTTTGAGACGGAGTCTCTCTCTATCGCCCAGGCTGGAGTGCAGTGGCTGGATCTCGGCTAACTACAAGCTCCGCCTCCCCCAGGTTGACCCCATTCTCCTGCCTCAGCCTGCGGAGTAGCTGGGATGACAGGCGCCCGCCACGAGGCCAGGCTAATTTTTTATATTTCTAGTAGAGACGGGATTTCATGATGTTAGCCAGGATGGTCTTGATCTCCTGACCTCGTGATCCGCCTGCCTCGGCCTCCTAAAGTGCTGGGATTACAGGCGTGAGCCACCGCCCCGGGCCTCTGTCTTTTTTTTAGCTAGAGTTTCTTTTCCTTTTTTTTTTTTCAGCTTTTAAGTTCAGAGGTACAAGTGCAGGTTTGTTACATAGATAAACTCATATCACAGGCGTTTGTTGTACAGATTATTTCATCACCCAGGTATTAAGCCTAGTACCCATTAGTTATTTTCTCTGACACTGTCCCTCCTCCCACCCTCCACCCTTTGATAGACCCCAGTGTATGTTGTTCCCCTCTATGTGTCCATGTGTTCTCATCATTTAGCTCCCACTTACAAGCGAGAATATATGGCATTTGTTTTTCTGTTTCTGTGTTAGTTTGCTGAGGATAATGGCCTCCAACTCCATCCATGTCCCTGCAAATGACATGATCTCATTCTTTTTTATGGCTGCATAGTATTCCATGGTGTACATGTACCACATTTTCTTCATCCAGTGTATCATTGATGGACATTTAGGTTGATTCCTTGTGTTTGCTATTGTGAAAGCAAAAATTGACAAATGGAATCTGATTAAACTAAAGAGCCTCTGCACAGGAAAAGAAACTATCAACAGAATAATAGGCAACCTACAGAACCGGAGAAAATTTTGTGCATCTGACAAAGGTCTAATGTCCAGGAACTTAAACAAATTTGTAAGAAAAAAACAAAGAACCCCATAAAAAAAAAAAACTGGCAAAGGACACGAACAGACACTTTTCCAAACAAGACTTACATAGGGCCACCAATCATGTGAAAATAAGCTCAACATCACTGATCATTAGAGAAATGCAAATTAAAACCACCATGGACACGATCTCATACCAGTCAGAATGGCTATTATTAAAAAGTCAAAAAATAACAAATACTGGCAAGGTTGTGAAGTAGAAGGGACATTTATACTCTGTTGGTGAAAGTGTGAATTAGTTCAACCATTGTGGAAGACAGTGTGGAGATTCCTCAAAGGCCTAAAGACAGAAATACTATTTGATCCAACTGTCCCATTACTGGGTATATACCCAAAGGAATATAAATCATCCTATTATAAAGACACATGCACATGTATGGTTTTTTCCCCCAATTGTCATTATTTATTTATTTGTGCCACCTTTTTTTTGTTCCTATTTTTATAATTATCTCCAGGGGGGTGAAGACTTGTAGAAGAGTTTCTCAGAAGAAACCAAATGACTACTTCATACTTACACACCTTCCAGCGACTTCAGCTTTGTCTTCATGTAATCTTGTCATCTTGAAAGATGAGTGTTGATTGGTTATATCTGGCAAAGAATTCTGAAAACATTTCTGGGCAGGGTGTCTTTGCTGATTACCAAATCGTCTCACCCCAAATCCCTTCATGCTTCTAGCCTTGGGGAGACCACTGTACCTTCTGCATTAGAAACTGGACATGCTGGGGTCCATATTTGGAATTTGGATCCTGTGATAACAATAGTGACTGTTATGCACTCTTGAGAATTCAGTAATGATGCCTTTTTTCCCTTAAAGATGGGTTCTTGCTCTGTTGTCCAGGCTGGAGTGCAGTGGCACAATCACAGTTTACTGCAGCCTCCAATTCCTGGGCTCAAGCGATACTCTTACCTCAGCCTCCTGAGTACATAGGACTACAGGTGGGTGCCACCATGCCTGGCTAATTTGTTTTTACTTTTTGTAGAGACGGGGTCTCGCTATGTTGCTCAGGCTGGTCTCAAACTCTTGGCTTCAAACAATCTTGTTGCCTTAGCCTCCCAAAGTGACCCACTTATTATTTTTTTTAATCCAACTTGGTGTCAGACAGCTCTGGGCTCCCAACTGGTTTTGACACTTGCCAGCTTTGTGTCCTTTATATAATCTCTCTAAAAATCTGAAACTCTCTGAAACTCTTGTCTGTGAAAATGCATGTGCTAATTGAGGCTGCCTCTGACTCTTAGAGATTTTATACGTGCAAGTGCTTTGGAAACCAGACTGCTGGAGGCTGAGAGATTTTAGAAGTCATTTTGGTATCGCACGACTGTGTCTGCTGTTCATTAACCATATATTTTTCACCTTTCAAAGCCCAGAAACTAGACTTGAGATGTGAGAACACTGGTAGGAAATGAGGAAATACAAACTAAAAACATGAAATCATTTTGGGTTGAATTTTCATTGTTTGGGGCAATATTTCTTGCTGTGTCATCTTAAAATACTCCACAAGTGTGGGTCAAACTGGTTGTTGTTCTTCAGTTCTAAAAAGGGAGATTCAGATGATATCAAATTTATTATTTTTGTAAAGTAAAAAAGCCACGCAACCCCAGCATTCTTTTATGAGAAGACAGAATTAGGAGATGTAAATCTATATATTTCTGAGGTTTATATTGGGGTAAGATGCAAAAATTTGCTGCCCTGGGTCACCCTTGAAGGGGACAGATGATATTCCATAATTCATTCACTAGTAGAAACTGCATTTTGGGGAGATTTTTCAGTGGAGCTGCTCTAGGTTAGTGCCTTTCAGACGTAACATTGTCAAATATAAAGTTGTGCATGAATCACCCGGAGATCTTACTGAAAGGCAGATTCTGATCCTGTATTGAGACAGCATCTCTCTCTGTCACCAAGACTGGAGTGCAGTGGTGCAATCATGGCTGACTACAAGCTCGAGCTCCTGGTCTCAAGCTATCCTCCAGCCTCAGCCCTGCTGAATAGCTGGGACTACAGTCATGCACCACCACACCTGGCTAATTTTAAAATTTTTTATAGAGACAAGATCTCGCTATGTTGCCCAGCCTAGACTTGAACTCCTGGCCTCAATCGATGCTCCCACCTAAATCTCCCAAATAGCTGGGACTACAGGTGTGAGCCACCACACTCAATTCTGCATTTCTAACAAACTCCCTAGTGATGCTGAGGCTGCAGGTTCTCAGCCCAGATTTTGAGTAGCAAGATGATAGAAATGCTTGTGCTGAACAATTACAGGTGGTGTTCCGTATTGTGAAAATTGTGTTGAGCACATGCTGAGGTTGGGATTGGCCAAAATGTTAAAGAAAGTAGTTACTCCTATTGAATTGTCTTTAAGAGATATCTTCAGGGACAACCCAAAGTAAAGTAGAAAATCCTGTTGGAAACAAGGTAGGCTTGTCAACTGATGTCTGTCTGTCCAAGAGTGCATGGCTAAAAATATCTAATCCTGCTGTATTAGTCCATTTTCATGCTGCTGATAAAGACATACCCGAGACTGGGAAGAAAAAGAGGTTTAATGGACCCACAGTTCCACATGGCTGGGGAGGCTTCACAATCATGGCAGAAGACAAGGAGGAGCAAGTCATGTCTTACATGGATGGCAGCAGGCAACAAAGAGAAAGAGAGAGCTCGTGCAGGGAAACTCCTCTCCATAAAACCATCAGTTCTCATGAGACTTATTCACTATCAAGAGAACAGCACGGGAAAGAACTGTCCCCCATGATTCAATTACCTCCCACTAGGTCCCTCCCATGACATGCGGGAATTATGGGAGCTACAATTCAAGAAGAGATTTGGGTGGGAACACAGCCACACCATATCACCTGCCTAGGAATTGGGCATACAGGTAGGGATCCCAGTGTCAGAGGCATTTAACAAGAGCAACTCCATCTTAAATAAAGGCTGGGTAAAATAAGGCTGAGACCTACTGGGCTGCATTCCCAGGAGGTTAAGGCATTCTTAGTCACAGGATGAGATAGGAGGTCAGTACAAAATACAGGTCGTAAAGACCTTGCTGATAAAACAAGAGGCAGTAAAGAAGCCAGCCAAAGCCCATCAAAACCAAGATGGTGATGAGACTGACCTCTGGTGGCCCTCACTGCTCATTATATGCTAATTAGAATACATTAGCATGCTAAAGACACTCCCCTCAGCACCATGACAGTTTACGGATGCCATGACAACATCAGTAAGTTACCCCATATAGTCTAAAAATGGGAAGAACCCTCGGTTCTGGGAATTGCTCACCCTTTCCTGGAAAACTCATGAATAATCCACCATATAATCAAGAAATAACCATAAAAATTGGCCACCAGGGGCCCATGCCACTGCTCTGCCTATGGCGTAGCCATTCTTTAATCCTTTATTTGCTAATAAACTTGCTTTTACTTTATGGATTTGCCTCAAATTCTTTCTTGTGCAAGATCTAAGAATCCTCTCTTGGGGTCTGGATTGGGACCCCTTTCCAGAAACACCAACAATATTACATAGGGTGGCTGGCCTTGTTAGGAAGGGCATGTCCCCACCATCACACTCAGATCCCCCCACCCAACAACTGTCTCCCCGGTGTGACTTTGTGTTGTTCTATCACCCCCACCTCCAGCCCGCCCCATCCCTGGACCGAGACTGTCCTTTCATGCTTTGCCTTCAACATCCAATTACAGAATCATTGATCCTGCACTTGCTGTCCTCTATCTCAAGCCATCCATCACTTAGGCATTTGTCAGGGACAGAAGATGGGCCTGGCTGGATACTGGACCCGCCGATGTTATTGGAAAACTATGCTTGTTGATTTAAAACAAAATTCTGTTTGTGCTTTTTAATTGCATCTAGCCCAAATGTTGCTGAGATGGTTTCTCTGGTCTCTTTTAACAAGTAAGTAAGCATTAATTGATTAATTCATTCTACAAGTATTTGCAGAGTCTCTGCTAGGTGCTAGGGACTTTGCCAGGTGCTGGAAACGTAGCAGGGATTGCAGTGCCTATACCTCTGAAGTCTGTCATGTAATGTGACAAGCAGACGATAAACAAACATTTGCACAAAGAAGTATGTAATTGTAATGATGCTAAGTGCTATGAAGTAAAAGGACAGAAGGTCTGACAGAGGGACAGAGCAAGGCCTGATGAGGGAGAACACAGGATAAAGGGACATTAAGCTTGGCCTATGGGGTGCGGCAGAGGGTGTCAACCTTAAATAACAAGGTTGCAGCCAGGCACAGTGGCTTATGCCTGTAATTCCAGCACTTTGGGAGGCCAAGGCAGGAGGATCACTTGGGCACAGAAGTTCGAGACAAGCCTAGGCAACATGCTGAGGCCATGTCTCTACAAAACATAAAGAGAAAATAGCAGGGCATGGTGGCATGCATCTGTGATCCCAGCTACTTGGGAGGATGGGGTGGGAGGATCACTGGAACCCAGGAGTCTGAGGCTGCAGTGAGCTATGATTGCACCACTGCACTCCAGCCTGGGTGACAAAGCAAGACCCTGTCTCATTGGAAAAAAAAAAAAGATTAAAAAAAATATGAGTAAGTGTCAAGCTTAAGGATGGCCACCCCAGAAAGCTGTGACTCCAAATGAATGGAGTCAGTGTTTCCAAAATAGAGAAGTGGTGGTTTCAATGACATAGGCAGAGACTGGGACGTTTCAGCAGGATTACAACATTTTCCATAGAAGACCAGGCGCATCCACCATAGCAATTTGATCAGTTACAGGTGGCTAAATTCCAAGGAAGATTATTACTGGGAGGCTGGGCAGTGATCTGAGCGCAGGAGGTCACATCTCTGGCGCCTCTTTGTCTTCTTAATTCTTTACAGGAAAAAGGAGGCAGGACTTGCAGCTGCATGCCACGTGACTCAGGCTGCATAGCCACACTCCTTTCAAGGCTCAGGATAATTTAAAGTTGCAACAGCTTTACATTTGAATTACTATTATTTTGGGACAGGATCTCACTCTGTCGCCCAGGCTGGGGTGCAGTTGTGCAATCATGGCTCACTGCAGCTTTGACCTCCCAGGCTCAAGTGATCTTCCCATCTCAGCCTCCCACCTAAGCCTCTTGTGTAGCTGAGACCACAGGTGGTACACACCACCACACCTGGCTAATTTAAAATTTTTTTTTTTTTTTAGAGATGGGGTCTCACTATGTTGGCCAGGCTGGTCTGGAACTGCTGGACTCAAGTGATGCTCTCACAGCAGCTTCCCAGAGCACTGGGATCACAGGCATGAGTCACTATGCCCAGCCCCATGTTTGAATTATTTAATATATTACAGGGGTTAGTTACAGAGTTTGAGCCTTTCCTTTATTCCTTCAGCCGCTGTTATAGACTGTATCCCTCCAAAATTCATCTGTTGAAGTCCTAACTTCAGTGGATGTACTTGTGGAATAGGGCTTTTAAAGACAGAATTAAGGTATGGGGTCATAAGGGTGGGCCTTAATCCAACAGAACTAGTATCTTTATAAGAAGAAAAAAACTTGAGAACAGACATTCCTGTGCACAAAGGAAAGGCCATGTGAGGATAGAGCAAGAAGGCAGCTGTCTGCAAGCCAAGGAGAGAGGCCTTAGCAGGAACCAATCCTGCCAACACCTTGATCTTGGACTTCCAGACTCCAGGATTGGGAGAATATAAATTTCTGTTGTTTAAGCCATCTGGTCTGTGCAATTATCTTACGGCAACTAGAACAGACTAATACAACCACTCACAACCTTGGGTAGGTGTAGTATGATGAAGGTTTCAGAATGCAAAACCTCTTTAGTCAGAATACACATCTTTTTTTGTTTTGTTTTTTTGAGACAGGGTCTTACTCTACTGCCAGGCTGGAGTGCAATGGTGTGTTCATGGCTCATTGCAGCCTGGAACTCCTGGGCTCAACAATCCTCCTCTCTCAGCTTCTCAAATATCTGGGACTACAGATGCTCACCACCATGCCTGGCTAATTTTTGGTAGAGATGGAGTCTCACTTTGTTGCCCAGGCTGGCCTTGAACTCCTAACCTCAAGCGATTCTCCCACCTTGGGCTCCCAAAATGCTGAGAGTACACATATAGAATAGACATCTTGTTAGCAGCTTTATCACAAAGCCCCGGGTTTTCACGTCTGCTGTGTTTACATGAACGGTTCACATGCTAGGAAACAGCTTAGAGACAGGTTTGTTTTGCTTTTCTCTTAAGAAAAATGCTTCCTGGTGTGATGGAAACGATGCTAGAAATCCCACAGATCCTAGGTTCATCAGGAACATAGCTCTGGCTAGGTGATGTTGTACAAGTGACTTAAACACTGGGCATTCCTATCCTTTCTTGCAACATGAAGTTAAAGTCAATCGGTGTTATGGCTCACATGATTAATTTTCTTATCAGACCAAGGTTTGTTTCTCTCTTTTAAAAAATAACCTGGTGGGGCTGGGCATAGTGGCTCATGCCTGTACTCCCAGCACTTTGGAAAGCTGAGGTAAGCGGCTCACTAGTCCACAAGCATTGAAGACGAGCCTGCACAACATGACGAGACCTTGTCTCTCCAAAAAATTAAAAAATGAGCCCAGCGTCATTGCATGTACCTGTAGTTCAGCTACTCGAGGGGCTGAGGTGGGAGGATTGCTTGAGTCCCGGAGGTCAAGGCTATAGTGAGCCATGATCATGCCACTGCACTCCAGTCTGGGCGACAGAGGGAGCACCTGTCTCAAAAAAAAAAAAAAAAAAAAAAAAAAAAAAAAAAAAAAGAAAAGAAAAGAAAAGAAAACAAACAAACAAACAAAAGAAAACCAAAACCTGGTGGGCATTTGATGTCCTTGGCTACCCAGCCAGGGACATCAAATAGAGTCTGTGGGTGGCTCCCCAAAGACTCTATTGCTTGGGTGGCCCTGACTGTGTCCTTCAGAGCCAACAGGGCTCTCAGCTTGAGGGGCACCAAGAACACATGTTTGGGACAGACGTGCTCTTGCACAATGGCAACAGCTCCACTAAATATCAGTAGAGGTCACTAATCCCACCAGTTTAGAGGCCACAACTGCACTAAATCACCGTACGAACTTATTTTTTTTAACTTTTTAATATTTATTTATTTATTTTGAGATGGGGTCTTGTCCCATCCAGCGGGATCCTTAACACAGACCTTGGAGGAGGGGGTGGGAATTTAGAGAGACAAGAGACACAAGAAATGGAGACAAGACAGTATCCTGATCAAGTCTCGTTTAATGGCCGCAGTGCAATGCCTTATATAGGCAGGCAGGGAAGAGGAAGGGCGGCAGAGCAGGCGGGGAGGAGAATAATGAGAGACGTCACCAGGCGCATGCTCGGTAGACTTAGTCTTTCCCGGGCGCGGGAAGTTATCTACGCACACGCGGGAAAAGTTCGTGCGGGCGGGAAAAGTTGATGATGAAGAACCAGGAAGTGCGCCATCTTGTCTCCACAATGCGGAGCTTAAGCAACAGAGGCCGCGACAATTTCCGGGCTTCACGGCTCCGGACAGGTCCTCCTTTTTTATATTATTAGTGACTAGAAGATAGTCCCTCAGGAACTGCGCCTGTCTTAGGTTGGAGTGACACATCTCTTCACTGGTACCCATCATGGGATTAGGCAGTAGCTATGACGGCCCTCCTGTCTTAGGTTAGTGAGAGATGACACTCTCTTACCCATCATTGGCTGTCCAGTTCGGCTCACAGGGAAGGTGGTTTATGGCAAGCATAAGTATGGACCACCGTGATCTTCTTGTTCAAGGCGATGATAATGGACCTGTATGGGTTTGGCTTGGATGGCCTCGATTTGTTGCCTGATGAATGTCATGAGCTTATTGAAGATTATAGGTCCCAAAGAGAGGAAGAGCAATAGGCAAAGCAGGGGGCCCAATAACGGTATAATATAGGGGAGGAGTCCACGGAACCCAGTTCAAAACGGGTTATCAGTCATTTCTTTTTGTCGTTTTTCTAGGTCTTCTTGTAGACGCTTGATTTTATCTCTGA
>NW_016811820.1:3344336-3352087 GCF_001698545.2 Rhinopithecus bieti
GGATGGTAAGAAAGGATTTCCCTGACTGTCAGTTTTAGATTTACATTCATTAGCCCAATGTTTTCCTCTTTTACACCTTGGGCAAAGGCCTGGAACCTTTGCTTCGGAGTTTTATTTGAATCCCCACGGCAATCTTTTGCAAAATGTCCCCTTTTGCCACATTTAAAACACCCTCCTTTTCTTTGTTCTTATTATTAAGGAAGTCTTTTACGGTTTGTCCACTGAAAGCTGCGGCCATTGCTAAACCCTGTTGATAGGAGGGCCCAATGTCTGAACAGAGACGGATATATCCAGTTAAGTCTGTTTTCTTTCTATAAGGTCGGATTGCCGCTTGACAAGCTGGATTGGCATTTTCATAAGCCAATTGTTTAACATAATCTACACCCGCCTCGGCATTACCAAAATCCTTCCTGCGGTTGTTATGAGCCTATGTACAAAATCTGTGAACGGCTCATCAGGTCCCTGCTTGACTCCAGTGAGCGAAGCTCCTGGGTCTCCTTTAACAGGGAGTTTCCTCCAGGCTTTTGTAGCGGCCGCCTGGATTTGTGAAAATAGTCCAGGGTCGTATTGCATCTGAGCATCAGTGTCGGTATAATTACCTGAGCCAGTTAACATATCAAAGTCCCAACCGTTTCCTGCCTGTTGGTTTCTTTTGGCTGTATCTCTGCAATTTTCAAAAAACTCCGATTTCCAAATCAAATGATCTCCCCCTGAGAGGACTGCTCTGACTAGTGTGTTCCAATCTGTTGGAGTAAGCCAGTTATCGGCCACAGACTCTACTATAGCAAGAGTGTATGGAGCAGTAGCTCCATATTGAGAAACAGCAGTTTTTAATTCTTTTATGACAGTGAAATCAAATCCATTATGATGCCTCCAGGCCTGACCCTGTCCATCTACAGTTTCAGTTACCGGGAAGATATCTTTAGGGGAGGATTCTTCCCTGTCTCGGCTAGTAGAAAATCTTCCTTTTGGGACATGTTGTCCGGGCCGCTGAGGTGGGCGAGGGAAGCCTCCCATATTCTCTGAATTAGTTACACTCTCATTTCCTGTTTTTAATTTTTGCAGCCTAGTGATTAGTGACTGATGTAACTCTTCTAGCTTAATTTGCTCTTCAAGCTGAGCGATTTTTTCTTTGAGTTCCTCTTTTGGATTGACTACCGCCATTACGTTGGGTGCAGAAGCGCCACGTGTCCCGTTATAGGGAGGCGGACGCGAGAAAAAGGGAGGCCAGTTAGGATTATGATATCTAGCTGCCTCTTCCTCTAAGTCATCCCAATTTACATCTGAAAGGTCAGGATTGTCGTTACTTTTATCTTTTTGTGATGTTTGCAGAATTGGGTATTTTTTGGGCCTTTTCTCGCCTAGCATCACTTTGTCTTTTACAGAAGGAGCCTTGGCCCCCTCGTCATCACTTTCAAGAGAAATAAGATCTACTTCTTTGTCTGGCGGGGGGCTCCCAAGGTCGGTCTGAGAACTGACCTTTAAAATCTCCTCAGTCTGGGCGACCGCAGCCATTACTTGTGGATCGGCCTCCTTTTTATCTATTAGATCCTTGATTAAATTCCAATAAGAAAAGGCGGTTACAGGAATTTTTTCTGGCCCAAAGGTATTATAATAATCTTGAAAGGCGTCTCCCACCCTCCGCCATCTTTTTATATCAATGGTTCCTTCCTGTGGGAACCAAGGGCAGGTATCTTTCACAAAATCAAAAAATCTAAATAAGTCACCACTTTTAACCTTTACTCCCCGTGTCTTTAAAGCCTCTTTTAATTGTCCTACGTAGATTTGATGCTGGCTTAATTCTTGTCCCATTTCGGGCGCGTAACTTACCCTCAACTCCGACGCAGCAGGCTCCCGCGACGGTCGGAGGGATTTTTCTTTCACTTTAGTCGCCGGCCTTTCTATGCACCCTCTTCCTCACGTAGTTCCCTCGTATCCAAGCCCCGCGTTTGGGCGCCACGTGTCCCGTCCAGCGGGATCGTTAACACAGACCTTGGAGGAGGGGGTGGGAATTTAGAGAGACAAGAGACACAAGAAATGGAGACAAGACAGTATCCTGATCAAGTCTCGTTTAATGGCGGCAGTGCAATGCCTTATATAGGCTGGCAGGGAAGAGGAAGGGCGGCAGAGCAGGCGGGGAGGAGAATAATGAGAGACGTCACCAGGCGCATGCTCGGTAGACTTAGTCTTTCCCGGGCGCGGGAAGTTATCTACGTGCACGTGGGAAAAGTTCGCGCGGGCGGGAAAAGTTGATGATGAAGAACCAGGAAGTGCGCCATCTTGTCTCCACAATGCGGAGCTTAAGCAACAGAGGCCGCGGCAATTTCCGGGCCTCACGGCTCCGGACAGGGTCTCGCTCTGATCCCTAGGCTGGAGTGCAATGGTGAGATCATGGCTCATTGCAACCTCTGCCTCCCAAGTTCAAACGATTCTCTTGCTTCAGCCTCCCAAGTAGCAGGGATTACAGGCGGCCACCACCATGCCTGGCTAATTGTATGAACTTAGAAAAGTAACTTAAACTGCTTAGAAACCAAGAACTAAAGAAGTTGCAGGCTGAGTGTGGTGGATCGCACCTGTTATTTCAGCACTTCAAGAGGCCAAGGTGGGTGGATCACTTGAGGTCTGGAGTTCGAGATCAGCCTGGCCAACATGGTGAAACCCTGTCTTGACTAAAAATACAAAAAGTAGCCAGGTGTGGTGATGTGTGCCTGTAATCCCAGCTATTTGGAAGGCTGAGGCAGAAGAATCACTTGAACCTGGGAGGCGGAGGTTGCAGTGAGCCATGATTATGCCACTGCACTCCAGCCTGGGTGACAAAGGGAGACTATGTCAAAAAGAAAAAAAAAAGGAAGTTGCAAGGATAGGGTCAGAGGTACGGCTGAAAAAACAAAATAACAGAGGTCATCTGCTCCCTGAAACAGTGGTTCTCGTGCTTCCAAGCCCTATCAGCTTCGGCTGGAAGACTTGTTAAACACACATCACTGGGCCCACCTCCAGAGTTTCTGATTGAGTAGATCTGAGTTGGGACCTGAAAATGACCATTTCTTTTTTTTTTTAAGAATTAATTAACTTTTTTTTTTTTTTAATCAATTCAGGGAGTACATGTGTAGGCTGGTTCACATGGATATATTGCATGGTGGTGCTGTTTGGGCTTCTGGTAAACCCAGTATCTGAATAGTGCACATTGTCCTCAGTAGGTAATTTTTTCTTCCCTCTCCTGCCTCCCAGTCTCCTCCCTTTTGGAGTCTCCAGTGTCTGTTATTTCCCCCTGTATGTCCATGTGTACTCATTATTTAGCTCCCACTTATAAGTGAGAACATACAGTATTTGCTTTTCTGTTTGTTTCTGACTTATTTGACTTAGGATAATGCCCTTCAACTCCATCCACATGGCTGCAAATGACATGATTTCATTCTTTTTATGGCTGCATAGTATTCCATGGCATATGTGTACCACATTTTCTTTGTCCAGTCCTCCACTGATGGGCATTTAGGTTGATTCCAGGACTTTGCTATTGTGAATAGCACTGTGATAAACATGAGTGCGAGTGTCTTTTTGTGAAAACAGGCACTTCTAAAAAGTTTCCAGGTGATGCTGAGATCACAGGTCCTGGGGCCACACTTTGAGAACCACCATGTGACCTTGGTCCAGACATTCAAAATCTCAATTAAGACGTCCCCAGGCCCAGAATCAGGGAGGGAAAAATGGAGAGTTTATGCTGCAGAGCAATATGAAAGAGACAGCCCTGAGCCATGGAGAATGGAATGACTCAGTTATCCTGGCAAGTTCAGATAAGGCTGCATAGTAGGAAGGGCATGTACTTGACTTCCTGCAACTGTCCTAGTTCATTGTCTGATACACAGCAAGTCAATACACTGGGACACTGAATTGCAGCAGAGAAAGAGGTTTAATTGCAAGGCAGACGAATGAGGAAACAGGAGCAAGCCTCAAATCTGCATCCTTGAGGAGTTCTAGCTAGGGATTTCAAAGGGTTTGATGAAGTAATGGGCTGAGGTGTGGGGATTGTTGATAGGTTGGGGAGTGCACGGTGGAGGGGCACATGGACAGGGAGATGGAGAAGAATCATGCAGATTCTATTCCTCTGTGGGGGGTTTTGAACTGGTTGGCATCAGCCATTCTACTGGAATTCAGGATCTGAAAAACATCTTAAGCAATCCTTAAAGAAAAGCGTTCTGATTATAACATCAGAGGTCAATGGAACAATGGGGATGTAAATGGTCAGTATCCAGTACTAGGTGATTTTTGGTTAGCAAGCAGCTACAAAAGTGGGCCAAAGGACAACCTAATTAATGCTTAATTCTTACTATATTTCTGTCCAGAACTTGGCATGTCATTCTTGTTTACCCCAAGAGGATGATTTTACTCTCTTTTCTGGGGAGGATAGGATGGGAGGGCCGTCATCTCAGGACTGTTTACAAGACTGGGGGAACCTGAATCTCTCCCATCCCACTCCGTTGTGGGGTTTTCTCCAAAAGCTATTTGCTGCTGGGGGCAGGAAATACGAAGGAGCTGGAGAGAGGGAGAGCAGACCTAAGGAAGAGAGGTGACCAAGTGGGTGCTGCCTGCATTGCCCTCTTGGGCTTGGCCCAGAGTTTATGTTGGGTAGAAAGGACATTGCAGAAGGTTTTGTTGTGTTGTCAGAGGCATTTGAACCAGAGCAACTCCATCTTGAATAGAGGCTAGGTGAAATCAGGCTAAGACCTGCTGGGCTGTATTCCTGTAAGTAAAGGTATTCTAAGACACAAGGTGAATGTCATGCGCGTCCATGTGAAGAGACCACCAAACAGGCTTTGTGTGAGCAATGAAGCTTTTTAATCACCTGGGTGCAGGCGGGCTGAGTCCGAAAAGAGAGTCAGTGAAGGGAGATAAGGGTGGGGCCCTTTTATAGGATTTGGGTAGGTAAAGGAAAATTCCAGTCAAAGGGGGGTTGTTCTTTGGTGGGCAGGAGTGGGGTCACAAGGTGCTCAGTGGGGAGCTTTTGAGCCAGGATGAGCCAGGCACAAAATAATGTCATTGCTTAAGGCAAGGACCGGCCTTTTTCACTTCTTTTGTGGTGGAATGTCATCAGTTAAGGCGGGGCAGGACATTTGCACTTCTTTTGTGATTCTTCAGTTACTTCAGGCCATCTGGGCATATACCTGCAAGTCACAGGGGCTGGGATGTGATGGCTTGGCTGGGGCTCAGAGGCCTGACAGTGAGATAGGAGGTTGGCACAAGATACAGATCACAGAGACCTTGCTGATAAAATGGGCTACAGTAAAGAAGCCAATTAAAACCTACCAAAACCAAGAGGGCAACAAGAGTGACCTGTGGTGCTTCTCACTGCTACACTCCCACCAGCACCATGACAGTTTACAAATGCCATGGCAACATCAGGAAGTCACCCCATATGGTCTCAAAAGGGGAGGCACGAATAATAAGCATCTAATCTTGTTTATGTTTAGCATATAATCAAGAAATAAAAATGGGCAACTGCCTTTGGAATAATCATTCTTTATTCCTTTACTTTCTTAATAAACTTGCTTTCATTTTGCTCCGTGGACTTGCCCTGAATTATTTTTTGTTAAATATCTAAGAACCATCTCTTCGGGTCTGGATTGGGACCCCTTTCCATTAACAGTGTGAACCTCAAATATCTGAGCCAGGTATCAGTCAATTTAGGAAGTTTAGGAAGTCAAAAAAATAATAATAATAAATCTTGGGACCCCAAAATCACTAAGACGAAAAGAAAAGTCAGTCAATTTAGGAAGTTGCCAAAGTGAAGGACCTGTGTCCATGACACAGCCTCAGGAGGTCCTGACAACACGTGCCCAAGGTGGTCGGGACACAGCTTGTTTGTATACATTTTAGAAAGACATGAGCCATCAATCAATGTATGTAAGATATACCTTGGTTCTATTCAGAAAGGTGGGACAAATCGAAGCTGGGAGGGGGCTTCCGGGTCATAGGGTAGGTTAGAGACCTACGTTTGCATTCTTTTGAGTCTCTGATTAGCCTTTCCAAAGGAGGCAATCAGATGTGCATTCAACTCAGTGAGCAGAGGAATGATTTTGAGTTCTGTCTGTCCTTTTTCCACAAGGAAATTCCTTGTAAGGGAGGTATGTAGCTTTTTAAAAAAATTTTAGTAGCTATCTTTATTAGGAATAGAGTGGGAGGCAGGTTTATCCCTAAGCAGTTCCTAGCTTGACTTTTCTTTTCGGCTTAGTGATTTTGGGGTGCCAAGATTTATTTTCCTTTTGCCATTGGTAACTACCCTCCCCCATATACTACCACCACTGTCTCAGTCTGTCCCTGATGCTTAACAAAATATCTGAGACTGGGTAATTTACAAGGACCAGAAAATTTATTTCTCAGCAATGGTGGAAAAATTTAAATTTTGCCAGAATATGTTTAAGATGGTTTATTCTGAGCCAATGTGAGTGACTGCAGCCTGGGTTACACACTCTCAAGAGGTCCTGAGAAAGTGTGTCTGAGGCTGTTGGGTTACAGTTTGGTTTTATAAACTTTAGGCACACAGAAATTGCAGGTAAAAATCATAAATCTCTTGAGGAAGGTATGCACTCGTTCAGCCTGAAAAAGTAGGACATCTTGAAGGTGGGTCTTACAAGTCAAGGGTGGGTTTTAGAAATTCTTTTTTTTTTTTTAAACTTTTCATTTATTTATTATTTATATTTTTTCATGTAGTTAATAGAGACAGGGTCTCACTATGTTGCCCAGTCTGGTCTCAAACTCCTGGGCTCAAAGAATTCCCAGGCCTCAGCCTCCCAAAGTGCTAAGATTGCAGGCAGGAGGCACTGGGGCCTGCCAGGAATTCTTTAGTTGACAATTGGTTGAGAGAGTTAAGCTATTGTCTGAAGACTTGAAATCAGTAGAAAGGAATGTGCGAGTTAAGATAAGGGGGTTGTGAAGATCAAAGTTCTTATTATGCAGATGAAGCCTCATAGATAGAAGCCTTCAGATAATTCTCAGAGATGGTAAATGTCTGTTTCCAGACATTAGAGGTTTCAGGCTCTCAGGTAATCTCTCCTAGATCTGGGAGCATCTTGGGAGGGGAGAGACCAGCTATATTAATGGAGATTCTCTAAGGATGCAAATTTCTCTCCCAAAAGACGGCTTTCCAGGGCTATTTCAATCTGTTGGCTCTGTGGAAGCCATTTCAAAATATGTCAAAGAAATATATTTGGGGTAAAATCTTTAGATTTTCTTAAAGGTCTGCTGTCATGTTATATTTTACTAGAGTCAGGTTGGAAAGTCAGCCACTCATATAGGATTAACAGAAACCTGTCTGATGAGATTTTATGGTTTGTCAGGCATGATTCCCCAGTCCCCTTACAAAGGAATCTGGGCAAGAGAGAAAAGATCAACATTTAGTCCTCATCACAGTTTGGAGGCTGCAAGTCCAAGATCAAGATCCAGGTGCTGCCTGGGCATGGTGGCTCACGCCTGTAATCCCAGCACTTTGGGTGGCTGAGGAGGGTGGATCAAGAGCTCAGGAGATGGAGACCATCCTGGCTAACATGGTGAAACCCCATCTCTACTAAAATACAAAAAATTAGCCAGGTGTGGTGGCGGGCGCCTGTAGTCCCAGTTACTTAGGAGGCTGAGGCAGGAAAATGGCGTGAACCCGAGAGGCGGAGCTTGCAGTGTGCTGAGATTGTGCCACTGCACTTCAGCCTGGGTGACAGAGCGAGACTCCATCTCAAAAAAAAAAAAGAAAAAAAAAAGAAGAT
>NW_016811820.1:3355478-3368260 GCF_001698545.2 Rhinopithecus bieti
CAATCTGTTGGCTCTGTGGAAGCCATTTCAAAATATGTCAAAGAAATATATTTGGGGGTAAAATCTTTAGATTTTCTTAAAGGTCTGCTGTCATGTTATATTTTACTAGAGTCAGGTTGGAAAGTCAGCCACTCATATAGGATTAACAGAAACCTGTCTGATGAGATTTTATGGTTTGTCAGGCATGATTCCCCAGTCCCCTTACAAAGGAATCTGGGCAAGAGAGAAAAGATCAACATTTAGTCCTCATCACAGTTTGGAGGCTGCAAGTCCAAGATCAAGATCCAGGTGCTGCCTGGGCATGGTGGCTCACGCCTGTAATCCCAGCACTTTGGGTGGCTGAGGAGGGTGGATCAAGAGCTCAGGAGATGGAGACCATCCTGGCTAACATGGTGAAACCCCATCTCTACTAAAAATACAAAAAATTAGCCAGGTGTGGTGGCGGGCGCCTGTAGTCCCAGTTACTTAGGAGGCTGAGGCAGGAAAATGGCGTGAACCCGAGAGGCGGAGCTTGCAGTGTGCTGAGATTGTGCCACTGCACTTCAGCCTGGGTGACAGAGCGAGACTCCATCTCAAAAAAAAAAAGAAAAAAAAAAGAAGATCAAGGTGCTGACAGGACTCGTGTCTGGGTAGGACCTGATGTCTGTTTTCAAGACAGCACCTTGTACTGCATCCTCTGGAAACAAATGCTGTGTCCTCACATGTAGAGGGATGGAAAGGCAAAAGGCAAAAAGGAATGAACGGCTCCCTTCTACCTCTCTTGTAAGATTGTAGATCCCATTTGTGAAGGTGGAGCCCTCATGCTGAATCATCTCCTAAAGGCCCCACCTCTTAATACTATCACGCTGGGCTTAGGTTCCAACATACAAATTTTGGGGGGACACATACATTCAAACCACAGCAACTACCAAAATGCCAGCTGTGGGGAGAGGTGAACACAGGGATGAGAAGCTAGAGGTGACTCTGGGGTGACAGACAGAGGCTGAGAGAGAGGAGAGAGAGAGAGGGGAGAGAGAGAGAGGGGAGAGAGAGAGAGGAGGAGGAGGAGGAGGTGGAAGAGAGGAGTGGGGGAAGGGAGGAAAGGAGAGAGAAAGAGGGAGGACAGAGAAAGGGGGAGGGAAGGAGAGAAGGAGGGAGAGAAGAAGGGGGTGAGGAAAAGAGAGGGAGGGAAGGAGAGAGAGAAGAAGGGAGAGAGAAGGAAGGGGTGGGGAAGAGAGAGAGAAGGAGGGTAGGGGGAGGGAGAGAGAGGGAATGAGAGGGAGGTGGAGGGACAGAGAGAGAGGGAAAGGAAAAGGGAGGCATGGAGAGAGGGAGAAAGAAAGAGGAAGAAAGAGAAAAATAGAGGGAGGGGAGGGAGAGAGAGAAAGAGAGAGGAAGGGGAAAGGAGGGAAAGAGGGAAGGAGGGAGAGAAAAGGGGTGAGGGAGACAGGGAGAAGAAGGGATGGAGAGACAGGAAAAGGGAGGAAGAGAGGGGGTGAGTGAGGGAGAGAAGGAGAGAAAGGGAGGGAGGGAGGAGGAAAAGAGAGGGAAAGAAAAAGGAGGGATAGAGAGAGAGGGAGAGAGAGAGAGAGCAGGAGGAGGATAGAGATAGAGGGTGGCAGTGGGAGGTGGAAGAGATGAAGAGTGGGGAGAAGGGAGAAAGGGAGGGAGGAGAGAGGGAGGGAGAGAGAGAAAAAGGAGCCTGGGCAAGGTGGGGACACAGAGGCTCCTTGGGCCTGCATAGGCAGTGTCTTAGTCCATTTTGTGCTGCTATAGCAATACCACAGTCTAGGTAATTTATAAAAAATGAGTTTATTTGGCTTATGGTTCTGGAGGTTGGGAAGTCCAAGACTGAGGGGCTGCATCTGGTGAGTGCGTTCTTGCTGCACTGCATCATAACATGGAGGAAAGCATCCACAGTGAATGAGTGTGCATGTGCAAGATGGAAGGTACACTGGCTTTTATAACAAATCCCCTCTTGTGATAACAAGCCCACTCCCATGATAACAACATTAACCCATTTATAAAGGCTCTGCCTTTTAACAGTCCCACCTCTCGACACTGTTGTGTTGGGGATTAAGTTCCTAACACTTGAGCTTTGGAGGACAGGTTCAAACCGTAGCAGCCAGAGAGCCAGTGAGGGGAGTGGTGACAACCAAATTAGAGGACAGGGTGTCTGTCTTCCCTCCCACACCTCCCCTGACAGCAGGCAGCAAGAGCGATGGAGCAGAGAGGATGGTGAGGGACAAGACACACAGTTGCTAGTTCCTAAGCTGGAGATGGGAAGCACAGTTGAGGATTTTGCATAGAATATGAAGTTGCAGTCCTAAAATGAACAAGACTAAGTCTTATAAACTGAAATGAAGCTCTTTCAGTAACCCAAATAACTTACAGGATCAAGCTGTCATTAAGAGACTCTGGCATATAAAGGGAGTCACCTGAGCAGTTATTAGGAAATGAAACCTACCTAACCTGCCCCCATCCAACCTCAATTCTCCTAACTATAAAAGAGTGGAGACTTCTTACTGCACTTCCCCGACTCATATTGACCACATTACCTGGGTCTTGTTTCTGTTGAACCACCCAAGGTGGGGACTCAGCTCCTCTGAAACAGATGCATGTGCAGGTTGAAAGATTCCCTAGTCCTGCTCACTGCATTATTAATCCTTTAATATTCTTCCCTCCCTGGACAATCCTGGGCTGTCCTGACCATGGAATTTCACTCTTCTAGAATCTGGTCCACGTTTTAAGATCCCTTAACATTAAAATCAATTACGCAATCTACCTATTATTAAATTCAAGAACTTGTGTTTTCCTAAGAAAATGAAATTTGCAGTATCCATGGGAACGATTATCATCAAATACTTAAATGGCTTTATAAAAAGAAAATGTCACCAAACATGTACATAGAAGCAAGCACAGTATTAAATTAGTTAACAGGTGGGCTTTGGCTTCAAGTAGATCCAACAAGACATTCACTCAGCAGTAACACTAACTAGATGGCTTTACTAATCAGAAGTTTTATTTGAGTCCTCAACTGTTTTCTGGCAAGGCTGAAATGATATAAAAGCACATTCAAATGAAAGTTTATTCCATAAAGCAATTATCAGGAGCTATCTTGGTGTGCAACTCATTTCTTGTTTTACACTTGTAAATAAAATTACTGGGGGACAATTATTATGATACAGTGGAAAGAACAGTCTTCTTTGGGTGGAGACCTGAGCTCTGGTCTTCATTCTGCTTTGAGACATGACTGTGACCAATGTCTACCTAACCCGCCCCCATCCAACCTCAATTCCCCTAACTATAAAATAAGTGGAATGGAGCAGGTCATCTTTAAGGCATCTTTTCATACAACATTCTGTAATTTTAGGATGCCAGGTACAAGGTTAAAAATGACAAATAACCTCTTGGAGAACTGGCTTATTCTAGGACCAGGCATGAAATATACAAGTTGAGTCTGGGGCATCTTATAGTGTCAGAAAGTAAGTGATAGTGAAAGGAGGCAGCCAAATGCCTAGGCAGACAGGGGCAGGTCCTCGGTGAAACCCCACCTTCAAGCCCAAAACAGCCTGAAGGCTGAAATACTGGGCTGCAAGTCCTGGATGAAATCCAAAACCCAGAGTGGAAACTTCTTTTCCTGTTTGCCTGCCTCTCCCCTATTCTGAGCCCATAAAAAGCCCTAGGGCTCAGCCACATGGAAGGGACTTTCCTGTCTTCGGGTAGGGGAACCAGCACTGTGTCCCGTCTCTATTGAAAGCTGTTTTCATCGCTCAATAAAACTCTCTGCCTTGTTCACTCTTCAATTGTCAGCATTCTTCTTGGGCATGGGACAAGCACTCAGGGACTGGTACATAAGTCAGACTCAGCCAGGATGGGCCAAGTAAGGTGGCCATCTCCTGCAGCAGATAGCAGGGCCAAACGAGGCCCAAGCCAGATGTCACCGGCTAGAACTCCCCAGCTTGCAAAGTTACGGAGAAGAAAATCCTGCATCTTAAGGAAGTACTGAAACCAAACAAATACGAAATCCATAATAATGGGGTTTGTCAAAGGAACACAAGAGCCACTGAAAAAACTCCCACTCGGTATCTCAGAACTTAGAAAAGTACCTATTCAATTTCCCCTTCCCTCCAGCTCCTGATGGTCATCATAATTTGGAGATGATTTTTGCCCAGTTTTAAAGGCAAGCACAAAATCATTCATTTTTATGCCGGATAAATCTCTACTTTCCCTGAGGACACGAATGCTGCTTGCTCTGCTCTCATTCCAACACCCTCAAAGCTGAAATGGTGCTTCACTCAGCCAACGCTAAGGGCTTGATGCATTCTGGTTCCAGTCTGGGGAGGTGGGAGGATGGAGAGAAGATTAAAACTCTGAGAAAGAAAGAAAAAAGCTGCAGAGATTGCGATAAGGGGCTGGAATTAGAGACGACCACTGCTACGATTGAGGCATTTATTGGAGGTTGGTTTAGGAGTCAATGTTTTGGTCAGCACCTCCACAATTATTTTTTTTAGTTTTTTTAAAAAAAGGGTCTCACTCTGCAACAATCATAGCTCCCTGCAGCTTTGAACTTTTGGGTTCAAGCGATCCTCCCACTTTGAAACTGCCATTGCAAAATTATGACTGAGATAATGAAAAAGATCTCACCTAACTGACTCCATCTTACTTCTAACCTCCAAGCTGTCCTTGTTCATTCTTGAGCGTAAGCTGAACAACCTTTGGGAGGAACTTACAGTTTATAGTTTAAAACAAAGATGGTAATAGCCCATTTCCCAAAACAAACCTCCTTCTTACCTGGGGACTAGACTGTCCTTATAGGACTAAGAAATTAGCCACAAGATTAGAAATTCTGGTGTGGATCCAGGCATTGTGGCTCACGCCTGTAATCCCAGCACTGTGGGAGGCCGAGGTGGGTGGATCACTTGAGGTCAGGGGTTCAAGACCAGCCTGGCCAACATGGTGAAACCTTGTCCCTACTAAAAATACAAAAATCAACCAGGTGTGGTGGTGTGTGCCTGTAATCCCAGCTACTCAGGAGGCTGAGTAGCTTTAATTGCTTTAACCCAGGAGGCGGAGTTTGCAGTGAGCCAAGATTGCACCACTGCACTCCAGCCTGGGTGACACATTGAGACTCTGTTTCAAAAAAAGAAAAGAAAAGAAAAGAAATTATGGTTTGGGAGTCACGCAGCTGGAGGTACAACACTAACCCTCCCTGAACTGCTAAGGTCAGTGCTTGAGATATTTTGCAGACCCTGGACTTGATGGTTCAGCTGGTACCACCCAGATCAAGAAACTGGCTCATCTGATCTTGTAGCTCCCATCTGGGAACTGACTCAACACTAGAAGACAACTTTGACTCCCTAAGGTTTTATCTCGGACTCAACCAATCAGCACTCCTGGCTCACTGGCTTCCCCCTACCCACATGAGTTGTACTTAAAAACTCTCATCCCCGAATGCTCATGGAGACTGATTTGAGTAATAATAAAACTCCAGTCTCCTGCACAGCTTTCTATGTGTGAATTACTCTTTCTCTATTGCAATTCCCTATCTTGATAAATCGGCTCTGTCTAGGCAGTAGGGCAAGGTGTGTTGTGCCCGAAGTCACGAGACCCCAGTAAGAGACCACCAGAGTCCAGAGTCAAAGCCAAATAGCCGGGGTCGCTTTATTACGAGTTCGAACCCGGACCTCTCCGCTTTATACAATGGCAGGTAAAGACAGAGGCCCCGAGCACAGTTTCAGTGTCTCTTTTATGGTAAGGCACAAACAAGTTACACAAGATTAGGGCATTTTTGCAGTTACAAGATTGGGATTGGTTGACATTTTGAAGTTTGAACATTCGGCAGTTTCTGATTGGCTCCCGCCCTTTTTTAAACCACAAACATCTAGGGTTTTTTTTTTTAGACAAACTGCTTGCTTAACCATGGGTGGGAGGAGGGTGGTTTCGATTGAGCAAGCAGGGGGTATGTGACTGGGGGCTGCAAGCACCGGTAATCAGAACAGAACAGAACAGGACAGGGACTTTCACAACGCTTGTCCATACAACGTCTGGAATCTATAGATAACATAACCGGTTAAGTCAGGGGTCGATCTTTAACCAGGCCCAGGGCGCCGCCCGGGCTGTCTGCCTGTGGATTTCATTTCTGCCTTTTAGTCTTTTCAGNAGATTGGGATTGGTTGACATTTTGAAGTTTGAACATTCGGCAGTTTCTGATTGGCTCCCGCCCTTTTTTAAACCACAAACATCTAGGGTTTTTTTTTTTAGACAAACTGCTTGCTTAACCATGGGTGGGAGGAGGGTGGTTTCGATTGAGCAAGCAGGGGTATGTGACTGGGGCTGCAAGCACCGGTAATCAGAACAGAACAGAACAGGACAGGGACTTTCACAACGCTTGTCCATACAACGTCTGGAATCTATAGATAACATAACCGGTTAAGTCAGGGGTCGATCTTTAACCAGGCCCAGGGCGCCGCCCGGGCTGTCTGCCTGTGGATTTCATTTCTGCCTTTTAGTCTTTTCAGGTGAACCCATTGAGTGGTTACAACCTCAGCCTCCTGAGTAGCTAGGACTTACAGGCATGTACCTCCACACTTGGCTAATTTATTTATTTATTTATTTTTTACTTATTTATTATTTATATTTATTTATTTATTTACTTATTTATTTTTGAGATATCACCCAGGCTGGAGTGCAGTGGCACGATGTCGGCTCACTGCAAGCTCTGCCTCCCAGGTTCACGCCATTCTCCTACCTCAGCCCCCCAAGTAGCTGCGACTACAGGCACCCACCACCACGCCTGGATAATTTTTTGTATTTTTAGTAGAGACAGGGTTTCACTGTGTTACCCAGGATGGTCTCGATCTCCTGGTCTTGTGATCTGCCCGTCTCAGCCTCCCAAAGTGCTGGGATTACAGGTGTGAGCCACCGCGCCTGGCCTATTTTTTTATTTTGTAGAGATGGAGCCTTGCTATGTTGCCCAAGCTGGTTTCAAACTCCTGGCCTCAAGCAATCCTCCCACCTTGGCCTCCCAAAGGGCTGAGACTGTGTGCATCTCCACAATTCTATAACAAGGAAACCCCTCTGGAGTCAGCCTGAGCTTCAGCTGAGGAAGTCCTTAAGCACTGGGAAGTCTGGGGTCCTGTCTGAAAGATGAGTTTGGGTGCTGGGGGGAGTGTCTGAGCCACCTCCCCTCTCTCCCTTGGCTAGCACAGTCGATCCACTGCCGTCCCAGCCTGGACTCTTCTCTGCCTGCTACAGGAGTTGGCAGGTGCAGAGGTTGGCCCAGAGTAGCCCAGGCCGTGAACCTCAGGGGATAGGGGCAGTCCCCAACTCCCAAAAGCCAACAGGACTCTCCAGTGGAGAGAACCTGAGCTGCAAGGTCCTGGCATGTCTTGGAGATAAAAATGAAGCAGCATTGTTGTCTGGGGTAGATCATACCTGAGGTTTGTCTTCTCAGGCCAAGGAAATCGAGTACACGGACACAGGAAGTGGGTTTAGGGGCAGAGGTTTATATGCAAAAGAAAGAGAAAGGAGAACAGCTGTGTCTCTCACGAGAGAGGCACCTGAATGGGACTTCCATCCTGTGGCAGAGTGCACTGGATTTTATAGACAGGCTTGAGGAGGTGATGTCTGATTTACATAGGGTCCACAGATGGGTTGGACCAGGTGTGACGTTTACATAGTGCAGAGAAGCTGGTCGCCCTAACCTAATCTTATTATGCAAATGGATTCTTTGCCTGACTGGCTCCATGTTGTCTTCTCCTTACCATACACATGGTTTGGCAAAGAGAAGAGAAGAGAAGCTACCATTTTGAACATGCGTAGTCCCGGGTAGCCTTTTTCTATTGGCACAGCTGCCAGCATTCACCCATGCAAGCTTGTAGCTTGCTTGTCTCTGTCTGCTGCTTGATTTTACAGGCTGTTTTTTGTTAGAAAAGAAAATGATTTAGGGCCTGCTTTTCATTAAAAGGAAAACCTTACCGAGGACTTCTTTGCCCTCACTATCCGCCTAAATAATTTCTTCTTAACTCCTATATCAAAAACACGGTGCCAAGAGCCATGGTGGTCACTGGTCCATGAGGAGGGAGAGGAAGAGGGTGACATTTCTACGTTCTGTTGTCTCTGTGACCTTGTCCTTATAAGCTTGAGGGTCACAAGTCAGCCTTCTCCTTGGTTTGGTTCATTGGTCCAGAGGGGACAAGATGGATGTCTGGGACTTTCAGGTTAGTTGCAGAGAAGAGCTCCCAGGCTCTGTCAGTGACACCTTTCGGGGTGCAGCTATCAGATGGCCCTGCCAGAATCTGCCTGTTCTGAATACACCCCAGTGACTTCTGGCCTCTTCTCTGTCCCCAAGCCCACGGAGGTGGCTGGGACTGGTTGGGGATTTCTAATTCCAGTTTCTGCCTTGGGAATGGAGAGGAACGTTTCCAGCTGGGTTTAAACACATTAATTCCCAAATTGAGTTTGGCTCTCCTGCTATTTAAAAACCCTATTTGGTAAGCATTTCACAGAGCAATAGCTCTGAAAGAGAAAGATTACTTTCCATTAGCCTGGCTCAGTAGCATGCATTGTTATTCACAAGGCAGTCAAAGGAAATTTAAGTGGAATGTGGGTTTCAAAGTCCAGGTGAGAGGCAGTCTTCTGGAAGTCTAGGCTCTCCTCCTGCTAGGGAAGAGAGGACCTGGTAGATGCTGGCTCATTTTTGGTTTTGCTTTGTTTTTTGAGACAGGGTCTTCCTCTGTTGCCCAGGTTAGAGGGCTCCATCATGGCATACTTCAGCCTCGACCTCCCGGGCTCACGTTATCCTGCCACCTCAGCCTTCCAAGTAGCTGGTACTACAGGTATGAGCTACCACAGCCAGCTATTTTTTAAAAATTTTTCTGGAAACAGAGTTTTGCCATGTTGCCCAGTCTGGTCTCAAACTCCTGAGCTCAAGCAATCTGCCTGCCTCGGCCTCCCAAAGTGTGGGGATTACAGGCATGAACCGCTATGCATGGCCACTGGCTCACTTTTGACAGCACTTTGCAAACCTCTGTTAACCTCAAACAGTCCAGCAAACAGGGAATTGCCAATGCAAAGAAGCCAGGTGCAGGCTGCCTACCTTGCCTTGGGACCAGAGTGGCCTGGCGGTGGAGTATGAGAGGAGAGCTGTGGGGGCTGGAACCAGGTGAGGCTGACCCACCTGAGTCCCACTTGTGCTCTGGACACAGTAGTAGGAGCCCTCTCTGTGGTGCTCTGCCCCTAGCCAGGGCCAGCTCATCTTCACCCCTCACTTCTTAAAATTCTTAAAATTCCATTTAAGAATTTTCTGGGTTACTCAGCTCTGCCTGAAACAGCCTTGCTGTAACTGACCAACAGGTTCTCCTTGCCTGCTGCCTAGACAGAGCCGATTTATCAAGAGACGGAAATTGCAATGGGAAAGAGTTTAATTCACACGGAGCCGGCTGTATGGGAGACCAGGGTTTTCTTATTACTCAAATTAGTCTCCCTGAAAACTTGGGGATTGAGGTTTTTAAGGATAATTTGATGAGTAGGGGGTTGGAAAGTGGGGAGTGCTGATTGGTGAGGTTGGAAATGAAATCATAGGGAGCCAGAGCTGTCCTCGTGCACTGAGTCAGTTCCTGGGTGGGGGCCACAAGACCAGATGAGCCAGTTTATCGATCTGGGTGGTGCCAGCTGATCCATCAAATGCAGGGTCTGCAAAATATCTCAAGCACTGATCTTAGTTTTTACAATAGTGATGTTATCCCCAGGATAGCAATTTGGGGAGGTTCAGAATCTTGCAACCTCCAGCTGCGTAACTCCCAAACTATAATTTCTAATCTTGTGGCTAATTTGTTAGTCCTGGAAAGGCAGTCTAGTCCCCAGGCAGGAAGGGGATGTGTTTTGGGAAAGGGCTGTTATTGTCTTTGTTTCAAAGTTGAACTATAAACTAAATTCCTCCCAAAGTTAGTTCGGCCTACGCCCAGGAATGAACAAGGACAGCTTCGAGGTTAGAAGCAAGATGGAATCAGGTCAGATCTCTTTCCCTGTCATCATTTTCTCAGTTACACTTTTTACAAAGGCAGTTTCATCATTGCTGCAAGTTCTGGGGATGTACCCTATCGCTGCATCAAATTTGCCACCTTTCAGTTTGGACAGGACCTGAATTTAAATGAAGAATGAGAGGAGTCTTTTGTTTTATTTCATTTTTTTTTTTTTTTTTTTTTTTTTGCTTTTGGTATGAGGAGGTAGGGGGTGGTCGGAAGAGGAGACTTAGATATGCTAGTGACAAGTTTTAATATTCCATCTTTTTAAAAATTTGAGATTTTTTAATACTGACATAGAGCAAATAGTACCGTGCCATGTTTCATAATGTATTAAGGATCTATCATGTGCTTCTGACAGGTCTAGCATATTTATAGCGGCTACAGGCTTCTCTGGGAAGATGCCTTCTCTTGACTGCCTCAGTGATGTTGGTTTCTGACCATCTGCCCCACCTTGTCTGCAGCATCCCAGGCAGTTTGAAGTCGTCCGTCCATCCCCTTCTTACCTTAATCTGCTTTCTTTCGCTCCCAGCACCATGTCTATTTGTCGTTTTCTGGGAATAGTGGCCTTGACTAACAGGTGAGCTCTTCCCTCTCTTCTTTCCCCTCTTATTTAACCTTGATTGAGCCTTGAGTCCTGTGCTGGGTCAGGCACTGACATAAAATTGGATTTCTGTCCTCAGGGCTCATAGCCTACTGGGGCCAACGTGATACATAGCAGCATATGACAACACACAGAAAGCGAACCAAACCCAGGCTGGAAGGAGGATGGGTCAGTGGAGACTTTTTCTATTGTTTTGTTGTTTTGAGACAAGGTCTTACTCTGTTGCGTAGGCTGGAGTACAGTGGTGACTTTTTGTGTGTTTTTTGGTTTTGAGACAGGGACTGATTCTGTCACCTATGCTGGAGAGCAGTGGTGCAATCATAGCTCACTGCAGTCTTGACCTTTTGGGCTCAGGTGAGTCTCCTGCCTCAGCCTCCTGAGTAGTGGGGACTACAGTTGTGCGCCACCATGCCTGGCTAATTTTTTTATTTTTGTAGAGACGTGGTCTTCCTATGTTGCCTAGGCTGGTCTCCAATTCTTGAGCTGAAGCGATCCTCTTGCCTTGGCCTCCCAAAGTGCTGGGATTACAGGTGTGAGCCACTGTGCCTAGCCAGAGAAGGCTTTTTGAGGACATGGCCTGTGTCCTGGAGCACAAGAAGAGTTGAGCTGAGTGAAAGGGAAGTGTAAGGGATGGGACGTGGCAAAGGAAAAGAAAGAGAAAGCATGGGTATGGCAAACACTGGCCATTGCTCAAGGCCGCCCACCATCTGAACCCCCTTTCGATGTCTAGGGAGCTCCCTAGCTTGTAAGTCCAGATTAGTGGGCAGCCCACCATTGTGGAAGCCAGAGATGTCAGATGGTCTCATTCCCAGCCTCATTTTCAGCTCAAATAGGCACATGACACAGGCATCACCAGTGTGTGCCCTTGTTCCATCTTTGACTGGAAACTGGACTGTACAGGACTCTGCAAGGTCCATCCTGCAAGGGAGTGAATGCTTCATTGTCTAGAGGTGGCATTGGTCGCAGAGTTTTGTTTTGTTTTGTTTTGTTTTGTTTTTTTGATACGGAGTCTACTCTGTCCCTAGGCTGGAGTGCAGTGGCACAATCTCGGCTCAATGCAACCTCTGGTTCAAGCAATTCTCAATTCTCTGCCTCAGCTTCCCCAGTAGCTGCGATTATAGGCACCCACCACCATGCCTAGCTAATTTGTTTTTGTATTTTTAGTAGAGACAGGGTTTCACCATCTTGGCCAGGCTGGTCTTGAGCTCCTGACCTCGCGATCCACCCGCCTCGGACTCCCAAAGCACTGGGATTACAGGTGTGAGCCACCCTGCCCAGCCAGTTGCAGTTTTATCAGTAGTGTTCACGGCCAGCAGTGCAAGCTGAGGGCTCTTGGCTCAGTGGTGCTGTTATCCCAATGGTCATTCTGGACCTTGACTTTAGACCTCATCTTGGCCTTGGAAACTCCAGGTCTGGTTCTCCAATACTGGACAACACGTGAGCTCTCCATTATCATTTGTATATTTATTTTTAGAGACAAGGTCTTGCTCCATTGCCCAGGCTAAAGTGCAGTGACACAACCATAGCTCGCTGCAGTCCCGAACTCCTGGGCTCAGGACATCCTCCTGCCTCAGCCCTCTGATTAGCTGGGACTATAGGTGTGTACCACCATACCTGGATAAATTAAAAAAAAAAAATGTATAGAGATGGGGTCTCACAATGTTGCCCAGGCTGATCTCAAAACTCCTGGGCTCAAGCAATCCTCCTGCCTTGGCCTCTCAATGTGTTGGAATTACATATGTGAGCCACAATGCCTGGCCTTTTATTTATTATTGTTATTGTTACTTATTTTTTTTAAGATGGAGTCTCACTCTGTCGCCCAGGCTGGAGTGCAGTAGCACAATCTCGGCTCACTGCAACCTCCATCTCCCAGGTTCAAGTGATTCTCCCACCTCGGTCTCCCCAGTAGCTGGGACTACAGGCATGTGCCACCACACCCGGGTAATTTTTTTTTTTTTTTTTGTATTTTTAGTAGAAACAGGGTTTCACCCTGTTGCCCAGGCTGGTCTTGGACTCCTGACCTTAAGTGATCTGCCCCCCTCAGCCTCCTAAAGTGCTGGGATTACAGGTGTGAGTCATTGTGCCCAGCCTGGCCTTTTATTTTTAGATTAAACTTTTTATTTTGGGCAAATGGTAGATTCATATGCACTGGTAAAAAAAATACATAATATATA
>NW_016811820.1:3369802-3390432 GCF_001698545.2 Rhinopithecus bieti
AAAAAAAAAAAAAAGAATGTACAACCTATTTTTCTGAGTGGCTCTACCATTTTGCACTCCCATCAGTGTTGTAGGAGTGACCCAGTTTCTCCTTATCCTCGTCAGAATTAGGTATTATCACTATTTTTTATTTTAGTCACTTTTTATATGTGTAGAGAGATATCTGACTGGGATTTAAAATTGTATTTCCCTAGTTGCTAATTATGCCAAACATCTTTTCATATGATTATTAGCCATCTCTAAATACTCTTTGATAAAATAGATGTCCATGTCCTTTACCTATTTCTAATTGGATTGTTTATTTTTTTTTTTTTTGCTGTTAAGAGTTCTTTATATATTTGTGATACTAGTCCTTTGTCAGCTATGTGGTTTGGAAATATTTGTTTCCAGACTGTAGCATGTCTTTTCAACTTCTTTTTCACAGAGCAAAAGTTTAAAATTTTGATGAGGTCCAATTTATCAAAGGTGTGTCTTATGCACCCTCCCAGGGTGAATGAGTAGATCTTAAATGATAAATCTACAGTAATATTTCTTTTCTTTCTTCTTTTTTTTTGAGATGGAGTTTCACTCTTTTTGCCCAGACTGCAGTACAATGGTGTGGTCTCAGCTCACCGCAACCTCCACCTCCCAGGTTCAAACGATTCTCTGGCCTCAGCCTCCCAAGTAGCTGGGATTACAGGCATGCACCACCATGCCTGGCTAATTTTGTATTTTTATAAGAGACCACCATGCTGCTCAGGCTCGTCTCGAACTCCTGACCTCAGGTGATCTACCTGCCTTGGCCTCCCAAAGTGCTGGGATTATAGGTGTGAGCCACCACGCCACACCCACACTAGTATTCAATCTCCCTAAATCTCTACATTAAACCAAGAAAGGTTGGAAATTTCCAACTTGCTCACTCTGGGCCACCATCCTGGTCCATGTCTCAGCCAACCAATCAAATTGCTAGAGCCCTTTCTAACTCCCCAAGGTGCAACATTAAATGCAGAGCACATCAAGACCAAATACTTGACCATGGGCCACCAATTACTACTATGTGACTTGAGTGGCCCATGATCCAGTCAAGTGGACACATAAAATTAATTTTCAGTCTAGCTAAGCGTTTATCTATTTTGTTGATCTTCTTAATAAATAGCTTAATTTCTTTGACTTTTCTATTGTTTTTCTCCTCTTTATTTTGCTTGTTTCTGCTCTCATCTTTAATTTTTCCTTCTTTCTGCTTATCTTCGGTATAGTTTTTCTTTGTTTTTTAGCTCTTTGAGGTGTTAAGTTAGGTTCTTAATTTGAGATTTCTTCTTTTTTTAAATGTAGGCATTTACCACTCTAAACTAAACTTACCTCTTAGTACCCCTTTTGCTGCATCCTATAAATTCTGTCAAGTTGTGTTTTTTTTTCTTATAACTTTTTCTTTCTTTCTTTCTTTCTTTCTTTCTTTCTTTCTTTCTTTCTTTCTTTCTTTCTTTCTTTTTTATTATTATTATACTTTAAGTTCTAGGGTACATGTGCATAACGTGCAGGTTTGTTACATATGTATACTTGTGCCATGTTGGTGTGCTGCACCCATCAACTTGTCTTACCATATTTTCTAATTTTGTTTTGGTTTCTTCTTTGACCCATTGGTTGTTCAAGATGCTGTTATTTGATGTCCACATATTTAAAATTTTTTCAGTTTCTCTACTACTATTGATTTCTAATTTCATGCCATTGTGGTCATAAAAGAGTAAATACGATTGCAATCTGAAATTTGTTAAGACTTATTTTGTCACTTAGCATGTGACTTATCCACGTGTGCTTGAGAAGAATGTGTATTCTGCTGCCTTTGGGTGGAGTGTTATGTATACGTCTGTTAGGTACAGTTGGTTGATAGTGTTCAAGTCCTCTGTTTTTTTTTAACTGATCTTCTGTCTGGTTGTTTCATTCATTATCAAAAGTAGGGTGTTGGAATTTCATATTATTATTGTGTTATTCTCTATTTCTCCCTTTTATTCTGTCTGCTTCAGTTTGCTTCATATATTTGGGTGCCGTGATGTTAGGTGCATATAAATTTATAAATGTTATATATCTTTCTGGTGTATTGAACCTTTTATCATTATATGATAATGTGTCTTTTTTGTCTCTTGTGACTTTTTTTTAACTTAAAGTCTATTTTGTGATATTGGTATGATCATCCATACTTTATTTTAGTTACCATTTGCTTGGAATACCTTTTTCCATCCTTTCACTTTCAGCCTATATATTTTTAAATCTAAAATGAGTTTCTTGTAGACAGCATATGGTTATATCTTGGTTAAAAAAATCATTCAGCCACTCTATGTCTTTCGATTGGAAAGTTTAATACATTTACATTGAAAGCAGTTACTGACAGAAAAGAGCTTATTATTGCCATTTTGTTAATTGTTTTGTGTCTGTCTTTTAGCTATTGTGTCCCTTTTTTAATCTCTTCATGCCCTCCTTTGTGTTTTATTAATTTTTTATGAAATATTTTGATTCTTTCTCATTTTCTTTTGTGTATCTTCTATAGGTATTTTCTTTGTGGTTACTATGAGACTACGTAAAATACTTTATATTCATTTGAAGCTGATAACAACTTCACTTCAATCATATAAAAACTTCTGCTCTTTTACATCTCCTCAGCCTCACTTTGTTATTGATGTACAAATTTCATCTTTCTATATTGAATGTCCATTAATGTAGTTTTATTTTTTATTTATTTATTTTATTTATTTATTTTTTTTGAGACGGAGTCTTGCGCTGTCACCCAGGCTGGAATGCAGTGGCCGGATCTCAGCTCACTGCAAGCTCCGCCTCCCAGGTTTACGCCATTCTCCTGCCTCAGCCTCCGGGTAGCTGGGACTAAAGGCGCCCGCCACCGCGCCCGGCTAGTTTTTTGTATTTTTTTAGTAGAGACGGGGTTTCACCGTGTTAGCCAGGATGGTCTCGATCTCCTGACCTCGCGATCCGCCCGTCTCGGCCTCCCAAAGTGCTGGGATTACAGGCTTGAGCCACCGCGCCTGGCTAATGTAGTTTTATAATTATCATTGTTTTTAAAGTTTTTTCTTTTAAATTTTATACCAGAATTAAAAAAACTGCTTTATGAGAAACAACGGGTGGGTCAGTGGGCTCACACCTGTAATTCCAGCACTTTGGGAGCCAAGGCAGGAGGTACTTGAGGTCAGGAGTTGGAGTACCAGCCTGGTCCAACATGGTGAAATCCTGTCTCTACAAAAATACAGAAAAAAAAAAATTAGCTGGGTGTAGTGGTGGGCACCTGTAATCCCAGCTGCTCGGGAGAGCTGAGGCACAGAAATTGCTTGACCTGAGAGGCACAGGTTGCCAGTGAGCTGAAGATTGCACCACTGCACCTCCAGTTGGGTTGACAGAGCAAGACTCTATCTCAAAAAAAAAAAAAAAAAAAAAGGTACTTTATGCATCATTGCAATATTCTGTATTTGTCTACATATTTACCTTTACCAGTCAGCTTTATATTTGTATATGCATTGTGTTGTTGTCTAGTGTCCTTTTATTTTAATTTCCAGGAATCCCCTTAGCATTTTTCGTAAGGCAGATCTGGTGGTAACAAAGTCCCTCAGCTTTTGGTTATCTGGGAAAGCCTTCTTCTTTTTCATTGTTGAAGAGCAGTTTTGCCAGATAAAGTATTCTTGGTTGACAGTTGTTTTCTTTCAGTACTTTGAATATACCATTCTACTTTCTTCTGGCCTGAAAGGTTTCTCCTGAGAAATCCACTGCTAATTTATGTGAGCTCCCGGGTACACGATAAGTTGTTTCCTCTTGCTACTTTCAAGATTCTGTCTTTTTCTTTGGATTTGACAGTTTGATCATAATGTATCTCAGCATGAGCTTCTTTGGATTCATCCTAGTTAGAGGCTTTTGAGCTTTTTTTGTTTTTTAGACAGGGTCTTGCTCTGTCACTGAGGCTAGAGTGCAACGGTGTGATCTTGGCTCACTGCAACCTCTGCCCCCTTGGGCTCAAGTGACCCTCCCGCTTCAACCTTCTGACTAGCTGGGACAACAGGTGCACACCACCATGCCTGGCTATTTTTTTTGGTATTTTTGGTAGAGATGGGATCTTGCTGTGTTGCCCAAGCTGATCTCGAACTCCTGAGCTCAAGTGATCCACTTGCCTCAGCCTTCCAAAGTGTTGAGATTACAGGCAGGAGCCACCATGCCCAGCCGTTTTTGAGCTTCTTGAATTTAATGTTCATTGCCTTCCTCAGATTTAGAAGTTTTTGGCCATTATTTTTTTTCAAAAAAGTGCTGTATTTGTTTTTCCTTCTCATCTCCTTCTGGGATATCTTTGATGCATTTTTTTGGTTGGCTTGATGGTGTCCCATAAGTCCTTTCGGCTTTGTTCACTCTTCTTCATTCTTTTTTCTTTTTTTCCCCTCTGACTTGATAATTTTAAATGACCTGACTTTGAGTTCACTGATTGTTTCTTCTGCATGATGAAATCTGCTGTAGAGTTTGTCTAGTGACTTTTTCAATTCAGTTATTGTATTCTTCAGACTAGAGTTTCTGTTTGGTTCATTTTTATGTTTCCTATCTTTTTGTGATAGCCTCAATTTTTTTTTCACTCATTTTCCCTCTGGTTTCATTTCATTGCTTGTCTGTGTTCTACTATAACATACTGAGCTTCTTAACATGATTATTTTGGATTATCTTTCAGTTAATTCATAGATTCCCCTTAGTTTAGGCTTAATTTCCAGAGTATTTTTTTCTTCTTCAATTGAGCCATCTTTTTGTTTTACTTTATGTACCTTGTGATTTTATTAATTTTTTTGCTAAGTTTTAAGCATTGGAACAAATAGACACCTCACCCAATCATTACAGACTGCCTCTGTACACAGGAAGATCTTCATCACTTAGCACTGCTAGAGATTCTGGGCACTTTTGAAACCTTTTTTGAGGGATGCAACTCTTCTGGGCTTATGCATATAATTTCCCAATTAGAGAACTTCTTCAGTTTCTTTTTCGGGAGCGCATACTCTCTTTCTCTGGTGTCTGTCTGTGGTACTGAAGGTTCTCTGGTGTTGCAGCAGGAAACTTCTCAATTCTCCTTTGTCCTCAATGACCCCAGGCACCCAAGGTTGCTAGGTCCCCAGCAGTTCCCTGAGTCAGGTAAGACAGATATCAGTCCCTTGAGTAGCCGTCCAAAAACAGGAACATTGGGTGCCTGTTTCATTCTTCTCTTCCCCACTCAGAGGGAAATGTTATGAACTAGGGTGTTCTCTCTTGGTGCTGGGTTGTGCTGGCTTGGGGGTGGAGTGGTCACACAGGAAGTGAAACAGCTCTTCTTATCTGATTCAATATGGCTGTTGTTGATTTCACACTCACCAGGGCTACTGCAACATCTTTTCTGGATTTTAGGGTCCTCATATGCTTATTTTGTTCTATACATTGTTGTTCAGTGTGTTTCTGAGGGGATGAGGACTGTTATCTCTTATTCTACCATTTTGCTGATGTCTTTCTCCCCCATTATCTTTTGTTTTGTTTTGTTTTGTTTGTTTGTTTTTTGAGGCAGAGTCTCACTCTGTTGCGCAGGCTGGAGTGCATGGTGCAATCTTGGCTCACTGCAACCTCCACCTCCCGGGTTCAGGTGATTCTCCTGCCTAAGCCTCCCAAGTAGCTGGGACTATACGTGTACACCGCCATGCCTGGCTGATTTTTGTATTTTTAGTAGAGACGGGGTTTTGCCACATTGGCCAGGCTGGTCTTGAACTCCTGACTTCAGGTGATCCACCTGTCTAGGCCTCCCAGAGTACTGGGATTACAGACATGGGCCACTGCACCCAGCCCCCATTATCTTTTAATTATTTTTCTTCTGAAATAAGCCAGAGTTTGTCTCTGTGGCTTGACTTCAGGTTCTTTTTTTGGGGCCAATGTATTTCAGGGAGCAAGACTACATGGAAAGGCTCACAGATGAGAGGGAGTATGACTTGTTTGGGAACTATGAATAGTTATTCAATAGCCTGCAATGCTCACATAACCCTGGCCAAAGGAGCCTCTGCTGACTGGTTCTCTGTCTCCATAGGATGTTTCTGGAAGTTGTAAGAAGAGACTTGACTGCTGAGCATGGTCTGACATGGTGTGTTATAGACCTTTGCTAGTCGAAGTGTGGTCCATCACCTAGGAGCTTGTTAGAAATGCAGGACCTCATGTTCCTCCCTTGATTTAGCATCAGAATCTGCATTTTAACAAGAATCTCGGTGATTCTTCTTGCATTGAAGCCTGGGAAGCATGGATAGAGCTGGCCCTAGGATCTGGATACTTGTAGGAGTTTCTGAGTTGACCAAGCAGTGCATGGGTAGTGAAGTATCATCTGGGATCTGAGCTGGTAACCCATTCACTGCTTAAAATGTTCTATAACATGCTTGGTTGCATTTTTCTCCAATCCAAATCCTCAGTTAGTTAAACTTCCCCAGAGCGTCCATATTAAATGGTTCTCTTCTTGAGAAAGGTTCAATATTTGCTCATTCAAATTAACCCAGCTCTAGACTTCCATCGAAGCATTGTGCCAAAGGTAACAGCATCATTACTTTCCTTAATCTAGTTTAAAAATAGACTATAAACATATTCCTTTTCTTTTCTGGACAACCTATGTAGGAAAATTTATCTTTCTTTACCTGAAAACTTTTAATTACTTGCATTTGGGATTCCAAGGCTGTCTCAGTAATACAATTAATTTTAATCAGGAGTCTAAGTTTACCATTCAATCCAATTATTCTAAATTAAGTAATTGTGTATTTCACTTCATTGTCAATTGATTGTGATTACCTATTATCAAGCAAACTCAATATATTTATGATAACTTTATTAATCAGACAATGCCTGCTGTCCAAAAGCCACGGTTTTTTAATTCAGTGGCTTATATATGGGCACCTTGAAATACTGTGACATACTGTGAAATCAATGCAAACCACAAAGGTTTATTAAACTCCTGCATAGGTAGCACTCTACTGGGACTGTTAGAAAAAAGGAAAATGTTTAGGACAATTGCTGCTCTTAAGAGCTTTATATGTAGCTGAATTGAGCTGTGTGTGTGGGTGAGTATGATAACTCGTCAGAAGGGTGATGCAAACAAAAGGTTCTGGTGCATAGAGAAGGCCCAGCTGAGAAGGCTTCATGGTGGAAGCAGGACTTGGGTCTCTGGGAGGCTGTGATGCATAGACCCTATCAGGTGAATGCCTTACAAGTACTGACATTGGAAAGATCTGTGATGCTTGTTAGACATTTGCATCCATGGGCCCCACCCCAGAACTACGGAGTCAGGATCTCTGGGGCATGGATCTAGGAATCTGATTTTTGATTAATTAATTCACTTTTTTTTTGTCAGTATCTCATTCTGTCATTGCAGCCTCCAAATCCTAGGCTCAAGCAATCTTCCCACCTCAGTAGCTCCTGAGTAACTGTGACTACAGGCACGCACCACCACACCCAGATGACTGTTAAATTTTTTGTAGAGATGGGGTCTTGCTGTGTTGCCCAGGCTAGTCTCAAACTCCTGGTCACAAGCGATTCTCCCACCTTGCAATCCCAAGGCACTGGGATTATAGACATGAGCCACTATACCTGGTCAGGAATCTGATTTTTAATAAGAAGATAAATCTAAGAAGGTGACTCATAGGCACAGGAAGTATGATAAACACTGTCATAGTGGTGACAAGAAAGATGTCTGACTCCAAAGCCTGATGTGACATTCCCAGTCCCAGCTCACTACCTTTATGATCTCAGGCCTGATGAGTCCCATGTTCACGCCTGTCTGATACCATATGCAATTCAGCTTTGAATTCTGCCTCCAGCCAGGGCCCCTGCCTAACTCTAACCTCCCCTCTTCAACCCTCTGTCCACCTCTCTACTCTCCTCCACACTGGAGCCATCGTGATTTCTTCCTCACTCTCATCAACCTGCTGCTTCCTGGTCTGCATAGACCCCTCCTTGCCTTTATCCCCACTGCACATAAACTTACCTTTCAAGACTCAGCATACATATCACTCCTCCTCAAATTGAAACTGCCTTTGCAAAACTATGACTGAGACAGTGAAAGATCCAACTTAACCGACTCCATCTTGCTTCTCACCTCCAAGCTGTCCTTGTTCATTCCCGGGTGTAGGCTGAACTAACTTTGGGAGAAACTTAGTTTATATTTTAAACAAAGGCAATAACAGCCCTTTCCCAAAGAAGACCTCCTTTTTGCCTGGGGACTAGAATGACTTTGTAGGACTAAGTTAGCCACAACATTAGAAATTAAGGTTTAGGAGTCATGTCATTAGAGGCTACAAGATTCTGACCCTCCCTAAACTGCTCCTAAGATCAGTGCTTGAGATATTTTGCAGACCCTGCACTTGATGGAGCAGCTGGTGCCACCCAGATCGATGAACTGGCTCATCCAATCCTGTGGCCCCCACCCGGGAAATGACTCAGTGCAAGAGTCAGCTTCGACTCCCTAAGATTTCATCCCTAACCAATCAGCACCCCTGGCTCACTGGCTTCCCCCCACCCATCAAGTTATCCTTAAAAACTCTGCTCCCTGATTTGAGTAATAATAAAACTCTGGTCTCCTGCATAGCCCACTTTGCATGAATTACTTTTTCTCTATTGTAATTCTCCTGTCTTGATAAATCGGCTCTGTCTAGGCAGCAGGCAAAGTGAATCCCTTGGACAGTTACAGATTCTTCTCTGGGCTTCTAAGGACAGGTTCCAGCCTCCTGCCATGTTCTTGCATAGTGGGGAAGAAGTTCTGTTGTTTGGGGAAGCCCAGGCCCTGCTACTTCCTCCTTTGTCAGAGCCCTACCCTTTCCACGGGGAAAGTGCACCCCACTCCTCTCCTCCCCAGCCATGTGATTCTGGAAGGAACATTCACAGGTATAGTGCTCTGCTTACCTGGCCAATCAGAGCCTGCCCTGGTGTTTTTATACTGAGGCAAGGAGAGAGCGCATAGGCATGTTCCATAGGGGAAAAAAATCCCCTGTTGCAGAGACAAATGAGGCAGACACTTGCAGAGAAGCAGACCTGGAAAGGGAACGAGAGAATCCCAAGGGTATCATTAACATCCTTGGGCTCAGTTCTGCCTGTTGCTATCATCATCCCTGCCTTTCTAAGTATGTGGGTCTGTGGCAGGCCAGGTCTCACTAATGTGAGCCGCCATCACAACTGCTTCAGCACTGACTGTGTGGTTAAATTAAACATTAAAAACTGAAAAGGCCAGTGCCCTTATATGAAGGCTGGAATGTAACAAAAGCCCATCAAGAGTTTTGCCTAGGCCTTTCCTGGGCCACAAAGCATGACAAAATAATGAAGGAATTCTTAACAGGATCCATTTAGGATTAAACAAGTTTTATTGGGGGTCTGAAGAAACTCCTCAGGCTTCCACAGATAAGTTTATTGGAAGTCTGAAGGAATACCCCAAAACTCTGTGATTTAGCAGGAGACAAGATGAGTGTAATCACCCCAGCACCTAGACCCATTTAGATTAAGTAAACTTACTGAGACTCCAGAGGAAGTTCTTTATGACTCAGACCTTAGTTATAGATGAAAAGAAGTTAATCACTTAATTTTTAGATGAATGCTCACTCACATGTAGACATATAGCTTAGAAGGTATATAAGCTCTGAAAACTTTGTAATTTTAGTTGGTCTGGTGATAATTTCCAGGCCTTTTTCCTGTAAGTGGTTACAGAAATCAAAACTCTCTTCCTCCCCAATTCAACTGCATCTCGTTATTGGGCCACTAGAAATAGCAGCCCGACCCTCAGTTTGGTTCGGGAACAGGTCTGTAAATCCCCTGTTGGCTTAAACGAGGTTGAGTGTTTCGGTCACTTACAACAGAAACAAGTTCTCATGATGGTAGCGGACATCACTCTTTTCCTCATCTGTCCTCTCAGCCAGACTGAGAGTTTCTGGAGGTTCAGCCCCGGAGCACATAGGCACTCAATAAATGTTTGTTGAAGGAATGAATAAAGTGAGGAACTACACTTGAGTTTGTCTCATGCACCTTGGACTTGCACTTTTGGAATTAATGGATTGACAGTCAATATAAATATTTGAAGAGATTTATTCTGAGCCAAATATGAGTGACCATGGCCCGTGACACAGCCCTCAGGAGGTCCTGAGAACATGTGCCCAAGGTCGTGGTCGGGGTGCAGCTTGGTTTTATACATTTTAGGGAGGTATGAGACATCAAATACATTTAAGAAATACATTGGTGGCCGGGCGCGGTGGCTCAAGCCTGTAATCCCAGCACTTTGGGAGGCCGAGGCGGGCGGATCACAAGGTCAGGAGGTCGAGACCATCCTGGCTAACACAGTGAAACCCCGTCTCCACTTAAAAAATACAAAAAATTAGCCAGGCGAGATGGCGGCGCCTGTAGTCCCAGCTACTCGGGAGGCTGAGGCAGGAGAATGGCGTGGACCCGGGAGGCGGAGCTTGCAGTGAGCTGAGATCCGGCCACTGCACTCCAGCCTGGGCGACAGAGCGAGACTCCGTCTCAAAAAAANACATTTTCTAGTTGACAGTTGGTTGAGTTTGTCTAAGGACCTGGGATCAATAAAAAAGAAATGTTCAGGTTAAGATAAAAGATTGTGGAGACCAAGGTTTTTCTGAAGTCTTATAGTGGCTGTGACAATGTTTCCTATTCAGACCTTTAAAAGGTGCTAGAATCTTTTTTTTTTTTTTTTTTGAGACGGAGTCTCGCTCCGTCGCCTGGGCTGGAGTGCAGTGGCCGGATCTCAGCTCACTGCAAGCTCCGCCTCCCGGGTTCACGCCATTCTCCTGCCTCAGCCTCCCGAGTAGCTGGGACTACAGGCGCCCGCCACCTCGCCCGGCTAGTTTTTTGTATTTTTTAGTAGAGACGGGGTTTCACCGTGTTAGCCAGGATGGTCTCGATCTCCTGACCTCGTGATCCGCCCGTCTCGGCCTCCCAAAGTGCTGGGATTACAGGCTTGAGCCACCGCGCCCAGCCCAAAAGGTGCTAGATTCTTAGTTAATCTCTTTAGGATTGGGAGGGCCTGGAACAACAGGTCTAGCTATGTGAATAGAGGTTCTTCACAGATGCAAAATTTCCCCCACAAAGGACAGCTTTGCAGGGTCATTTCAAAATATGGCAAGGAAACATGTTTTGGGGTAAAAATATTTTGATTTTCTTCCTTGTCTTGTCATGTTATGCCAGAGTCAGGTTGGAAAGTAAGTCACAATATATAGGGTTAAATAAAACCCATCTGATGAGAATTTATTATTTGTACGGCCTGACTCCCCAGACCCCTTAGGAATTTGGGAAAGATAAAAATCAGAGTTTAGTCCTCAACTTTCTTCCCGGGCTAGTCTAGCCCCATTGTTTCTGTTAGTTTGCTCCAGCCCCTGACTTAGCCCCCAACTCACAGGAGTTCTCAGTGAACGCCACAGTCAAGGCTGAACTATTTATAACAATGTATCATCCTGTACTGTTTATGCTTCTAAGCACCGGGGAAAGCCATAAAAATCAAAATTAAAAATAATTTAACCACTTGGCTTCTAAGCGCTGGGCAAAGGCATAAAATCAAAATTAAAATAATTTACCACTTGGCAAATGTTCATGGCTTCTCCACCACAGGAGAAGCTTCAAAGCGCACTAAGGGCTTGCACACTTTGAGTGACGGGGAGCTCACTACCTCCTAGGGTGGTTCTTTCTATCTTAGAGAGGTTTCTTGCTAATAAACAGCTCATCCTTTTACTGCGCTGAAAACAGCTTCTCGTAACTAATTTCTCTCCTTTGGTCCTAGTTCTCACTTCTGGCTTCTCCATACTGAAAAGGCAGGACTCTTGGTTGGTTTTCTAACCTAAACATTCCCAGGGTGACACCAGTATTCATGGGAGCTTTCCCAAGTATTCAGGAGATCTTCCCAAGGCTGAATATGCTTTTCTTTGTCTACATCTCTCTTAAAATGAAGCCCACTTTTGCCACTGCTCCCATCCCAACTCAAGCCACCACCGTCTCACAGTGGAATATAATTTTGTTATAGCCTTCTTCCCCCAACCCCTCAGGTACTTTCTTTAATATTGTGACCCTTTCCCACAAACACAGCTAGACGAGGCCTCCATGATTTCTTTTCTTTTTTTGAGACACAGTCTCACTCTTGTTGCCCAGGCTGGAGTGCAGTGACGCCATCTCAGCTTACCGTAATGTAACCTCTGCCTTCCTCAGCTCAAGCGATTCTCCTCCCTCAGCCTCCTGAGTAGCTGGGAATACAGGCACCCGCCACCACGCCTGGCTAACTTTTTGTATTTTTAGTAGAGATGGGGTTTCACCATGTTGGCCAGGCTGATCTCAAACTCCTGACCTCAGGTGATCCACCCACCTGGGCTTCTCAAAGTGCTGGGATTACAGGTGTGAGCCACCGCACCCAGTGACCTCCATGGTCTCAAGGGAAGATTGTCACAGGGAACGGAATTCATTACATGACTGCGTAAGGAATAAAATATGCAGACAACAGTAGGACTCTCACTTCCTTCATTCTAGAATCTATGCTTCTGTTAATGCAACAGTCTCAGGTAGCTTCATTTTTGCCTTCTTTTCTCCACTTATGGAGACCTCATCCTATGTGAAGGAGTAGATGGAGGACAAAAAAGAGACAAAGAAGGAGAAGAGAAGCTTGTGCTATAGAAATAGGAGAGAGGGAAGAGGGGACCTGTCATAGATGCACCTTTTGAAGTGGACACAAAGCAGGCTTTTTGGAGTGTTTCTGGGAGCCCAACACACAGCCCTCTACATGCGATGTTTGTGAATGTTTTCTTCATGTGAGCCTGGATTTTCTAACACATACTGACAGGTTTCTTCGTGGCAGCTCATGGCAATGAATTGGGTAACAGGAATTTGACAGCAAGCAGACAGTCCAGACTGAGACTTAATTTCTAGCGACAGACTGGCAGTCACTGGAGATAACCTTTAGGAGGGGAAATAAATGCAGGACAAAGCCTTTCATCTGCCTTCCAGTGAGGTTCCCAGGGATTTTGGGCCAATCCATCTTATTATAGGCAACCTCCTGGGACTCTCTTCCCCTTATCTCCAAGTCCTGTCCCCCGATCTCTCTCTCTCTTTCTTTCTTTCTTTCTTTCTTTCTTTCTTTCTTTCTTTCTTTCTTTCTTTCTTTCTTTCTTTCTTTTTTTTTTCCTTCCTTCCTTCCTTCCTTCCTTCCTTCCTTCCTTCCTTCCTTCCTTTCTTCCCTCCTTTCCTTCCTTCCTTCCTTCCTTCTTTTCCTTTCTTCTTTTTCTTCATTTTCTTCTTTTTTTTTTTTTGAGACAGAGTCTCACTCTGTCACCCAGGCTGGAGAGCAGTGGTGCAATCTCAGTTCACTGCAACCTCCACCTCCCAGGTTCAAGCGATTCTCCCGCCTCAGCCTCTCGAGTAGCTGGGACTACAGTGCGTGCCACGAGGACCAACCAATTTTTGCATTTTTAGTAGAGATAGGGTTTCACTATGTTGGCCAGGCTGGCCTTGAACTTTTGGCCTCAAGTGATCCGCCCATCTCAGCCTCCCAAAGTGCTGGGATTACAGGTGTGAGCCACTGTGCCCAGACTCCTCTCTTTTTAAAAAGCCTTCATCTCCTCATTTCCTCTTTCCCGGGGCCAGGCCGCCATCATCTTGTTGTGGGACCTTGTCTTGTGATTGGTATTATCCTGTGACCTCACTATCTAGGGCAGCTAGACAAGAGGCCTCTACTGCCTGAACAGAAAAGAAAAAAAGAGGCCAGGTGCAGTGGCTCACACGTGCAATCCCAACACTTTGGGAGGCTGAAGTGGGAGGATCGCTTGAGCCCAGGAGTTCAAGACCCGCCTGGGCAACAGGATGAAACCTCATCTCTACAAAAGATCACAAAACTTAGCCAGGTGAGGTGGCATGCACCTGTAGTCTCAACTACTCGGGACGCTGAGGTGGGAGGATTGCTTGAGCCCGGGAGGCAGAGGTTGCAATGAACCAAGATTGCACCACTGCATTCTAGCCTGGCCAACAGCTAGGCCCTGTCTCACCAAAAGAAAAAAGAGTTAAGACCATGGTTTAGGGCCTGGTGTGAGATAGATTTAGAAGAATTCATGAGCTAGTTTTCCTCTAGGACAGAAGAAAGAGAAGGAATGAGGGAAGAGAAGGGGGTGTGATAATGGGGAGGAGATGGTCGCTTCAGGATGAGAGAACAGGATCAGAGACAACCCTACCTCTGCAAGGACGTGGGAGCCAATCCCCATTTGAGGGATGCAGTTTTTCAAAGAGAACCCAGACTGGTCCCCTGAGCATTAGGATCCATGATGACCAGCCTGTCACCTGTGGATAGTCAAAAGAACTAGCTAGAAGAACTGCTCTTCTCGCTGGCGAACCGTCTCCCTCTGCCCTGTGAGCCTTGAGGTAGAGGGTGGACTCATGGACATTAGAGAGGTGATGGGGGCCATATGGAAAGAAAGACTGCTCATTTCAGTTCCAAATCTTCTTTGCAAGGCGTGGTGGCTCATGTCTGTGGTCCCAATGCTTTAGGAGGCCAAGATGGGAAGATCGCTTGAGCCCAGGAGTTCAAGACCAGCCTGGACAACATAGCAAGACCCTGCCTCTTAAAAAAAATTAAAAAGTCAGGTGTGGTGGTGCACAGCTGTAGTCCCAGTTACTTGGGAGTGAGCCACTCTGGTCATGGCACCCTGTCTCTTAAAAAAAAGAAAATCCTCTCCTTATCTGGGACAGTGGAAACCCAAATTCTTTATTCTCTCTTGCTGGGGACCACTAGTTGTCTAATTATGGCTATTTACACACAAACACTGGTTTTGTTTCTTATTCATTCTTTCAGGATCATCTGAGCCTGGGGAGGTTGAGGCTGCAGTGAGCTGTGATTGTGCCACTGTGCTCTAGCCTGGGTGACAGAGTGACCCTATCTCAAAAAAAAAAAAAAAAAAAAAAGAAGAGTATGTGGGATAAGAAATAATGTCGTAATCTTGGAAAAATAAAATCTCCTATTCCTCTCTCTGTGTTCTGTGAGTCACACTCAACCCCAGGTTTCAGCTTAAACATCTCTTTCTCAGGAAGGCCAGTGGTCACTTAAACAGAGTGGATGCAACCATGTTATCTGATATCTATTACTCAGCACACTCTCAGAATGATTGTTTAATGTCTGTCTTCCCCAGTAGACCATCCATACAAGCTAGCACCATCAACTCCCTTTCCCCTCACTGCTTGAGAAAGAAAGTCCAATCATTAGACATCTACATGCGCCATGTTCATGCTAAGTTCGTTCGTTCGTTCTTTCTTTCTTTCTTTCTTTCTTTCTTTCTTTCTTTCTTTCTTTCTTTCTTTCTTTCTTTCTTTCTTTTCTCTCTCTCTCTTTCTTTCTCCTTCCTTCCTTCCTCCCTTCCTTCTCTCTCTCTCTCTCTCTCTGTCTTTTTCTCTCTCTCTTTCTTTCTTTTTTGAGGCAGGGTCTTGCTCCATCACCCAGGCTGTAGTGCAGTGTTGCAATCACAGCTCATTGCAACCTTGACTTCCTGGACTGAGGCCATCTTCCTGTCTTCAGCCTCTCAAGTACTGGGACCACAGGTGCACACCACCCCACCCAGCTAATTTCTAAATTATTTGTAGAGACGTGGTTTCCCTGTGTTGCCCAGGCTGGTCTCGAACTCCTGGGCTCAAGCGATCCTCCTGTCTTGGCCTTCCAAAATGCTGGGATTAAGGCGTGAGCCGTCACCCAAGGCCCTGTGCTAAATTCCTTGATATGTTATGTCTAATCCTTGTAACAACCCTCCAAGGTATTAATTACTTTCATTATTGCAGATGTGAGCAGAAACTAAAAGGTTAAAGAGAATTATCAAAAGCATACCCAGCTAGTAAGCTTTCAGAGCTAGATCTAAACCCAGGTCAACTAGTCATGAAGGCTTTGAACAGTTCCACCCCATCTTCTTGCCTCCCTGTGTTTTATTGTACATTTCGTGGGGATTACTACCTGAGGTTGAATATTTTCCTGTATGTTTCCAGATAGTTATATTTCTTTTCATGTGAATTCTTGGCGTATGTTTTCTTTTTCTTTTCTTTTCTTTTTTTTTTAATACAGAGTCTCGATCTGTTGCCCAGACTGGAGTGCAGTAGTGTTATCTTGGCTCACTGCAACCTCCACCTCCTGGGTTCAAGTGATTCTCCTGCCTCAGCCTCCTGAGTAGCTGGGATCACAGGCACGCACCACCAGTTCCTGCTAATTTTTGTATTTTTAGTAGAGGTGGCATTTCGCCATGTTGGTCAGGCTGGTCTCGAACTCCTGACCTTGGGTGATCAGCCCACCTTGGCCTCCCAAAGTACTGGGATTACAGGTATAAGTCATTGCACCTGGCCTTGGTGTATGTCATCTATCCATTTACCTTTTTCTTATTTATTGGTAAGAGTTCCACAGAGTCAATTATTTTCATGGTTGTCTTTTAACTTTGGGTTTTATGCAGTTTTAGACATTTGAAAGTTTTATAGTAATAATTTCATGTGATCAAATACAAATCTTTCCTTTTGTGATTTCTTTCATCACTTCTCAAAGGCTTTATTATTTATTATTTTTCTTTTTAGAGACAGGGGCTCACTCTGATACCCAGGTTGGAGTGCAATGACGCAATCATAACTCACTGTAGCCTCGAACTCCTGGGCTCAAACGATTCTCCCACCTTGGCCTCCCAAGTAGCTGGGGCTACAGGTGTGCGCCACCTTGCCCAACTCATTTTTGTATTTTCTTTTGTAGAGATGGGGTCTCACTATGTTGCTTAGGCTAGTCCTGAAATCGCGGTCGCAAGCGATCTTCCTACCACAGCCTCCCAAAGTGCTGGGATAACAGGTGTGTGCCACTGTGCCTGGCTTCTTTTGCTTTTCTGATGATAAAAGTGTTATGTGCTTATTATAGAGAATTCAAAAATGCAAACAAGTATAAAGATAAAAATACAATCCCCTATAAACTTTCCACCTACTTTAAGACTACTCAGCATTATTGAAATGTATGCATACAGTTAAAGGAATATCAATAAGCCAGGCATGGCTCAGGTCTGTCGTTGCAGCACTTTGGGAGGCCAAGGCAGGAGGATCACTTGAGGCCAGAAGTTCAAGACTAGTCTGGGCAACATGGCAAGACCTTATCTCTACAAAAAAATTAAAAAATCAGCCACGCATGGTGGCGCATGCCTGTAGTCCCAGCTACTCAGGATGCTGAAGCTATAGGATCACTTGAGCTCAGGAAGTAGAGGCTGCAGTGAGCTATGATCGTGCCACTGCACTCCAGCCTCTAGGTGACATAGCAAGACCTTGTCACACACACACACACACACACACACACACACACGCACACACACACAGAGAGAGAGAGAGACAGAAAGAGAGAGAGAGAGAGAGTGAGAGAGAGATTATCAATAAAACAAACACCTATGCATTACGAACAATGTTGCCATTAGCTTTCTTATACATATCTCCTGATGCACATATATAAAAGTATCCTTCAGGAGTGTGTACCCACCACTTGGCTTAGGAAGTAAAACACTACCAGCACCTTAGAAAACCCCAAGGTGCCATTTCCAATAATATCCCCCCCATTTCCAAATATATCCCCTGTTTTCCAGAGGCAACCACAATACTAAATCTATGTTAATCACTCTCTTGGTTTTCTTCATAGTTTTACTATCTAGCTGTCTACCATTAAACAATATAGTTTAGGCTTTTTTTTTTTTTTTTTTTTTTTGAGACAGAGTCTCACTTTGTCACCCAGGCTGGAGTACAGTGGAATGATACTGGCTCACTGCAACCTCTGCCTCCCGCATTCAAGCGATTCTTCTGCCTCAGCTTCCCAAGTAGCTGGGGCTACAGGTGCGTGCCACCATGCCCAGCTAATTTTTGTATTTTTAGCAGAGATGGGGTTTCACTGTGTTGGTCAGGCTGGTCTCGAACTCCTGACCTCAAGTGATCCTTCTGCCTCGGCCTCCCAAAGTGCTGGGATTACAGGTGTTAGGCTATTTCTGAACTTTATTTCTGACATTTGCTTCTTTCCCTTGACGTTATTATGTTTTCAAGGTTGGGTTGTGTAAACGGAGAAGGAAAGGACAGTTCATTCATGTTACTGTTGTAGAGTATTGGAGTACGTGCATATACCATGGGTTATCCATTCTGCTTTTGATGGACATTTGGATTGCTTCCAACTTTGAGCAATTATGAACGACAATGCTATCAACTTTCTTACACATGTCTCCTGACACACGTATATAAAAGCATCCTAAGATGGGCATGCCTAGGATTGTCACTGCTGGGTTATATGCACGTGTTCAGCTTTCTAACACCTCATTCTTTCCCAAAGAGGCTGTAGCAATTTACACTCCCACCATACATTCACTCATTCATTCATCAAACACCTTCCAGCCCCAATAGCATGTCAGGTGCAAGTGCCTCAAAAGCACACACAACATGCCTTCTGCCTGGCGCAATGGCTCATGCCTGTAATCCCAGCAAGTAAATAACCGGCAGTAAATAATTCATCATTGCTGCACGTTCACTTGGCGTTATTCTACTTAAAATTTCTTGCAGTTTACTTGGTATGAAGTAATAAGTTAATCATGAAAAAATGCTAAAATTGTTCTCATTTTTGATATATTACAGGTATTTTATCAACTACTGAGAGAACTGGGGTAAAATACTTCCCTACGATGGTAGACTTTGTCCATCAATTTCTCCTTATAGAGCTTTTCTTTTTTTTTTTCCCAGCTTCCAGTGTTTGGAGTCTATTAGGTACATGAAAGTCTAAAATTGCTGCACCTTCTTGGTGTATTGAACCTTTTATCATTATGTAATGACCTCTTTATCTCTATTAAGGCATTTTGCTTCAATCCTGTTTTAAATAATATGGACGTGGCTACTTTAGCTTTCCTTTGGTTAGTATTTGGCTGATATATCCCTTTTTCAATCTTTCAGTTTTTCTTCTGTGTCCTTGTGTGTGTGTGTGTGTGTGTGTGTGTGTGTGTGTGTGTTTTCTTTTTTTCTTTTTTTTTTGAGATGGAGTCTTGCTCTGTTGCCTGGGCTAGAGTGCAGTGGCAGGATCTTGGCTTACTGCAACCTCCGCCTCCTGGATTCAAGCAATTCTCCTGCCTCAGCCTCCCAAGTAGCTGGGACTACAGGTGTGCACCACCACACCCAGCTAATTTTTGTATTTTTAGTAGAGACAGGGTTTCATCATGTTAGTTGGCCAGGATGGTCTTGATCTCTTGACCTTGTGATCTGCCCACCTTGGCCTGTGTCCTTATGTTTTAAGCATATTTCCTAAAAACAGTATGTCTTAGCCAACCTCCATATCCAGTTCACACCTTGTGTAGCCTTCTCTGGTATGGTACAATGGCAGGAGACACACACACACACATACACACACACACACACACGTATAAATGTATATGTATGTATATTTTATATGTATATTTTATATACGTATAAATATATGTGTGTGTATTTTATTTAGAGTTGGAGTCTTGCTCTGTTGCCTAGGCTGGAGCACAGCAGTGCGATCACAGTTTACTGTAGTCTTGAAGTCCTGAGCCAAATGATCCTCTGTCCTCAGTGTCTCTAGTAGCTGAGACTGCAGGCATGTGCCGCCACACCCAGTTATTATTATTTTTTAATTTAATTTTTTGTAGAGATGCAGGCGTGTGCCGCCACACCCAGTTATTTTTATTTTTTAATTTAATTTTTTGTAGAGACAGGCTCTTACTCCGTTGCCCAGGCTAGTCTTGAACTCCCGGGCTCAAGTGATTCTCCCACCTTGGCCTTTTGAGTATCTGGGACTATAGGTCCCATCACACCGGCTAATTTATTTGTTATTTTTTATATGTAGAGATGGGTCTCACTACATGGACCAGGCTGGCCCCAAATTGTTGGCCTCAAGATGTCCCCCTGCCTTAGCCTCCTGAGTCATTGGGATTACAGGCATGAGCGACTGTGTCCAGCAGAAGACATGTTGGCTTTTGGGTTCCTTGCCCTGACATGCTACTGGGGCTGGAAGGTGTTTGATGAATGAATGAGTGAATGTATGGTGCATATTAAGCAATATAGATAAGTGGAGGGTGGAAAAATATTCCCTTTCTGATAATGGTGTTTCATTGTAACATGAGTTACTTTTTTTTCCAAAGCAAATTGATACACAGAATTTTCTTTAAAATAAATATATTTTTATTTATCATACCTCCAGCTTCAAAGACACAAAATGAGACACCTGCTTTTCTACGATGGCATCAGTGACAGAATGGGCTTTTGTACTAGTGGGGGTAACGGCAGCCATACTCTCCTCCTTCCTGCCATGCTCTCCTTCCCACCATGCTCTCCTTCCCGCCATGGTAGCCAGCATCTGTTCTTGCAAGTGCCCGGATTCTTTTGTCTGTTTGCGTCTGAGCCTGGGGCGCTTAGTGCCTTTGTCAGGCATATTTGAGGCAAGGAGAAGGAACTGGGGCTATTGAGGAGGACTGCTGGCTGGACGCGGTAGCTCACTCTTGTATTCCCAGCACTTGGGGAAGCCAAGGCGGAAGGTTCCCTTGAGCCTAGGAGGTCGAGACCAGCCTGGGCAATATAATGAGAATCTTTCTCTGTATATTTACAAAAAAAAAAAAAAAAAAAAAAAAAAA
>NW_016811820.1:3392265-3420557 GCF_001698545.2 Rhinopithecus bieti
TTCCTCTCCTCTCCCCTCCCCTCCCCTCCCCTCCTCTCCCCTCCTCTCCTCTCTTCTTCTCTTCTCTTTTTTCTTTTTTTCTATTCTTTTATTTATTTATTTTTTAGATGGAGTCTCTCTCTGTCACCCAGGCTGGAATGCAGTGGTGCGATCTCAGCTCACTGCAACCTGCGCCTCCCGGATTCAAGGATTCTCCTGCTTCAGCTTCCTGAATAGCTGGGGTTACAGGTGCACACCACCATGCCCGGCTAATTTTTGTATTTTTAGTAGAGACTGGGTTTCACCATGTTGACCAGGCTGGTCTCGAACTCCTGACCTCAAGTGATCCACCTGCCTCGGCCTCCCAAAGTGCTGGGATTAGGGAAGCCACCGTGCCTGGCCCCTTCCCCTTCACAGTTGCTAAAACATTCTAATGAACCCATGGATTGAAGGGAGTAGGGCAGATACCGACCAGGGAGTTGAGGAAGGTACCCTTTCTTCAGGGGCCTTCCAAGGTCTCGTTCCTTCCCCGCTGAGATGCTGGGTGCATGGGAAGAAGCCGACAGGAAGAGTAAGTTTCAGGTTTTGACCTCCACAGGGGACTGATACGAGGTGCTGACAGCTGCACAGGATGGTCTGCATGAGGAATATGGAATGTCGGACCCTCGGGGAGCCCCCAGATCACAGCAGGATTGGCATCATCGATGGTGATCACCTCCCACTTCCAAAACGCCACACTCCTGGTCTCCCTTCTCCTTCCTGGCTGCTCCTCCTACGTCCTGGCTCACAGCTCCATCTGCAAGAATGGCCTCCGTGTGTGGGAACCGCAGTGCTCAGCCGGGCTCTCCCGTCCTGTGATTACCTCTCTCCCTGGTGATTACATCCTTTCCCTGGGTTAAGCACCTTCAGTAGGCTGAGGACTCCCAAAATGTGTATTTCCAGGCTGCATCCAGAGGGTTCTGGGTTTCTTATGTGACATCTCCCCTGGGACAGGCTTCTAAATCTGATATGTCTTAGTCTTAGTGTTGGCCTAAACCTGCTCCCTCAGTCTCCATAGACAGCACCATTTTCCACTCAGGAGCTCAAGCCAGACCTCTATTCCTTTCCTCTTCCTCACCCCTGACCATCCATCAGAAATCAAATCCAGGCACAGATGCTCTCCCGGTTACTCAGGAGGCTAAGGCGAGAAGATTACTTGAACCTAGGAGTTCGAGACCAGCCTGGGCAACGTAGTAAGACCCTGTTTCTATTAAAAAATTTTTTTAAAATTAGCCAAGTGAGGTGGTGTACACCTGTAGTCCCAGCTACTCAGGAGGCTGAGCCAGGAGGATCACTCGAGCCCAGGAGTTCTAGGCTGCAGTGAGCTAGGGTGGCACCACTGTACTCCAGCCTGGGTGACAGAGCAAGAACCTGTCTCTTAAATAAATAAATAAATAAAATTTAAAAATCAAAGCCAAAGCCCCCCATGTTCTTTCCACCCTCCCCACCACCCTCCTCCCTCAGCTGGTGCCCGTGTCCTGTTCCCAGAGGGTGTCCCTGAGCCTTCTGTGTTCCTTGCTGCGCACAGGAGCCAAGGTGATTTCAAAGTATGGATTAGAACCTGAGACTCCCCTGTTTAAAACGCTTCATTGAGTTTCCCATTGTGGGTCCATTTGATGACACTGAGTTGTTCCCATTTGGAGCAGGCACGGGATGTGGAACAAGGTCTGGCCATTGGGTCTAAGTTCTGACAAGGGCTGATAAGGATCTAGTCAATGAATGAGTCCCAGAGTCACGACTGTGACATTTTCAGATAAAGAACAGTGCAGTTGTAGTGATCACTTATTTTATTTTATTTTTTTTTCTGGCAGCTTCTGCTCTTGGCTCTTCTGGACACAGAACCCACTCCCTGGGGTCTCCTGCTCCATCCTAACTATGATGACAGGCAATGACTGAGGTATGTCCAACAAACTCTCTTGGCTCCTGGCCACACTCACACAGAAGTTTCTGGGCTGAGTAACCTACCAAGCGCCATCATTCTGATTCTCTCTCCTTGAAATCTGAAGCAGAAACAGAGACGCGGATTGCTGGGAAGAGGTGTCGGAGCCATGTCATGGTAGCATCCCAGGGAGAAGGTCTGTGGATTCCTGCTGCTGGAGTTCCCAGAGCCGTTTTGCTTTTTGTATTTGCCTGGCATTGTTCTGCGCCTCCATTAATGGTCTGAGCTTCCCTGGTATTCTTCTAAAGAATCCTGCCCCCTCCACCTCCTTTTTTTTTTTTTTTTTTTTTTTTTTTGAGATGGAGTCTTTCTCTGTCACCCAGGCTGGAGTGCAGTGGTGCGATCTCAGCTCACCGCAACCTCCGCCTCCTGGGTTCAAGCGATTCTCTTGCCTCAGCCTTCCGAGTAGCTGGGATTACAGGTGCCCCCCACCATGCCTGACTAGTTTTCTGGATTTTTAGTAGAGGCGGGGTTTCATTATGTTGACCAGGCTGGTCTCAAACTGCTGACCTCAGATGATACACCTGCCTCAGCCTCCCAAAGTTCTGGGATTACAGGCGTGAGCCACCACACCTAGCCAATAGGTACATTTTTAATCTTCACCCTCCTCCACCCTTGGCCTGCAAGTAAACCCCAGTGGCTGTTATTCCCTTCTTTGTGTCTGTGTATACTCAATGTTTAGCTCCCACTTACAAGTGAGAACATACGGTATTTGGTTTTCTGTTCCTGTGTTAGTTTGCATAGGATAATGGCCCCCAGCTCCATCCATGTTGCTGCAAAAGACATGATCTTGTCCTTTTCTATGACTGCATAGTATTTCATTGTGTGTGTGTATATGTATATATATATATATTTTTTTTTTCTTTTTTTCTTTTTTTTTTTTTGGGGGGGAGATGGAGTCTTACTCCGTCACCCAGGCTGGAGTGAAATGGTGTGATCTTGGCTTACTGCGACCTCTACCTCCCGGATTCAAGCAATTCTCCTTCCTTATCCTCCCAAATAGCTGGGATTACAGGTGCCTGCCACCATACATGGCCAATTTTTGTATTTTTAGTAGACACCAGGTTTCCCCATGTTGGCCAGGCTGGTCTCAAACTCCTGACCTCATGTGATCCACCCACCTCTGTCTCCCACAGTGCTGGGATTATAGGCATGAGCCACCACACCCAGTCTCATGGTGTATATGTTAACCACATTCTCTTTCTTTCTTTTTTTTCTTTTTTCTTGAGATAGGGTCTCCCTCTGTCACTCAGGCTGGAGTGCAGTGGTGTGATCACAGCTCACTGCAGCCTTGATCTCCTGGGCTCAAGCGATCCTCCTACCTCATCCTCCTGAGTAGCTGGGACTATACACCTGCACCACCATGCCTGGTTCATCTTTTAAATTTTGGGTAGAGCTAGGGGTCTGACCATGTTGCTCAGGTTGGTCTTGAACTCTTGGGCTCAGGCAGTCCTACCACCTTGGCCTCCCAAAGTGCTGGGATTCCAGGCCTGAGCCACCATGCCTGGCCCCTGTATCAGATTTTCTTTACCTAGTCTACCACTGATGAACATTTAGGTTGATTCCATTTCTTTGCTATTGGGAATGGTGCTGCAATGAACACATGTATGCATGAGACTCCTAGAGTTTAAATAACAAAAGCGTTAGAAATGACCTCAAACAGCCCAAGTCAGGAAGGATGCAGTTATGGAGCTGGATCAGCACCTCAAACATGTCAGGTGCTGAATTTGAATTTCTGTGATTATCAGATGGATTTTCATGACTGCAGGATGCTGGTTGCAGCTCTGAGCTTCACTTACCAAGTTAGGAAGACAGGGACGATCACCCAGGTGCTGAAAGAAAGAACCATTCTCATCAGTGTACTCCTTTCTATCAGAGAGGAGAAATCTTCCCCAGTAACCCTCTGGCTTATTTCCCCATTGGCTGGAGCTGTAGTCATGTGGCCACCTTTAGCTCCCTGGGCAACTGGAATGTGGGCAGCTCGTTGGGATTGCAAAACCTGCCTTGGACAGTCAGGATTCTGCCCTGAGGTTGACACGAAGCTGCCCAAGCCAGTGGTGGTTAGCAGAGGAGGCAGGAGGACTGGCTATTGCCAGGGCCATTAACTGTGCCTACCACAGTGGCCACATCAGATTCTCAACTTTGCTGCCAGGGAGTTGACAAATAACTGTCACCTTCTTCTAAAATGGACACATTCTTACATTAGGTGGATGGGAGCATCAACTCATGGGTGAAGGGCATTATGCAAATGAGGCTGGGAGGGGTGGCTCACACCTGTAATCTCAGCATTTTGGGAGGCTGAAGTGGGAGGATTCCTCAAGGTCAGGAGTTTAAGATGAGCTTGGGCAACATAGCAAGACCCCGTCTCTACAAAAAATTTAGCTGGGCTTGTGGAGACCCTGTCTTTACAACAGTTTAGCTGGGCATGGTGGTGCACACCTGTAGTCCCAGCTACTTGGGAGGCTGAGGTGGGGGAGGATCACCTGAGCCCAGGAGTTGGAGGCTACAGGGCTACAGTGAGCTATGATCACACCACTGCACTCCAGCCTGGGTGACAGAGCAAGACTCTGTTTAAAAAAAAAAAAAAAAAAAAGGAAGTGGCAGGAGGTGTCTTTTCAAAACTCCCAGTGTAACTGACTAACTTTTCCTTTTTTTTTTTTTTTTTCAGACAGAGTCTCACTCTTGTTGCCCAGGCTGGAGTGCAATGGCACGATCTCAACTCACTGCAACCTCCATCCCCCGGGTTCAAGTGATTCTCCTGCCTCAGCCTCTTGAGTAGCTGGGATTACAGGCACACACCACCATGCCCGGCTGATTTTTTTTGTATTTTTAGTAGAGACAGGGTTTCGCCATGTTGGCCAGGCTGGTCTCGAACTCCTGACCTCAGGTGATCCGCCCACCTCAGCCTCACAAAGTGCAGGGATTACAGGCATGAGTCACCGTGCCTGGCCTGGCCAACGTTTTCTAAGCAGGATGGGCACATCTGTCCACATCCTTTCCATGATTGGTCCAAGGTCAGATGGACTTTCTCAAGTTTCCTGGCTCCCAGTATCTACACCACGGAGGAATGAGAACCACATCTGTACTGCACAATGATGTGATGTGGCTCAGCTTACACCACCAACGTGGTTTGGAATTTCAAACAGAGAAATGAATAATAAAACCTGTCCTGACTAGCAAAAGCCCTGGGGACCTAGCGGAAGTAAATATAAAACTGCTCTTTATGAGCTTGGTCACAGTCCAAAGGGCATGAAATCCCATAGAAAAGACACTCCCCTCCACCTTGGAAGAGGAAATAATAACTCACGGGAGGGAGAGGCTCAGCTGTGAATGTATCAGCTTTCCACAAACTCAAAATGAAGGCACAAGCTGGAAAATTCTATTGAACAGGTACATTTAATATCACTAAAATGGATAAAGAGAGAGAGAGAGAAATGGAAGATGGAAAACACAATGAAACTATGTGTATATATTATAAAAAGACTCAATAGAACTTCTAGGGAAAGTATTCATTGAAATGAACCAAGATTTTAATTTTTTTCTTTCAGACAAGGTCTTACTCTGTCGCACAGGCTGGAGTGCAATGGTGCGATCATAGCTCACTGCAGCCTCCAATTCCTGGGCTCAAGTGATCCTCCTGCTTCAGTCTTCTGGGTAGTTGAGACTACAGGCATGCATCACTGACCATCACTTTTTCATAGTGCTCTTTACTTTTGCATTGATGTTCCCATCCATCAGATGCAAACACATGTCAGAGCAAGGCTACTCTTGGGGCCCCTTTTAGTGAATGTGACGGGTTTGTAGGGCAGGGAAAAGTGGCCTAGACCTGTGTGTGAACAGCAGAATGATTCCCTGTGCAGGAAATCAAATTATCAACCTTGGCCTAGAGAACTTTGCATTTTGCTTATATGATGGTGCAAACATTTTATATATATATATACACACACACACACACACACACACACACACACACATATATATATATAGAGAGAGAGAGAGCGAGAGAGAGACGACAGAGACGATGGAGTCTTGCCCTGTCGCCCAGGCTGGAGTTGCAATGGTGTAATCTCGTCTCACTGCAACCTCCACCTCCGGGGTTCAAACGATTCTCCTGCCTCAGCCTCCCGAGTAGCTGGGTTTATAGGTACCAGTCACCATGCCCAGCTAATTTTTGTATTTTTAGTAGAGACGGGGTTTCACCATGTTGGCCAGGCTGGTCTTGAACTCCTGACCTTGAGATCCACCCAGCTTGGCCTCCCAAAGTGCTGGGATCACAGGCGTGAGCCACCACAACCGGCCACAATTTTTAATATTTAAGTGTTCCCAGCCATTGTGAGTTTCCTCCCTTGCCTATGAAGAGAAATCGTCTTTGATGCATGCAACTTCACAATCCACAAGGTGACTCAGCCTTCATCAAATGATTTCCTGCAATTTTTAAAAAATGCTGAATTGTAGAATTTTCCTATGATGAGTGAGAGATAAGAAGCAAAGGCAAGGACTTGATGAGAAAGGCCCAAAACAGCTGCATAAGAAGGAGTCAGGAGAGGGAGGAACAAAGCCACGTGGGTAGGAAAGGTGCCTGGATGTGGGGGAGAGAGGTTTCTTTGAGTGTGGGGAAGACAAGTCTATTGACAATGAAAGTCTCTGCAAAATACAGGAGCACTGGCCAGGAGAGGAAGACGAGCACACAGTAAGTGTTGCTAAAGCTAGGGTTTGGGTCCTCTGACATTTCTCAAGAGATGCTAGCTAAAGATGGAAATTGCTATTTATTTATTTATTTCAAGGAGAGTTGTTTTGTTAAAATTCTGGGTGGCTCACACGTTCCTCTGAACGCGATTCTCAACAGAGATGGATGTCAGAGGTTTCCAACTCTCTATGTCCAGAGGTCCAGTGATCAATGCACATATACATGTTAACTTGGAAATCCCTTGAACACAGGTGCACACGTCTCCTTTCCTTTGGTCTGGGTTAGTGAGGCACTCCTTAAGAGTAACAGCCCTTTTGATGGGGGAATACAAGTGGAAGGTAAACCTCAAGTTGATTGCGGCTATGATTTTGGGGGTATTTAAAACATTTTATTGTGAATTAACATATTGTAAAATGGACACCCCCCTGCCCCCGGTATACAGTTCTATGAGGATTTTTGTTTGTTTGTTTGTTTTGTTTAGAGACACAGTTTCACTCTTGTCGCCCAGACTGTAGTGCAATGGTGCAATCCCTATTCACGGCAACTTCTGCCTCCTGGGTTCCAACGATTCTCCTGCCTCAGCCTCCTGAGTAGCTGGGATTACAAGCATGCACCACCATGCCCAGCTAATTTGTCTATTTTCAGTAGAGACATAGTTTCACCGTGTTGGCCAGGCTGGTCTCGAACTCCTGACCTCAAGTGATCCGCCCGCCTCGGCCTCCCAAAATGCTGGGATTACAAGCATAAGCCACCGCGCCTGGCCATGTGATTTTTTAACACATATGTAGATTGGTGCAGCAAAATGCAATCAGGACACAGAGCAGTTCCATCAACGTAGATCATTCCCCTATGCTACCTCCACTCTGCCCTACCCAGTCTTCAGCCACCTCCGATCTAGTCTCCATCACTATAGTTTATCTTTTCAAGAAGGTCAAATAAATGGAATCCTCCAGTATAAATTATTTTTAGCGTCTTTACTCGGTTTGTAAGCAAACTTTTATTTTTTACTTATTTTTAGTTCTTTTAATTTTTAATGTTTGTGGGTACATACTAAGTGTATGTATTTATGGGATACATGAGCATTTTTGATATAGGCATGCGATGTGTCATAAGCACATCATGGAGAATGGGGTATCTGTTCTCTCAAGCATGGATCCTTTGAATTACAAACAATCCAATTATACTCTTTTAGTTATTTTTAAACGTAGAGTTATTTATTGACTATAGTCACCCTGTTGTGCTATCAAATAGTGGGTCTTATTCTTTCGAATCCTATTTTTTGGTACCCATTAACCAACTTCTCTCCACAGCCCCTCCCTACCCTTCCCAGCCTCTGGTAACCATCCTTCTACTCTCTGTCCTGATAGGTTCAATTGTTTTGATTTTTAGATCCCACAAATAAGTGGGATCATGCAATGTTTGTCTTCCTGTGCCTGGCTTATTTTACTTAACACAATGACCTCCAGTTCCATCCATGTTGTTGCAAATGACAGAATCTCTTTCTTTTTTATGGTTGAATAGTATTCCACTGTGTATGTGTACCACATTTTTTAAATCCAATCATCTGTTGACGGGCACAGGTTTCTTCCAAATCTTGGCAATTGTGAACAGTGCTGCAACAAACACAGGAGTGCAGATATCTCTTCAAGGTATTAATGTCCTTTCTTTTGGGTATATACCCAGTCGTGGATTACTGGATCTAATTGTAGCTCTATTTTTAGTTTTTTGAGGAACCTCCAAAGTTCTCCACAGTGATAAGTGAACTTTTAAAGACTGGCTTCTTTCACTCAGCCTTTGAGATCTATCCAAGTTTTTGTGCATAGAAAGAGTTTCTTTCTTTCTTTCTTTCTTTCTTTCTTTCTTTCTCTCTCTCTCTCTCTCTCTCTCTCTCTCTCTTTCTTTCTTTCTTTCTTTCTTTCGACGAAGTCTCACTTTGTTGACCAGGCTGGAGTTCTGTGGCACGATCTCGGCTCACTGCAAGCTCCGCCTCCTGGGTTCCCGCCATTCTCCTGCCTCAGCTTCGGGAGTAGCTGGGACTACAGGCACTCAACACCACACCCAGCTAATTTTTGGTATTTTTAGTAGAGATGGGGTTTCACCATGTTAGCCAGGATGGTCTCCATCTCCTGATCTCATGATCCGTCCACCTCGGCCTCCCAAAGTGCTGGGATTGCAGGCGTGAGCCACTGCGGCCCGGCCAAGAGTTTATTCCTTTTTATTGCTGAGTAGTATTCCATTGTATGGAGGTGCCACATTTTAAAAAATCGATTGACCTGTTAATCACTTGTTGAAGGACATTTGAGTCATTTCCAATTTTGAGTGATAATGAATATAGATGCTGTAAACATTTATATGCAGGGTTTTTTTGGTGACAGCCTAAGTTTTTATTTCTCTAAGATAAATGCCCGGAAGTGGTATGATTTCTTTATAAGAAATTGCCAGGCCAGCCATGGTGGCTCACGCCTGTAGTCCTAGCACTTTGAGAAGGGGAGGTGGGATGATCACTTGAAGCCAGGAGTTCAAGAGTAGCCTGACCAACACAGTGAGACCCTGTCTCCACAAAAAATAAAAAAGAAATTAGCCAGGTGTAGTGGCTCATGCCTGTAGTCCTAGCTACTCAGGAGGCTGAGGTGGGAGGATTGCTTAAGTTCAGGAGGTTGAGTCTGCAGTGAGTTATGATCACACCACTGCACTCCAGCCCCGGTGACAGACTGAGAAAGAAATTGCCAAACTCCAGACTGGTTGTACCATTTTGCATTCTCAGCAGCAATGCATAATGCTTCTAGTTTCTCTGCATCCTTGTCAGCACTTGGTCTTTTTTCTTTATAGCCATTCTAGAAGGTATATCTCATCACGGTTTTACCTTGTATTTCCCTAATAATCATAATGGTGAGTATTTTTTCAAGAGCTTATTTGACTTCTTTGTGTCCTCTTTGATGAAAGGTCTGTTCGAAGACCTTCATCTATTTTTAATTGGGCTATTAGTTTCTTAGTATTGAGTTTTGAGGATTCTTTGTATGTTTTGTGTACAAGCCATTTGTTGAATATGTGATTTGCAGATATGTTATTCCAGTCTGTAGCTTATCATTTAATTTTCTCAATAAGTTTGATGATGTCCAGGCCAAGTGTGGTGGCTCATGTTTGGGCGGGAGGATTGCTTGAGGCTAGGAGTTGGAGACCAACCTGGGCAACATGGTGAAATCCTGTCTCTGTAAAAAATACAAAAATTAGCTGGGTGTGGTGGTGAACACCTGTAGTCCCAGCTACAGTAGCCCTGCTGAGGAAGGAGGATGATATGATCCGGGAGGTTGAGGCTGCAGTGAGCCGTGATTGTACCACTGGACTCTAGCCTGGGTGACAGAGTGAGACCCTGTCTGAAAAAAATAAAAATAAGTGATTTTGATAAAGTCCAGTTTATTACTTTTTTTTTTTTTTCCATGGATTGTGCTTTTGGTTTCCTGTCTAGAAACTCCTTGCTGACTTCAGGTCTTAAAAATTTTCTCTTATGTGTCCGAAAAGTTTTACAGTTTTATATTTTATATTGAGATGTGTCATCTATTTTGAGTTAATTTTTTTTATAAGGTATGAGATTTTGGTTGAGGTTCCTTTTGCACATGGATGTCTAATTGTTTAATATCATTTATTGAAAAAGCTATCCTTCCTCATTGAATTGTTTTTGCATCTTTGTCAAAGGTCAATTGGCATTTTGTGTAAAATTTGTGAGTATTGAGAAAAAAGGGTCAACTGGATATTTGTGTGGGTCTATTTCTGAACCCTCTCTTCTATTGATCTATGTGTCTGTTGCTTCACCAATACCACACTGTCTTAATTACTGTAGTGATATAGTACATCTTAGAATTGGGCAGTGAGATCCCTCCATCACTTTTATTTTTTAATTGAATTGAATTTAATTTTTTGAGACAGGGTCTTGGTCTGTCACCCAGACTGGAGTGCAGTGACGTGATCATGGCTCACTGCAGCCTCAACTTCCCAGGCTCAAGCAATCCTCCCACCTCAGCCTCCCACGTAGCTGGGACTGCAAGTGTGCATCACCATGCCTGCTAATTTATTTTTATTTTTTGTATAGATGGGGCTCTCAACTATGTTGCCCAGGCTGGTCTTGAACTCCTGGGCCCAAGTGATGCTCCCATCTCAGCCTCCCAAAGTGCTGGGATTACAAGCATGAAGCACTGCACCTAGCAACCCTTCCTTTTAAAAAAACAAAACAAAACAAAACAAAACAGTTTTGTCTATTCTAGGTCTTTAACTTTTAATATACATTTACATATAACTTGATATTATTTTTATGGATTGGAATTGCAGTATATAGATTAATTTGGGAAAAACTGACCTGTCTACTATGTTGAGTCTTCTGACTCATGAACATGGTATGTCTTTTCATTTATTTATGTCTTCATTGATTTCTTTCATCAGTATTTTATGGTTTTCAGCAACAGGTGCTGTATGTGTTTTGTTAGATTTACACTTGAGCATTACATTTTTTTTAGAGTTGCTTTAACTATTAGTTTTAAAATTCTGGTTTCCAAATGCTGATTGCTGATATGGAGAAAGATAATTGATGTTGTGGTTGATTTTGTATCCTACAACCTTGCTGAACTTACTAGTTTTAGGAGTTATTTTTATGGATCCCTTGAGATTTTCTATGTAGATAGTCATGTTGTCTATGAATAAGGACAGTTTTAGTTCTTCTTTTCCAATGTGTATGCCTTCTGTTTCTTTTTCTTGCATTACTTTACTGATTTTAATTTCCAGTGTGATCCTAAATAGAATGGTAAGAGTGAACATCCTTGCTTTGCTCCTAATTTTAAGTGGCAAAACATTAACTTTTTTCCCATTGGATGTGAGGTGAACTTGTCGGGTTTTGTTTTGTTTTGTTTTGTTTTTTTATAGATAGCCTGTATCAGCTTGAGGAACTTTTACTTCTAGTTAACTGAGAGTCATTGTTTTTTAAGAATCACGTATGGCTATGAAGTCGAATATTTTTTCTGCATCCATTCATATGGTCACATGCTTTTTCTTCTTTCAACTGTACTTTGACCCATGTTTGGGTGGATACAGATGGAGAGAAGGGAAAATGAAGAATGGCAAGAAGGAGACAAAGAATTCAACAGAAGTAGCGAATTGCAGCAAGAAGTAGCCAGAAGTGTAAACTTTCCCCTCCACTAAAGAATTCTGATGTATTGGAAAGATCCTAGACTTCTTGCTATATAAGGGATGAAGCTCAATGTTTTTATTGAAGTTCTAAAGGACAAGGTTGACTTCAGCAGTCTGGAGGGCTTGGGGACACCTGAGGCAGATGACTTCTAGGGGAAATATATCCCTCTACTCTCGGTTCAGCCTTTTGTGTGCAAATTCATCAATGTATTTGATGGAGCTTCCAAGACATCACCCAGGCCAGTGCCCAGCATATGACAGGTACTTTATATACACCTGTCAGATGAGTGACTGAGTGAAATGTCATCAACTAGACAGTATGACATTGTGATTAAAAGCATAAGTTAGGAACCGAATACCTGAGTCGAACCGTGTGGTTCTACCTCTGTAGAGGCTATATTGCAGCAAGTTATTAAAGCTCTTTATAGCCTGGGCAACATGGAGAATCCCCATCTTTACAAAAAATATCCAAAATTAACCAGACATGGTGGTGTGTGCCTGTGGTCCCAGCTACTAGGGAGGCTGAGGTGGGAGGATCACTTGAGCCCAAGAGGCTGAAGTTGCAGTGAGCCATGATTACACTACTGCACTCCAGCCTGAGTGACAGAGCAAGACCATTTACAGGGCTTAGTAAAGTGCCTGGCCCATAATGAGTGCAATGTAAGTCTGACTGTTTTTATTATTATTCACATTTGTATTCGGGATTGAACACTGCCATTACTTTTTCATTACATTTCCATCATTTTCTTCCTTCCTTCCTTTCTGTCTCTCTCTTTTAAGGTAAAGCTTAAAATAGTTTCCCCTATAGCCATAGAATTGGAAAAAACTTAAGTGGCAATCTAATTCTATCTTCCTGCTTTCTGTGTGAGGAAAGGGCGGCTCAGAGAAGCCAAGTAGTCCCCCTCATCTGGGGCATCTGGGGCTTTGGTCACCTGGAGCACCATTGCAAAGCTGACCTTGAGCTTGCTCTCCTCCAGCCACAAATCAGTTGCAGCTTAGGACCCTCAAAACAACCCAAATATTTAATATCTGCTTGGTTGGAAGTTACAGCGCAGGTGCCCATTCAGAACCAGGAGACTTGTAGCTTGAAACATGGCAGTCACCGCATCCGTGTGCTGGAGAGCGGACAGGAAGATACAGTGCAAGGGCAGAGTCAGCAACAAACACTGTCCACACCTCCTCCACCAGGAGGAGGCTGTTCTGAGACCTGGAGGAAGCCTTCATTTCCTGGCGGGTCCCCTGATAGGTCACACGTACCCGGAGGCTGCCTTTGTCGCCCCTCATCTTTCCAGGCCCCTGAAGCCATTTAGTTGCTTCTCCAGCAAAGGGCTGAGGCAGCAGCCTTGCACATCTCCGTGACCCACCCAGAATGCATTTGGCGTGCGTGTCCATAAATATTTTAGGCCGTGCTGCTTAGTTATTAATAGAGTGAAATGAAAGAGAATTCTTTAGCCTCTCCCCTTCTCTACAGATGGAAAACGAGAGCCAGAATTTGAAGGGCTGGAGTGACATGTGTTTAGGGACCTGAGATGCTGGGATTGAAGCTGCAGATGAATTTTCTCTGTCCCATCCTTATTGTGAAAAGAGGGCTCTGGTCCCTTGATTCCAAAGAACCACAGAGTTACCCTCATTCCCCTGATCCCTGGGAGGTGCGGTACAGATGTTGTCTTGTGACGCCTGTCCCCACTTCTTGCATGGAGCAGACTGCCCAGCATGCACAGATGGAATGGAATCAACTACAATGACCACCTTTGGAAGACTGAGCCTGGGGAGGCACCCTGGAGCCCCAACTTGGGACGGGGGCTGGTGACCTGTCAGTCACTCTCAGACAGTCCCACCCTATGGCCTGAAAGGGTGGTGGCCACGTAGTTGGATGACTTTCCTCCCTGCCCCCTCTTCCTTATTCAGTGTTAAAGAACTAGCATTTGAGGGTGAGCTTGGGTGACAAATTCCCCACTGTTAAAATCCTCTGTGGGTTGGCAGCAGCCAGGAAGAACCAGCTTTTTTTCTGGGAGTAGAAGCAAGGGTGATGGCTTATCTCACTGTTCCTTTTCATTTAGGACATAATATTTCCCACAAAGCTCAGGCCCCACACTGAAAAAATCAATTATATTGCACAGCATTTTTAGTGCTCTGAGTCTCCGAGCAAAGGAAATAGGTGAGACATTGTTGTCATGGTAGCTAGTCGCAAATTGTCTCTTAAAATAGTATTCACACTCTGTAAGTAGGGGCTTAATGCTTCAAGATTAATAGCAAAGACATACCCTCACCAGGCCTCCCCTTGTGTTTACATGGGAGCTGCCACTCGACCTGGCTCTGGGAGGAGCCTCCTTCCTGAATGGACTGAAGCTCCCAGCTCCAGGTCACAACCCGGGATTTAGGCTCAGGGATTGTTACTCTTGTCTATTCAATTCATTAAAAGATCCTCAGTGATGTGCCGGGTGCTGTTCTAGGTGCCGGAGGTGCAGCCGTGAACAAGAGGATGGGCCACTGACCTTCTAGAGCTTATGTTCTAGTGGGGATGGCTAATCATCAGTGGGATACAAAGACATAGCTTCGGGGAGTGAAGATGAAAGAGAGACCGAGTGTGTGTATGTGTGTATGTGGGTCAGAGGGTGTTTTTTATAGAGAGTGCATCAGCAAAGGCCTCTCAGATCTGAGAGATGAGAATGAAGTGGGCATTTGGAGCCCTTGATTACTGGGGGATGCACTTTCTCTAAGTAGCACAGTGCCATCACACACCTGGTGTCTCCCCATCCCTTTCTTCACTATACCCAGGGCAGGGAGACCTACTGATCTGATTGGTAGAGTTCAGAAGAATACACAAGATACCTTCAACTCTCCCCCTTGGGAGCAAGCTGCTCATGGGGTGCAGGACTTCTCCTCTGCTCTGAGTCTCATCTCGGTGAGACTGGCCTGTGCTGTGTGGTTGGGCTCAGGTCTGGCTGGAGAGGTCGCATTGGTTCTGGGGTGCAAGATTCAGGGCTATTCAGTGTTTACCTTGAGCTCCACTCTTCCAACCTGGCCTTCATGACTCATGAAAGGGAGTAATGAGCTTCTTTTGCCATTTTGGTGGGTCTTGTTTCTCCATTTGCTCAGACTCAAGTTGAGAAGAGAAGGGCTTTTATTGGATCCCTTCCAAGGCTCCAGCTTTGGGGAAGCAGGCTCCACATGAAGAGAACGTGCAATGGTTCTGAGGTAGGAGGGAACTTGGCCCATTTGAAGATGAGAAAGAGGCCGTGTCTGGGCAGGACAGAGCGGTCAACTAGGAGAGTGTCAAGGAAGAAGAGAGAGAAATGGGGCAGATGGATGGGCTCAGAGTCTTGGGGTGGAGTTTCGTTTTAAGCCCATTTGGGAGAATTTTAAGCACAGGCGTGGCATAGTCTGGTTTCTTTTTCTTTCTTTCTTTCTTTTTTTTTTTTTTTGAGACTGAGTTTCACTCTTTCACCCAGGCTGGAGTGCAGTGACCTGATCTTGGCTCACTGCAACCTCCGCCTCCCAAGTTCAAATGATTATCTCGCCTCAGCCTCCTGAGTAGCTGAGACTACAGGTGCCCACCACCATGCCTGGCTAATTTTTGTATTTTCATTAGAGACAGGGTTTCACTACATTGGCTGGGCTGGTCTCGAACTCCTGACTTCAGGTGAGTGCCCACCTCGGCCTCCCAAAGGGCTGGTATTACAGGCGTGAGCCACCATGCCCAGCCTGGTTTCCATTAAAGAGAACAAAGCAGAAAACAAGGAGATCAGTTAGGACAAGGCAGTAGTTTTCTAGGTATGATATGATGGCAGCTTGGAGAAGGTCTTAGTGAAGACGGAGAGAGAGGTCGCTGTATTCTGGAGGTAGACCTAAAAGGACTTGTTGAAAGGTTGGAAGCATTTGGGGAAGGAGGATTACAGAGAAAACCTAGGAAGTCAAAGTGGGCCAGCTATGCTGACTCACACCCCAGACTCAGGGAGGCTGGGGTGGCTGATCCAATGGCCAGTGGAGAGTCACAAGGCTTGGTGGGGAGCACATGCCCCAGGAGGACACAGGGTAAAGAGCCAGGAGGAAACCTGGCCAGGCCTAGTGTCTCAGTCTATTTTCTGTTGCTTATATGAGGTTGGTGCAAAAGTAATTAAAAGTAATGGCAAAAACCACAATCACTTTTGCATCAACAAATAACAGAATATATATATTTTTTGAGACGGAGTTTTGTTTTTTCCACCTAGGCTGGAGTGCAATGGCATGACCTCGGTTCACTGCAACCTCTGCCTCCCAGTTTCAAGTGATTCTCCCACGTCAGCCTCCTGAGTAGCTGGGATTACAGGCATGCACCACCATGCCCAGCTAATTTCTTTTTTTTTTTTTTTTTTTTTGAGACGGAGTCTCGCTCTGTCACCCAGGCTGGAGCGCAGTGGCCGGATCTCAGCTCACTGCAAGCTCCGCCTCCCGGGTTTACGCCATTCTCCTGCCTCAGCCTCCCGAGTAGCTGGGACTACAGGCGCCCACCACCTCGCCCGGCTAGTTTTTGCATTTTTTTTTTTAGTAGAGACAGGGTTTCACCGTGTTAGCCAGGATGGTCTCGATCTCCTGACCTCGTGATCCGCCCGTCTCGGCCTCCCAAAGTGCTGGGATTACAGGTTTGAGCCACCGTGCCCGGCCAATTTCATATTTTTAATAGAGACAGGGTTTCACCATGCTGGCCAGACTGGTCTTGAACTCTTGACCTCAGGTGATCCACCTGCCTCGGCCTCCCAAAGTGCTGGGATTACAGGCGTGAGCCACCATGCCCGGCCTAATAACAGAATACTTGAAACTGGGTAATTCTCAAAGAAAAGGAATTTCTTACAGTCCCGAAGGCTAAGAAGTCAAAGTTCAAGGGGGACATCTGGTGAAGGCCTTCTTACTAGTGGTGACTCTCTGATGAGTCCTCAGGCAGTACAGGGCATCATACAATGATATAGTTTGGATATTTATCCCTGCCCAAACCTCATGTTAAATTGTAATCCCCAGTATTGGAGGTTGGGTCCGGTGGAAGGTGACTGAATCGTGGGGACAGATTCCTCATGAATGGCTTGGACCATCCCCTTGGTGATAAGTGAGCTCTCGCTCTTGAGTTCACACAAGAACTGGTCATTTAAAAGTGCATGTCATCTCCCCTCTACTCTCTCTCTCTTTCTTGCTCAGGCTCTGGCCTGTGATGTGCTTCCTCCCCCTTTGCCTTCCTCCATGATTGGAAGCTTCCAGAGGCCTTCCTAGAAGCTGAGTAGATGTCAGCGCCCTGCTTCCTGTAAAACCTGCAGAGCCGTGAGCCAATTACGCCACTTTTCTTGATAAATTACCCAGTCTCAGGTATTTCTTTATAGCAATGCAAGACTGGCCTAATACACATGGCAAGGGGGCTGATTGTACTGACTCAGTTCTATCTTCTTCTTCTTATAAAGCCAACAGTACCACTCCCATGATAGCCAATTCGTCCGTTAGCCCACTATTCCTTTCATTCATTAATCCATTCATGCAGGCAGAGCTGTCATGATCTGATCACCTCTTAAAGGTCCCACCTCTCAATACTGCCACATTTGGGAATGAATTTCAATATGAGTTTTGGAGGGAGAAATATTCAAGTCATAACACCTAGGAGGAGGCCAAGGTATGAGTCTTCCTTCACACAAAGCCATGCCTATTTGTTAAATGAGCAGACCCTCACACCTTATTCCATTAATGATGTTACAGTCCTTTGGGTCTACCAAGTTAGAACCCTCAGAATAACTATCAATGCCATTGTTCCCCGACCTCCTCTCTTCAACGCTTTGGCAGTCACTGCTCTACTCGCTCCACCCCTACCCCACCCCAAATGTCTTTGCCTTTTTCTTTTGTCATGCTTAGCATAAACTTTCTTTTTTATTATTTATTTGTTTGAGATGCAGTTTCACTCTTGTCGCCCAGGCTGGAGTGCAATGGCGTGATCTCAGCACACTGCAACCTCCGCCTCCCGGGTTTAAGCAATTCTCCTGCCTCAGCCTCCCTAGTAGCTGGGATTGCAGGCATGCACCACCACGCCTGGCTAAGTTTTGTATTTTTAGTCGAGACAGGGTTTTGCCATGTTGGCCAGGCTGGTCTCGAACCCCTAACCTCAGGTGATCTGCCCACCTCAGCCTCCCAAAGTGCTGGGATTACAGGTGTGAGCCACCATGCCCGACTACCTAGCATAAACGTTCATCTCCTCCCAGGAGTTGTTCTTTTTTATTTCTATTTTTTGAGACAGGGTCTTGCTCTGTCACCTAGGCGGAAGTGCAGTGGTGTGATCACAGCTCACTGCAGCCTCTGGGGCTCAAGCATTCCTCCCACCTCAGCCTCCTGAGTAGTTAGAACTGCAGATGCACACCAACACATCTCGCTAATTTAGAGACAGGGTCTCACTGCATTGTTCAAGCTGGTTTTGAACTCTTGGCTTCAAGCAATCCTCCTGCCTCAGCCTCCCAAGTAGCTGGAACTACAGGTAGGCATCACTACATCCAGCTAATTTTTATTTTTTTTGCAGAGATGGGGTCTTGCTATGTTGCCCAAGTTGGTCTTAAACTCCTGGCCTCAAGTGATCCTCCTGCCTTGGCCTCCCAAAGCTCTGAGATCACAGGTGTGAGCCACTGCACCTGGTCCTCCTTGGAATCTTTGCTTTCCTCACCAGCTTTGCTTTCCTCACTGAATGCTCCTTTCCATTCTCTCCTCTTTACTTCTCATTTCATCTTTCAAACTGTCAGAACAGCCTCACTAAGAAATATAGGTGGAATCACAGTTCTCCACCCAGAAAATCACTCAATGCTGAGTTTTATAAATAATACTACTTTATAATTATTAATAATAATTTATAATAAATAATTAGCATGACATTCAGGGACCTCTATAATCCTTTCATGCTGTTCCAGTTACTATGTCTACAAAACCAGCCACCCCAAAACTTAGCGACTTAAAACAATGGCATTTGTGATGCATCTAGATTGTGTGGGTGAGGAGTTCAGAAAACAGCTCAGTAGAGTCATCCTTGCTTGGGGTCTTACCCTTTGCCCTCAGAGGTCAGCTACAACTTGATGATTTTTGGAGTTTTCTGGACACTTGATGGTGGCTGGTTTCAAGGTGGCCCACTCACATGGCTGCAGAGTTGGTGCTGACTGTTGCCTGAGGGGATCTCAGTTTCTCTCCACAGAGCTGCTTGAGCATCCTCATGGTATGGCAGTGAGCTTCCTCCAGAATAAATGATCCAAACGGTTAAGCAGAAGCTGTAATGTCTTTCACGATTTAGCCTTGGAAGTCTCACCTTGTTAGAGTAGAGAGATAGCTAGACATGAGCAAGAGTGGGGATATTACTGGGTATATACCCAAAAGAATATTAATTGTTCTATTAAAAAGGCACATGCATGCATATGTTCACTGCAGCACTATTCAAAATAGCAAAAACATGGAATCAACATAAATGCCCATCAATGATAGACTGGATAAAGAAAATGTGGTACATGTACACCATGGAATACTATGCAGCCATAAAAAAAGAGCGAGATCATATTCTTTGCAGGGATATAGATGGAGCTGGAGGCCATTATCTTCAGTGAATTAACACAGAAAACCAAATACCGCATGTTTTCATTTATAAGTGGAAGCTAAATGATGAGAACACATGGACACAAAGAGGGGAACCATAGACACTGGGGCCTGTGGGAGGGTGGAGGGTGGAAGAAGGAAGAGGATCAGGAAACATAACTAATGGATACTAGGCTTAATACCTGGGTGATGAAATAATCTGTACAACAAGCCCCCATGATACAAGTTTACTTATAACAAACCTGCACCTGTTCCCCCTGAACATAAAATAAAAGTTAAATCAAAAAAAAAAAGAAGAAGGCCAGGCACAGTAGTTTACACCTATAATCCCAGCACTTTGGGAGGCTGAGGTGAGTGGATCATTTGAGGTCAGGAGTTAGAGACCAGCGTGGCCAACATAGTGAAACTCCATCTCTATTAAAAATATAAAAATTGGCCGGGCGTGGTGGTGGGCACCTGTAATCCCAGCTACTCGGGAGGCTGAGGCAGGAGAATCATTTGAACCTGGGAGGCAGAGGTTGCAGTGAGCCGAGATCACACCATTACACTCCAGTCTGGGTGACGGAGTGAGACTCCATCTCAAAACAAAACAAAACAAAACAAAAAAAAAGAGAGAAAATTTTTAGAGGTAAAAAAAGAGAGGTCTGGAAAGTCTTATACTCCAGGGACTACCCAAAACCTGAATGCTCTATATAAACAGAGAGGAAGAAAAATAACTAAACAAAAATAATTTCTTCTCAAGATGCTCAATAATCACTCACTCTACAGTTACCCCATCAAAACATAGCTACATACTAATAAAGAGGAAAAGGAAAAATTCCTAAAATATACGCAGGCATAATAAGTACAGATTTAATCACTATACGGCCTTCCTGGGGTGACAATAATAAACAGCACAGTGGCTCACGCCTGTAATCCCAGCACTTTGGGAGTCCGAGGTGGGAGATCACTTGAGCCTAGGGGTTTGAGACCAGCCTGGGCAAAATAGGGAGGCTCCCCCCATCTCTACAAAAACTACAAAAATTAGCCGGGCATCATGGCACATGCCTGTAATTTCAGCTACTCAGGAGGCTGAAGTGGGAGAAACACTTGAGCCCAGGAAGTCAAGGATGCAGAGTCATAATTGTGCCACTGCACTCCAGGCTGGGCAGCAAAGCAAGACCCTGTCTCAAAAAACAAAACAAAATCCCCAAATAAATTACACAGCCATTAGGTAGGATTTGTATCCAGCACTAATAATCAGGAAGGGTCCTACAAACCTAGGGCAGGAATTAGACAGAGACCTAAGGGAGGAGCCAAAAAACTAGACAAAGAAAAAAGGCAGAGACTTAGGACAGAGGCAGGAACTTCAAAAAAGAGTCTGACATCATCAAAACCCAACACAGAGGCCAGGCACGGTGGCTCACGCCTGTAATCCCAGCACTTTGGGAGTGGGCGGATCACCTGAGGTCAAGAATTCGAGACCAGCCTGGCCAACTAAAAATACAAAATTAGCTGGGTGTGGTGGCAGGCACCTGTAATCCCGGCTACTTAGGAGGCTGAGGCAGGAGAATCGCTTGAACCCAGGAGGTGGAGATTGCAGTGAGCCAAGATCACACCACTGCACTCCAGCCTGGGTGACAAGAGTGAAATTCCGTCTCAAAAAACAACAACAACAAACCCAACACAGAACTCCCAAGCTGCTGCTGGCTTACTGCCATCTGTAGCCTACTCTACCTCATCTCTGCAGTGTACTTCCCTTTAAATAACTCTCTGCTCCTTATTTCACTTCAGTAAATTCTCTTTTTTGGCTAAATTAGTGCTTTTGTCCAAAATCTTTCTCCCAAGATGACAAAGAACTGAGAAGTCCTATACTTCCTGGTACTGGCATCACCACTTCTGCCATATTCCACTGGCCAAAGCAGTTCCAAAGGTCTGCCTAGGTTCAAGGAGAGGGAACGTAGACTTCCGCCTCTTGATGGAGAAGTCAATATCATATCCTGAAACGAGCAAAGAGGATAGGATATATACTAGTGCTGCCTTTTTTGCAAAATGCGCTGGGCCACGCAACCCCATCTTCCACATTTCTCCAGGCACTCGGGCTTCACACGCTGGCCACGTGCTTTCGCAACCTTGTTTCTTTCCTTCGCGGTCCCATTGAACAGGAATGCCCTCACCCACTTCATCATCCTTCAAGGGCAGCTCAAATAACACTTCCTGGGTGACGTTTCCTGGATCCTTTCGGGAAAAATGAACTATTCTCCCTGTGCACTCCCTCTGCACCATGGTTGGACCTCTAGTTAGCATGTTTTCCTCTCTGCTATATTATTACTATTATTATTTTGAGACAGAATCTCACTGTGTTGCATAGGCTGGAGTGCAGTGGCATGATCTCAGCTCACTGCAATGTCTGCTTCCCAGGTTCAAGCGATTCTCGTGCCTCAACCTCCTGAGTAGCTGATACTACAGGTGCAGGCCACCACACCAGGCTACTTTTAGTATTTTTAGTAGAGATGGGGTTTTCCCAGGTCGGCCAGGCTGGTCTCGAACTCCTGACCTCAAATGATCTGTCCACCTCAGCCTCCCAAAATGTTGGGATTACAGGCATGAGTCACCGCACCCAGCCTCTGCTATATTATTTAAGTCTATCTCCCCACCCCCACCGTGAGACTGTTAAATTCATCTTCCAACCTCCATTGCCTAGCCCATAGTCTAGCCCAGAGGAAGTTCTGAATAATTATGTTTGCCAAGTTACGTGTACATCTGAGAGATGGCCCAAGGAAGAGAGGCAGTCATGGCAGGATGGCCATGATTCTGTGTGGAGCATCAACTTCTAGACCCATCAGGCTTGTTCTAAGTCAGGGACCTTTTGTTGAGGAGATCCTGCATATTGGTGTCAAAGCTGGTCCTGGTGTCCCAGATCCCAGGATTAAGGTAAATATGCACAACCATGTTTGTGAAGCAGAATTGCCCCTGGCTGGGTCTGGAGTGAGGAAGTTGTGGAGGAAAACGTTCTTAGTTACAGTTACACTCGCTCAGCCTTGACTACAGCCTGACACTGCAGATTCACGGTCTCAAATTTAACATATCCAAAATGTTCTGTTTCTCCCACCCAGTCTCACCCTGGCCCAGCCTCTGCCTCCCCAAGTCTTCCCATTTCAAAACACAGCCCCCTTTGCTCAAGCTGAAAACCCTCCATGACCACTCCTTGAATCCTTTCCTGTGTTCACACCCTAGACTCCAGCCATCAAGTCCTAGCAACAGCACCACCTTTGAATAAACCCTGAATCTGATCACTTCTCCTCTTCTGCCCCAGCACCCTGGCCAAGCCACCACCATCTCATCCAGATAGTTGCAGAGGCTCCGGATCATTCTCTACTTCCACGTTCTCCTCTCTCATCCTGACCATCTGCACAATAGCTCAAGTGACCTTTCTGAAACATACATCAGGTCGCATCACTCTTGTGTGCAGACCCCTTCCAAGGGCCACCCATAACCCTGGGGGGTGAAATCCCAGCTCCATGCTTGGTATGAAGGCCCTGAGTGATGTGCCCTTTGGTCACCCCTTCCTCTCCTCATGGTCACTCGGGTGGCTCTCCAAGCTCCAGTACCATTGGCCTTCCCCTCTTTCTCAAGCATGCCAGCCTTGTTCCCATCTCCAGCACTTCGCACTGGCTGTTCCCCACCCTTGGATGCTCTTCCTTCCATCTCATGATTGGCTCTTTCAAAGAGGATCTCTAGCTTCTCTAGCTTCTGGTCACCCTCTCCCACTGCCCTGCTTTTCCTTCCTCTGTGATTCTTATCCCTACTAGAATTACGATATGTAACTATTGGTGGACTTTGTAAACCAAAAATCAAATCCTAAGCTCCCCAAATGACTGAATGGACCTCACTCCCTGAATCTTGGACAGAGGGGCCCCAAAGAAAATCTGAAAACCTAGTTCAGGCCATGATGGGAAGGGAGGTTGGACACACCTCACTATACCCCTTCCATTTTGGAGTCTAGGCACAACTGACCAACATTAACATTAAAATAGAGACCGTAAGACAGAAAAAAAAAAAAAGACTCTATAGTAATAAGGTACCCAACTCCAACCTGACCCTGGTACAGCATAACATGATACATAGCAGGCCCTGAAGGAAATCAAACTATTTTACCCCCAAATATATTTGTCTGACATATTTTGGAACGGCCCTGCAAAGCTGTCTCTTGAGGGGGAAAATTTGCACTCTGTAGAGAACACCCTTCGCTTCCTGGGTCTATTCCTGATCCAGGAGAGATTTAACTAAGCATCTGACACCTTTTAAGGTCTGATAAGATACAGTTACCATCAATTTTCTCTGAAGCCTGCTACTCAGAGTCTTCATCTACATAACAAGAACCTCAGCTTCCACAACTCTCCTTTCCTTTCTCCTGACTTCAACTCTTCAGGCAAAGCTTAAATCTTTCAACCAATTGCCCATCAGAATATCTTTGAATCCACCTATGACCTGTAAGCTCCTCCTACCCCTTGAGATGCCCCACCTTTCTCAGTGAACTAGTGTATAACTTCCATGCATTGATTTATGTCTTTGGCTCTAACTCCTGTCTCCCTAAAATGCATAAAATCAAGCTGTAACCCAACTACCTTGGGCACATGTTCTCAAGACTTCCTGAAGCTGTGTCATGGGCCATTTGGCTTAGAATGAACCTCTTCAGATCTTTTACTGAGTTTAGATTTTTCATTTGTATTTTTTGGTCACCAACTTGTTTGTTGTATGTCTCTTTCAGTAAAATGTCAAGTCCAGGAGACCAGAGACCATGTCTATCCAGGGCTGTGTTGGTCCTTGGCACCTCTCCTGTCTGCAGCATGCTTTGCACTGGGTGTGGATTTGGGGAGGCAAGTGGCAGGAGGACCCTTACTCACCTAAAACATGCAAGGAAAGAAGCAACAAAACAAAGAGAAAAAAAAATAAAGCAAAAAACAAAAACAGCAGGAATCAGAAAAGAGTGACTGGTCTTCCTGAAGGAGATCTGCTGCCTTCTGGGGTATCGTACTCCTAGCCTCTGCAGAAATGGGGTCCTTATCCTTTGAGGCTTGTTCCTTGGGATCCTGTATGTGTGGGGGCCTCAGGGTTGGGGAGCTTCCAGGGAAATGCAGAACTGCCCCCACATGTTCTGCAGCCCCTTGCCTGTTTTCTCCCTTCCCAGAGGAGCCTTGGAACTGGATCTAACCCAAACATAGCTGCCCCCTCAGCTTCTGTTCATCTTTTAGCAGGGGGATTATATTCACCAAGCTGAGCAACTAGCGACCTCCTTCAGCACCCACTGGGGAAGAAATCATTAATGCCAAACACAAAGAAACTCCAATTTGCAGTTCCTTTACAGCCATTCCCAGCATTCGGATAATGAATGTGTTTTGCACACAGTTGCAGGAGGTAGGGCTTCAGGAGACAGGAGTAAAGAAGTCCCAGGTCTTTGAGCACAGGCAGCTCTGCCAATTTCAGGCAATGTGACCTGTGACCTGAAGTCTTCCTCTGCGAAATCAGGGTGGTTGTACATACCTTGTACATACCTGCTTACCTGGCAAGCGTGGTGGGAATCACCAATTATGACAATGGACAGGTCGCTGCTTGGTAAACAGTTTCATTGCACTCCATCTTTGATTGCACCTCACTTGGATATCCCCTTTGCAATGTAAGGAACTTGGCTCCAGTTTTCCTGAAAGAGCTTGAACTTGGCTTTCCCTTAGCACAGTCGTGCTGTTCATGATTGTTGTAACCACCTTGGTAACTCCAAATAACAAGAAGGCCAAGGCTTATATAAAGAACTCATTTGCCCCTTAGACTTGGAGTTGATGTTCAAGAGGAACATAGGAATATGCTGTGGACTTTTCAAGGGTCCCTAGAACCCTCCTCTTCCCTTCTTTTCTTGTGAATCTCTAGGCAGAGGGAGATGGTCAGGTCCTACTCTGTCCAAGTAAGTGGATGAGGCAGGGGAACCATGGGGTCTCCACAGGGGGATGGTTAGTGGCTCAAGGACAGGTTGGGAAGGGCACAAAGACAGGCAGAAGAGGTTCTGGCACCTGGTGGGTCTAAGTGGTGGGTCTATTCCTCAGGAAGACCATGAGAGACACACAGCATTCCTACTTTTCAAGAGGAAAATTGAGTGTGCTCTGTCCCAGAAATGTCCTGGATGAAACAGCTTCTGATCTTTGCCCTGCAGTGACTCTGGGCCCCAGCCTGTTCTTGGGGACTGGAACCCTTGCACTGAGAATGCTGACCAGCAAGGCAAAAATTATGAGTTTGTCTTCCTGATAACCTGAAGGAGTGTGTGTGTGTGTTTGAATGAGTATCTCTCTCACACTCACTGTCCATCCATCCATCCATCCATCCACCCATCCATCCATTAATGGATGGATCCACCATTCGATCATTAATCAACAAACTTGTACTGGGCTCCTAACGTACAGGACTTCCACACCTGTTACCTTCCGAACTTTTCAACCCTGTGAAGTCAGGCCACTCATCCTATCTTACTACCAGTACCACTGAGGCTTAGGGAGTCTAAGAGCTTCCAGGGTCATGCAGTGACATCATGTAGGGTTGGGATTAGAACCTAGATATTCTGTCTCAAAGTCGACTTTTCCATCTAATGTAATAACAGCTATCGTTATGTCCAGTTTGTGCTTTGTGTTAGAACCTGAACTAGGGGTTTTATGCATATCTTACTTAATATCCACTGCTCTGGTTTGTTCGTGTGTTCCCTCCAAAATTCATGTTGAAACTGAACCTCCATTGTGGTGGTATTGAGAGGTGGGGACTTTTTGGGAAGTGATTAAGTCATGAGGACTCCCACTCTTATGAGCAGATTAATGCCCTTTACTTCTCTTATTCTTCTGCTCTTCTGCCATGTGAGGACTCAGAGTTTGTCCCTTTTCCATCCCTTCCTCTATGTAAGGACACCTGGATGGCCCCATCTATGAGCAATGGGCCTCCTCCAGACACCAAACCAACCACTGTCTTGATTTTGGACTTCCCAGCATCTAGAACTGTGAGAAATAAATTTCTGTTCTTTATAAATTACCCAGTCTATGGTCTTTTGTTATACCTGTTGAACAGTTTGGATATTTGTCCCCTCCAAATCTCATGTGAAAATGTGATCCCCAATGTTGGAGGTAAGGTCTGGTGGGAGGTGTTTGGGTCATGAGGTTGGATCCCTCATGAATGTCTTGGTGCCATTTTCTCAAGAGTGAATGAGTTCTCACTCTTAATTCCCATGATAACTGATTCTTAAAAGGACTCTGGCACTTCCCTCCTCTCTGTCTTGCTCCATTTCTCATCATGTGATATGCTGGCCCCCTTTACCTTCCACCATGAGTGGAAACTTCCTGAGGTCCTCACCAGAAGCAGATGCTGGCACCATGTTTCTTGTGCAGCCTGCAGAACTGTGAGCAAAATAAACCTCTTTTCTTGATAAATTACCCAGCAAACGGACTAAGACACCCACCTTTTGAGGTGAACAGTATTCACCCAACTTTCCAACTGAGTCAATAGAGGCCAAGAAGGGTTAAATGATTTGCCCAAGGCTATTCAGTGTGGAAGTCTTGGTACCCTGGGTGGGACAGACAAAGCAGCTGGCAGCTGCCATGGAGCCTGCAGCCTGGGGAGAGGGAGAACTTTGCCTTGGAGAACAGAGGGTGTGGTAGCTCTCTCAGGCCTCCAGAGGTCCAGCCAGCCCTGGGCCAAAGCATTCTGCAGAAGTCTTTCGTAGAGGAGGTGCTGTGAGCCCAGGGGCCCAGGGATTTGAAACTGGGATTTGAACTCTCATCCTTCTGAATTGAAGGTCATGTCTGTGCTACAAATCCCACCCTCCACCCCCTGCTTACAATGCATACTTAAAAACCAGCTTTATTGAATATAATTCACATGCAATGCAATTCATTACACAACTCATTGGGTTTTAGTATATTCACAGAGTTAATTGTCACTAGAATTTTAGAACATTTTCATCACTTAAAAAGGAAGTCCTACCTTTTATCTGTCATCCCCCAAACTCCATACCCCTGGGCCCTAGGCAAGCACTAAGCTACTTTCTATCTCCATAGATTTGCTGATTCTGGACACTTCGATACAAGTGGAATCATATGATATATGATCCTTTGTGACTGCCTTCTTTCACTTAATGTGATGTTTTGAGATTCATCTACATTTTAGCATGCATCAGTACTTCATTGTTTTTTCTATGGCTTAATAATATTCCACAGTGTGGATAGTCCACAGTCCACATTTTGCTTATCCATTCATCAGTTGATAGTCATTTGAGTTGTTTCCACTCTTGGCTATGGTGGATAATGCTCATAATGCATATTTAAAATTTTTTATTTAATTTTTAAAAATTTTTTATAGATGTGGGGGTACACATGCAGTTGTGTGTTACCTGAATATATTGCATAGTGGTGAAGTCTGGGCTGCTAGTGTACCTATCACCCAACTAGTGTACATTGTACCCAATAGGTAGTATTTCATCCTTCAGCTCCCTCCCACCTCCCCACCTTTTGCAGTCTCCAATGTCTATAATTCCACTCTGTGTGTCTGTGTGTACCCATTGTTTAGCTCCCACTTGTAAGAGAGAAAATGTGGTTCTTGACTTTTTGTTTCTGGGTCATTTTACTTAGGGCAATAGCCTTCAGTTCCATCCATGCTGCTGCAAAAGATGATTTCATTCTTTTTCATGGCTGAGTAGTATTCCATGATCTGTGTGTGTGTGTGTGTGTGTGTGTGTGTGTGTGTGTGTTATATATAAATATATATACACACACACAAAATATATATATATATATATATATACACACATGAGGGTGGTGGTGTATGCCTATAATCCCAGCTACTCAGGAGGCTGAGGCAGGAGAATCACTTGAACCCGGGAGGTGGAGGTTG
>NW_016811820.1:3420893-3428443 GCF_001698545.2 Rhinopithecus bieti
TATATATATATATATATGTTGTGTATATATATGCACACACACACACAACACACACACAGACCATGGAATACTACTACAAAAAAAATGCAAGATATATATGAGATACATGTCTAGATCTCACATTTTCTTTATCCAGACATCTATTGGTAGACACTTAGGTTGATTCCATGACTTTGCTATTGTGAATGGTGCTGTGATGAACATATGACTATAGGTGTCTTTTTGATAAAATTTATTTTCCTTGGGTAGTTACCCAGTAGTGGGATTATAGGACTGAAGAATATTTCTATTTTCACTTCTGTGAGAAATCTCCGTACTGGTTTCCATAGAGGTTGTACTAATTTACATTCCCACCAATGATGTATGAGCATTCCCTTTTCTCTGCATTTTTTCCAACATCTGTTGTTTTATGGCTTTTACTAACAGCCATTCTGACTGGTAGGAGATGGTATCTTATTGTGGTTTTAATCGTATTCCTCTGATGATTAGTGATGTTGAGCATTGTTTCAAATGTTTTTTGGCTACTCCTTTGTCTTCTTTTGAAAAATGTCTGTTCACATCCCTTGCTCACTTTTTAATGGGGTTATTTGTTTTTTCCTTGTTGAGCTGTTTATGTTCCTTGTAGATTCTGGACACTAGCCATTTGTTGGATGCATTTACAATGCACTTAGAAAAGAGAAGATAGGAAAAAAAAAAAAAAAAACCCACAGAAGATAAAAGAGACCCAAGGCCTGGGCAGTTCACATTGCCTACTTGCCCATCTCAAGAATGGACAGTGTGCTGGGTGCAGTGGCTCACACCTGTAATCCCAGCACTTTGGGAGGCTGAGATGGGCAGATCACCCGAGGTCAGGAGGTCGAGACCATCCTGGCTAACACGGTGAAACCCTGTCTCTACTAAAAAATACAAAAAAAGCTAGCCGGGCGAGGTGGCTGGCGCCTGTAGTCCCAGCTACTCGGGAGGCTGAGGCAGGAGAATGGCGTAAACCCGGGAGGCGGAGCTTGCCGTGAGCTGAGATCCGGCCACTGCACTCCAGCCTGGGCGACAGAGCGAGACTCCGTCTCAAAAAAAAAAAAAAAAAAAAAAATGGCTGGGTGTGGTGGCACATGCCTATACTCCCAGGTACTCAGGAGGCTGAGGCAGAATAATTGCTTGAACCCAGGAGGTAGAGGTTGCAGTGAGCTGAGATCCCGCCACTGGGATCTCAGCTCTAGCCTGGGCGATAAGAGTGAAACTTCGTCTCAAAAAAATAAAAAAATATTAAGAATGGACAGTGTGAGGGTGGTCATGGCGAGAACAGAGAGCTGGCCTAGCTGCCACCCACCCTGAGGCCATGCCCCTGGGCTTAAATAACCTCCTCTATGAGAGACTTCTTCAGAATGCTTCAGCCTACGGCTGGCTGGACCTCTGGAGGCCTGAAGGGAGCTGCCACACCCTCTCTTCTCCAAGGGAAGATTCTCCCTCTCCCCAGGCTGTAAGCGCCATAGCAGCTGCCAGCTCCCTGGTCTGTTACACCCAGAACAGGGATCAGGGAGAGACAGGGTGCTGGCATTTTCTCTGTACACTCCTATAGCCAGACAGCCCCAGGCCCCCGCCTCTCCTGACACAGTCACATACCTCACCCTTTGAATCAATTTTGCACCAGCCAGGGCACCACTTAGCAGGTTCGTTAGGTCTCTGTTGCTCTGCTGGAGAGGAAACTCATTTGCAGGGTAATTTAAAAAGCCTGTTACATGCATCTGATTCCAGAAATGAACCTTTTGATTCCTCAAAGAAGAAAAAGTAAAAAAAACTTGAAAGGCGTTTATTACTTTTTTAATGAAATGGGCAAGATGTGGATTCTCACTTCAGGAGAAAAAGAGCAGGAGAGATTGCTGGCTCAGTGGGGACCCCTACCTTCAGCCCTTGCACTTCCAGTGGCTGAGAGAGATCAAGTGTTGGTTATCTCCTTAGAAAGATGTCCTGCAGTCTTGGTGGCAGCCACTGTGAGTGAGCCTTGGAGATACTGAGATAGGATAGGTTTTGATGGGAGCTGGGCCAGTGTATGTCAGGGGGGAAAAGTACCAGGAGCTAAATGTGCGAGCTACAACAGAACAGCATGTTCTGGGCAGCATCATGGGCCTCACAGTTGCAGAATCATTTAGAAGAATGAAAGCAGAAGGACAGGAGACTCCGAAGTAGATAGCATCAATGTTGACCCGCTCAAAGTGGGAAGTGGGCTCAAACTCAGGAACAGAGATTTTCTGAGCCAGCACGTTACAGAATCTGAAGATTTCTTGGAACAAGAAGATTTGTTAGATCTGTGGCCACCAAATGAACCACGGTTACAGAGGCCGGGAAGCAGGCAGGACAGGAAAAGCAGAAGCCCTCTTGGTGCCACCGTTACAAGGACAGAGATGAGTCAGTGGTTTGGGGGGACATATTAGTAATAGGACATGTCCTGTTACTCACAGTTCTGCATTGCTGGGGACACATCTGCAGAGCAGGCCTAGGTTAGCAAAGGGACCAGATGTCCTTAGGGTTTCTACCCCACACCTGTCTCCTTACACAGGTGTCCCGGTGTGACAACAAGCTGGTGATACTCGATGTACTCCTGCATCTGGGGTGGCTTGCTGTGCACTACCCAGTGATGTGGACTTGGGACCATGGGAGAGGATGCCTCCTCATTCCAGGGATTCCTGGGCCCCTCTGCTGGCCTCAGGCAGGAAAGGGCTGGGGAGTTGTGATGGGGTACATGAATCATGAGTTCTGAGATTCAAATTTGGGGAAACGGTGAATCAGGGAGATTGAAGAAAGAACTTCAAGTCGTGGGGAGCTGCAGAGTTTACGAGTCTTTGGGGCTCCCTGTTGAGGCAGAGCTAGTCTGCATCTCAGGGGCTCCCTTTGCCTCTGGGTCACCACCTAAACAGTTGGAAAGCAGTTTGTTCTCCAGGTGCCCTGGGACTCATTTTGATGCAGTATCAGAGCGTGGCATAGCATAGCTGGAAACTGTCTTAACTGTGGGGTCCTGGGGTTTTAAACAGATCCCAAAACCCTAAGAGGTTGCTTAAAAGGAGTCTCTGGGAAACTAGAGGGAAAGAGAGCATGACAGAACTGGCCACCAGCTGGCCTACATAGAGTCTTTGTGCAAATTAGAAAAAGCAGCCCTATTGGGCAGATGCATCCCTTTAGGCGCATGCCTGGTACCAGATAGAATCTCTTTGCAAAGAAAAAGGCATATGATTTGGCAGATGAACTGCAGGCTGGATTTGTGCTGCCTCTGTGCAGTCTACAACCTACTCAACCATATGTAGGCTGCATCATGACCCTGCGAAAAATCTCCACGTCTTCATACCTGGAACGTGTAAATGTTATCCCTCATGGCAAAGCAGACTTGCAGATGTGATTAAGTTAATGATTTTGAGATGGGGAGATTAGCTTGGATTATTGAGTGGATGCAGTGTAATCACAAGGGTTCTTATAAAAGGGAGGAAAGAAGGTGAAAGGAGGAGGTAGGAGATGTGATTCCAGGAATGGGTCATGTGCCAAGGAGTGCAGGTGGGGGACGCTTCTAGAAACTGGAAACAGCAAGAAAACAGATTCTCCCCAAGAACTTCTGAAAGGAATGAGTCCGCCAATACCTTGACTTCAGCCCTGTGAGACCTGGCTTTTGACCTCCAAAACAGTAAGTTAATAATATGTGTTGTTTTAAGCCACCAAGTCAGTGGTAATTTGATACAGAAGCAGTAGTGTATTAGTTCATTCTCATGCTGCTGTAACGAACTGCCTGAAACTGGGTAATTTATAAAGGAAAGAGGTTTTATTGACTCACAGTTCCGCATTGCTGGAGAGGTCCCAGGAAAGTTACAATCATGGCGGAAGGCAAAGGAGAAGCAGGATGGAGTGAGGGGAAGCAGGGGAAATGCCAGATGCTTATAAAACCATCAGATCTCGTGAAACTCACTCATTATCAATGAGAACAGCATTGGGGAAATTGCCCCCGGAATCCAATTACCTCCAACTGGTCCTGCCCTTGACACGTGGGGATAATGGGAGAGATTTGGGTGGGGACACAGAGTCAAACCATATCAAGCAGGAAATAGCTCTTCCATTGCCTCCTTCCTCAAGCAAGCCTTCTATTTTCATCTGTGAAGTACATTGGAATTCCAAGTAAGATTTCATTTGAAGAAGCAGGACTGCTGCTGAAAGCATTTGAAAAATACATTGCTAGATGGCAAAGTATTGTTTCAATGTTAAATTTACTGAAGTTGATAACTGCACTGGAGTTCTAAGAGAATCTCCTTATTCTTAGGAAATACACACAGAAACATTTAGTGTAGTACATGGAACTTATTCTGAAATGGTTCAGAAAAATGTGTGTGTGTAATGTGCACATACATACATATATGAAGAGACAGAGTGATACATAAAACTGGTGGAAACATCTTCACAATAGGTAAATCTCAGTGAAGGCATATATATGCATGTTCTTCATGTTCTTACAACTTTTCTATAAATTTCAAGTTATTTCCAAATAACAAAGTGAAGAAGAAAACCTGTGATCCAATTTGATATGATTTGGTTATGTCCCCACCCAAATGTCACCTTGAAATGTAGCTCCCATAATTTCCACGTGTTGTGGGAGTGACACGGTGGGATGTAATTAAATCATGGTGGAGGTTCTTTCTTGTGCTTTTTCTCATGATAGTGAATAAGTCTCACGAGATCTGATGGTTTATAAAGGGGAGTTTCCCTACACATGCTGTCTCTTGCCTGCTGCCATGTAAGACGTGAGCTTGCTCCTCCTTTGCCTTCTGCTGTGATTGTGAAGCCTCCTCAGCCATGTGGAACTGTGAATCCATTAAACCTCTTTTTCTTTATAAGTTACCCGGTCTCAGATATGTGCTTATTAGCAATGTGAGAACAGACACAACTTCTCTCCGGTTAGGGATGAGAACTTGGAAAGTCATAGGACCTCAGAAATAGTTTGTAGCTAAACTGAGACCACTGGCCTCTGATGTTAATGGAGTTTTTTTGAGGCAAACACTCCTGGGAGTTGTAGTATATTAAACCAGTTTATTCTAAGGTGTTGATGACTTCCCAGGGGCTATTGTTCTGACTATAAGATTCTGGTTGCCCAATGGCTTTCTGACCGTAGGTGGAGCACGGAAATGATCTCAAAGGGTGACAAAAAGCCCAGAAACTTTCCAGTTTCTTCATGAGTCATCTTGTCCTAGAAACATCCCATCGTGACATTATTTGCCACTATCCTGAGCATATAAAGGTATTGGAATTCACGAACTGTCTTTCCAGTGTCCCAGGGAAGACTCTGATCATTCATTCATTGATTTATTTAATCAATAAACATTTATTGAACACATGCTGTGTGGTCAGTTTATTATAAGTGCTAGTCACACAATAACAAATAATGTAGCATGAATAAGTGAGACAGTTTGCGTGGAGCTTACATTTTAGGGGAGAGAAAGGATTAAGAAGTAAAACAAAATAAAAATTTTGTTTAGTGGTAAAGAAGATAGTAAAAAAGGGTGTTATCATAAGACAGCAGTTCCCAGCTGTTTTGATTGCATGCCTCTTTATCAAAACACTTTGAGCAGGCTGGGCGTGGTGACTGATGCCTGTAACTCCAGTGCCTTGGTGAGGCTAAGGTGGGAGGATTCCTTGAATCTAGGAGTTTGACACCAGGCTGGGCAACATAGTGAGACCCCATCTTTAACCCCCCAAAATTTTGAGCACTTACCGTAATACATGCACACATTTAGACATATGCATAAATAATTGTTTATACCTAATATGATGTACCATTGTACTAAGGGATTATAAAACACACAAAATAGAGATGTTATAAAAGTGGGGTGAAACATGACAGAGATGAAAATTCTATCACTTTCTTCTTGTTCCTCATTAGGTTATATTTTGCACCCCAGGGGGGTGTGCGGTGCTCTGAGGCCCCCTGAGGGAGAGGAAAGGGATCAGAATGGCCAAGGAAGGTATCTCCGGGAAGGAAAAGGAAGATAAAATATTGCAACCCCAAGCTCACTTGCTAAAGGGAAAGTTAAGCTTGGAAAACTGATTCAGTAAAACTACCTTCCTTTTGTTCCCAGACAGCTGTAATTTCACACGCTTACTTTATCTTATGTAAAATGTGGATCTACCGAGGGAGATGAATGCAAAATTGACTTTTCCCCCCACTCGGCTCTTTTCACATGTAAAATGTGGATTCAGTCAACACTCTTCAAAGCCTCACAATGATGTGACCACTTGCTTCACCGTCTACCCTCCCCCTCCTGCCCACTCTTTTCCCTTGAAATATTGAAGTTCACAAAATCCTCTTTGGAAAAAGCACAGGCCACAGATCTGACTGTAACTTGTGTTTCATTTTCCCAGGTGTGTCCTCAACCATGGCAAATTAAGCCTCTAAATCCACTGAGACTTGTCTCGGTCTCTTTCGGTTTACAGGGGAGATAGCATTTGCTTTGAGCCATAACCACGGAGAAGGAGTTGCCAAGAGGTCTTGGGGAGAAGCTTCTAAGTAGAGGGATGGGTAGTTACCAGACCCAGAGGAGGGAGTGGGCTTGGTGTTTCTGAGGAAGAGACAGAGGGTCAAGGTGGCGGAGCAGAGGTAATGCAAGGCAGAATAGCCAGAGTGCAATCTAAGAGGAAGGCAGAAGCCAGATCCAGGAGACCTGCAGGCCCTTCTGGGAGTGTGGATTTCATTCTAACATCCCAGGAAGCCATTAGAGGGCTCCCAGCAGGAAAATGATATAATCACTTGTATGTGTGTGTGTGTGTGTGTGTGTGTGTGTGTGTCTGTATATAGACATACACATATATATAGATACATACATATATATACATACAGATGTAGACACATACACATATATACATATATATTTTTTGGGTGGGGGAGAGGGACAGGGTCTTACTGTGTTCTCCAGGCTGAAGTGCAGTGGCACGATATACTCACTGCAGCCTCAAACTCCTGGGCTCAAGCCATCCTCATGACTCAGCCTCCTGAGTGACTGGGACAAAAGGTGCACACCACCACGACTGGCTAACTTTTAATTTTTGTAGAAATAGAGGTCTTGCTATATTGCCCAGGCTGGTCTCGAACTCCTGGCCTCAAGGGATCCTCCCACTTTGGCCTCCCAAAGTGCTGGGATGACAGGCATGCACTACTGCACTTAAACCATATATACATTTTAAACAATTTTACCAGCTGCTCTTAGAGAAGACATTGTAGGCTCGGGAGCAGAAATAGGGAGAACAGACAGAGCTTTCTGCAATAGTCTGGGTGGGAGATGATGGTGGTTTGAATTAGGGTGGCCGAGGAGCAAGAGGGGAGCGAATGGATTGGGATCTATTTTGGAGGGAGAGTTGACAGTTTAGGTGGGCTGTGAAGGGGTGAAGGGTCAGGGCTCCTTCTGGATTTCTGGCCCGAGTAACTGGGTGAAAAGGGGTGCCCTTCACTGACATTGGAACTCGGGGTGAAGGAGGGGCTCAATGCCAATCCTGATGGGAAAGAGAACAGGTGGACTCTTTTTTTTTTTTTT
>NW_016811820.1:3428659-3456159 GCF_001698545.2 Rhinopithecus bieti
TTTTGAGATGGAGTCTCGCTCTCTCACCCAGGCTGTAGTGTAGTAGCGCGATCTCGGCTCACTGCAATTTCCGCCTTCCCAGTTCAAGCGATTCTCCTGCCTCAGCCTTCTGAGCTGGGATTACAGGTACGGGCCACCACACCCAGCTAATTTTTTTTTTTTTTTGTATTTTTAGTAGAGACGGAGTTTTACCATGTTGGTCAGACTGGTCTCGAACTCCTGACCTTGTGACCTGCCAGGTGGACTCTTATATGTATGACTGTGTATACACATGCAGGGAAAGTCAGGACTGTGGGTGTACATTTGAGCATTGTGGAGGAGACAGGTGGAGGCTTCTGGGCACGGCTGGCCTGTGCATGGTGTCAGAGAGCAGTGTGTAAGTAGCAGGGGTCAGCACGGGAACCCAGGACAGGAGAAAGCTGCAGAAAGATAGCGAAACATCACTAGACAGGCACTGCACCCTCATTCAAATTTTGCCCCCATTCAGTCGAAATTGTTTTGCGTTGTGAAGTGATATAGCTTTATTGCTGCAGCAGCCTCGGGGTTCTGGAGCTGGGAGGCTCAGAGGACCTTTGCTATGGAAGAATGTCAAGTTCACTGTCTGGCAGCAGGTGGCTGGCTCAGAAACCTCTGCATGCAGGAGCCCACAATGGTCCCTGAGGAGGCACTTGTGCAGCGCCCCCGGACTCTCCTCCCTGACTGCTCTCTTCCTCTGCATTGCAGCTGGTTCCCAGGGCCTGGAGCTCATGACACCTTGACAAATGATGCAGCCCAGCAAAGCAAATCACTATTCCAGCAAGAGAGACGTAGGCTTCTCCAGGAGGGCCAAACGCATTTTCACACGTTTGTCTGTAGAGCTGGTACACTGCCCAGTGACAGATTCCTGCAGTAAGCAATAGCATTTGATTTTCTTATAATAGCACTTAATATGTCTTTTTTTTTTTTTTTTTCTGGAGACAGGGTCTCACTCTTGCCCAGGCTGGAGTATAGTAGTGAGATCATAGCCCCCTGCAGCCTCCAACTCCTGGGCTCAAGCGATCCTCCCATCTCAGCCTCCCAAAGTGCTGGGCCTACAGGCATGAGCCCATCCTGTCTGGCCCAGTATTCTCATCTTAACTTAAACATTATTTTCTGCTAACTCCAAGTTTTAAGACAAAGTTTTGCTCCTTTCTAATGAATTGCAGATTGAAGACTCATCTCTGAAGCCACCTATGACTTGTAAGTTCCTACTTCAAGATTTCACCTTTTTGAGGCCCAACTAATACATACCTTCCATGTATTGATGTATGTCTTTGCCGACAACTCCTGCCTCCCTAATATGTGTAAAACCAAAGTGTAATCTGACTGCCTTGGGACCACCTACTCGAAGCTTCTTGGGTTTGGGTTTTCCCTGGGCCATAGTCACTCACACGGGCTCAGAATAAACCTCTTTAAAACATTTTACAGAGTCTGATTTTTCCATTGAAAAGTTCAAAATACTAATTTTTGAGCTAGCTCCCAGGCATCTAATTAACTGGATACTGGAGGCCCAGGGTTGGCAAGGACCCAAACGAAGACTGAGGGCATCTTTCTTTGCTGAGCCTGAACCCCCATAACTTCCCGCAACACCTCCTAAGATAGGAAGCTCGCGGCCATAATCTTCAGGTGTTTCTCACTTTAGAAAATTCTTCCTTAATCCAAGGCAAAATTCTGCCTCTTGTCATTTCCATTTATTGATCCTGATTCTGTCCTCTAGATAGGAAACAAAACAAAGCTTTTTCCCCATGAAAGCTTCGGAGGAAGTATTCAGTGTTCTTCATAATCTTCAAGAGCTAAACCTTTTTTTTTTTTTTTTTTTCACACAGTGTCTCACTCTGTCACTCAGGGTGGAGTGCAGTGGTGTGATTTCAGCTCACTGCAACCTCCACCTCCCCGGTTCAAGCAATTCTCATGCCTCAGCCTCCTGAGTAGCTGGAATTACAGGTGCATGCCACCACGCCCAGCTAATTTTTGTATTTTTAGTAGAAACAGTTTCACCATGTGGACAAACTGGTCTTGAACTCCTGATCTCAAGTGATATGCTGCCTTGGCCTCCTGAAGTGCTGGAATTACAGCGTGAGCCACCACCCCCAGCCCAGCTAAACCTTCTTGAAGCTAAATGTTCCCAGGTCCTCTGATGGCTCTTCTGATTCTGGCATTTTAGAAGTTTGTCCTTCCGGTCACAGCGTGGGGCCAGGCTGGCCTTAGCTGGTAATGTAGGAAGAGAGGGACCAGATCTGCCCCCCTGGGGACCCAGGTGGTATGGACAGGAGGTGCCTATCTGCAGGGCAGAACGCAGGCCACAAGGGGTAATAATGGCTAACATTGATCAAGTGACCAGTATGTGCCAGGATTCAGCTAATTTTTTTTTTTTTTTTTTTTTTGAGACAGAATTTTGCTCTTGTTACCCAGGCTGGAGTGCAATGGCACGATCTCAGCTCACCACAACCTCCGCCTCCCAGTTTCAAGCGATTCCCCTGCCTTAGCCTCCTGAGTAGCTGGGATTACAGGCATGCACCACCACGCCTGGCTAATTTTGTGTTTTTAGTGGAGACGGGGTTTCTCCATGTTGGCCAGGCTGGTCTCGAACTCCTGACCTCAGGTAATCTGCTCACCTGAGCAGTGCTGGGATTACAGGCATGAGCCACTGCGCCCTGCCTCAGCTAATTTAATGATCTCAACAAGCCATTCGTCCTTATTCCCACTCAGCAGATGATGAGACAGAGGCATGAAGAGGTTAAGTAACTTGCCCCAGGTAACAGAGCCAGGATGTGGCAGAACCAAATACAAATTTCTCTGTTCTCTCCAGGTCCCCTCTGCTAACTGCAATGCCCCTGCAGCAACAACAGATGGTGGCCAATGGATTACTCAGAAATGGGGGGTGGATGGGAGGACTCTCAGTGGCCTCCACATTCTCACTGCCTGCTTATAAACTCAGACTTGATTCAAGGCCTCCTGGGACTCAAGACCCACTTTGCAGAGCTCAGGAGTTGATGTCACCCAGCAGGAAGCTGGAACTAGAGCAAGGGCTGCTTGGGAGGAGCTGGGATACAGAGGGAGGGGCTGTCAGTGTAAGTGGGAAGCCCAGAGAAACCTCACCACTGCCAGAGGAGGGAAGGGTGGGGATGCACCCTGGTTGCTCCTCTCCTCCTCTCTTCCAAGCTTCTGTTTGTTACTTGCACTGGCAATAGGGCCTAGGAAATGTTGTCTGCAGGGATCACCACCTGTGACAGGAGCAGAGCAGAGAAACAAATCTTGGAGCAAATAGGCAAATGACTGGCACATTTGCAAATAGGTTTTGCTGAGACCTCCAGAAAAGAGGTCTCAGCAAAGCAGGTTGTGGAAAGACCGTCCCATTGGGCCAAGGTAGTCATGAATGGATCCTCGGACCAGAACATGTCCACTGGGGCACCCTTTGTCTTTTTTATTTTATTTATTTATTTTTTTTAAGCATTTTGACCTCCTGGGTTCAAGAAATCCTCCTGCTTCAGCCTCCTGAATATCGGGATTACAGGCATAAGCCATCATGCCCAGCCATTTTTTTAAAATACATTTAAAATTACCATCCTTCATCATTTATTACCATTTTAAAATTTATTATCATTATATAAAGAAAGATATTTTGTACAATAGGAAAAACAAGTGAAGTAAAGATATTTTAGGATGAATAAAAACTGATAAATCCCTTATAGCATGTCTGCACTTGAAAAAACCTAAAGGAAGTCCTTTATACTGAAGGCCGGTTATACCAAAGGGAAACAGAAATAGCAATCATGTGAATACATACGTAATCTACATTTTCTCTTTTTAAAATAGTTTTATTGAGATATAATTGATATGCAAATACCTACATAATCTAGTGTGTACATTTTGATGAGTTTGGACATATGCATGCACCTGTGATGCCATCGCCACAGTTGAGGTAACAAATACATCCATCACCTCCAAAAGTTTCCTTTTGTCCCTTTGCTTTTTGTGTGTGTGTGTGGTGATAACACTTAAAATGAGAACTACCCTCTTACATTTTTTTTTGGTTTTTGAGACAGGGTCTCACTCTGTTGCCCAGGCTGGAGTGCAGTGATGCAATCCCAGTTCACTACATCCTTGAACTCCTGAGCTCAAGTGTTCCTCCTGTCTCAGCCTTCTGAGTATCTGGGACTACAGGTCTGTGCCACTATGCCTGGCCTCCCAAAGTAGTAGGATTCCAGGCTTGAGCCACTACACCTGGCTGTCTCTTAAATATTTAAAAACACCTCCAGCTTGAGTGAGAGGCTTGTGTCCTCTGGGCAGTCACAGATGAGAAGAAACAGGACATCTGGTGCATCTCCTCAGTCCTGGGGGAACCCGTGTTGTTCTCTCTGTGAAAAAAGCAAAGCAGAGAAATCTGGTTAGACCACAATTGTTCCATGAAGTTCTGAGGAAGTCCTGGAATATTTGGACCCTCTTTAGGGACTCTGATATTCCCTGAGCTATGCTTCTAAGTGGCTGATAAATATGAAGAGATTGATTCCTTCACTTAAAAAGTATTTATTCAGCCTGGACAACATAGCGAGATCCTGTCTCTATGAAAAATATTTTTTAAAATTAGCTGGGAATGATAGTTCATGCCTGTAGTCCCAGCTACTCAGGAGCCTGAGGCAAGAGGATCACTTGAGCCCAGGAGGTCAAGGCTATAGTGAGGTAGGATTGCACCTCTGCACTTCAACTTGAGCAACAAAATGATACTGTCTCAAAAAAAAAAAAAACTACCCTCTCAAAAAAAAAAAAAAAAAAAAAAAAAAAAAAAGGATTTATTGTAAGTGGAAGGCCTCTCTTAGTATTGGGTGTAGTAGAACTCTCTTGATGGCTAATTTTATCTGTCAACTTGGCTGGGCCATAGTGCCCGTATAGTTGCTTGAACATTATTCTAGATGTTTCTGAAAGGATGTTTTATTGGATGAGATTGACATTTGAATTAGTGGACTTTGAGTGAACCTGATTACAATCCAGAATGTGGATGGGCCTTGTCCAATCAGTTGAAAGCCTGCATAGAACAAAGACTGATCTGCTCTGAGCAAGATGGAGAGTTCTGCCACCAGACAGTCTTTTGACTTGAACTGAAACATCAATTCTTCCCTGAGTCTCCAGCCTGCTGGCTCACCCTACAGATTTTGGACTTGCACCTCCACAATTTCTTTTTTATTCTTTTTATTTTTTATTTATTTATTTATTTTTTTGAGATGGAGTCTCGCTCTGTCGCCTGGGCTGGAGTGCAGTGGCTGGATCTCAGCTCACTGCAAGCTCCGCCTCCCGGGTTTACGCCATTCTCCTGCCTCAGCCTCCCGAGTAGCTGGGACTACAGGCGCCCACCACCTCGCCCGGCTCGTTTTTTTTGTATTTTTTTTAGTAGAGACGGGGTTTCACTCTTAGCCAGGATGGTCTCAATCTCCTGACCTCGTGATCCGCCCGTCTCGGCCTCCCAAAGTGCTGGGATTACAGGCTTGAACCACCGCGCCCGGCCCACAATTTCTTAAAGGCAGTCTCTCTCGCTCTCTTTCTCTCTCTCTTGCCATACACACATGCGTGTGCACACACACACACACACACACAATTCGTTCTGTTTCTCTGGACAATCCTGGTCAATACACCTCTGATAAGGATTTTTTAAAAAATTATTTATTTATTTATTTTAGAGACAGGGAGAACAAGCGTGAGCCTCCTTGTGGTTTTGGTCTCTGATGAGAGGTGGCTTCACCTCTGTTAACCCCACCCTGGGTCTGTCTTTTTACATTTCTCAGGTTGTTGAGGTTCTAAGAGGCCCAGGTCTCTCAGCTTGCCCTGCTCTGACTCAGCCTCCTCATCTGCTTGTCCACAATAGAGTCTAGACCAAGTCAAATTAGTAAGAAGGATGAGATAGAGACATATTATGTTAGCAAATGTTGGTAGAGAACTTGCCCTGCCACCAAGGTGTTTGCCTTTTTGGTTCCAGTTGGGCTTGGTTAAGGCAGAAAACCCACCTTTATTTAACACTGGTTGCTTGGGTTAGGTTAAACAATTGCGTTGTTGTGGTTCACTTTGTAATAAATTGAGGTGAGTTATTTCAGCATGTTGACAAACTGGGTCTGATGATACCTACATATGTAGTTCTAGATAAAAGTTAGTGTGACAAAAGGATTTTTATCACAAAACTCTTTTTATGCTAAATATGTATTTTGCCCAAAAAACCAGTGACAACTTTTAATCCAACATAATAATTCACTGTCATACAAAGTCTTATAAGTTATTAATGTGCTGTATCTACATCTTTATTCAGGAATCATAAACACCCTAAGAGACAGGCAGGATGTGTATTAGTTAACTCTGTCTTACCAAGAAGGAGAAGTAATCACTGGGTCTGAAATCTGAAGCTCCCTTCTCTCTTCTGGCATTCTTTCAGTTTCTTGGTGTTTGATTTTCATGAATAATAATATTTTCCCACCAAACTGCCTGGTTTTGCAATATATACCCTTATGGAAATAGGGTACATCTTCACCTAATCTTTGGCCTGATATAGACATGGCCTGGAATGCATACTGACTCTCCTATGTTCTGCAGGTGTAGGAGAAAATCCTTGTTATATAAATTTTTGTCCAGCTCTAGGAGATGAGAAAAGGACTCCAGTACTCCAAAGTGAGTATCAGTCTCACTGTGCATCAGAATCACCTGGGAGTTCTAAAAATGATACATGTCTGGGTCCCACCCCAGTGATTTGTTTTCGATTGGTGTTACTTTTAAGTTCTCCAGGTGATACTCACATGCAGACAGAATTGGGTACCACTGGGCTAAAATAGGATCCATTTTACGTTTGGTCACCAGTTAAGGAAGCATCCCCTTTCCAGGTATTGGACATCAGGAGCATTATTTCTCCTCAACAACAGCATTGGCTGCTCCTTATACTTAAACTCTTTCTCCACTGGGTCTTCTGCAGTGTGCCTGATTCCCATGGGTGAAATCAGAAAGGATGTCATCTGCTCTCACTTAAGAACTGAGTTATAGCCAAAACTGAATTACAGCCTTCACTGGGGGGACAATGTGAGATAACAAATCCTCAGGGCGCTTGCCAGGGAAATGGAGACTGGGTTGATGGCTGCTACAAATAATACACGTAAGCCCCCTCATCTATGTCCCATCTGGGATCTTAGGAGTTTGCTTTGTATGGGGGACCCTGAAGGGGCAAGCCAGGCTGCTGGTCTGGGAGGGATGAATCACATTCTGGGTTGCTGTCATGGCGGCTTGTCCCGGGCCTGGCTCTTAACAGACCCCGAAGCATTGGTCCAGTGTGAGGGAGCACAGGGGAAGAAACAATGTCCGTGGGGGACACCCACAGGGAGTTGTGAGTTCGCTCTGGGCCTTGTGAATTTCTTGATCTTTCTTTATCATCATCATCCCGTAATCAGAGCTTAATGCTGTTCAGTGTTCAATGCCTCTCTCTGCATGTGAGTATCACCTGGAGAACTTAAAAGTAACACCAATCAAAAACAAATCACTGGGGTGGGACCCAGACATGTGTCATTTTTTAGAGCTCCCAGGTGATTCTGATGCACAGAGAGATTGATATTCACTTTGGAGTGCTGGAGTCCTTTTCTCATCCTCCCGAGCTGGACAAAAATTTATACACAGAGGAAGAGGAGCAAGTGATCCTTCTCAGAGGAAGCAACATATGAACTGGACTTTGGAGGCTAAGCAGCAGATCATAGAGGCTAAGATGGGAGGAAATGAGAGCCTGCTAGTCCAAGGGCAAAACAATTTCTCTCCTTACACTCACATATCATCAACTCAGTGCAGGAGAAGTAGGGAATTGGTCAAATTGGGCCCATGCAAAAGGTTTGGCAGGCATTTGGGTTTTCTCGGATGCCATATGTAGCTGTCCCAGTGGACACCTGGGAACACTGAGCAGTTGCAGATACTACAGAAAGGACCAGGGGACACCCACAGGGCCTTGTGAGTTCACTCTGGGCCCTGTGGATTTCCTGGTCTTTCTTTATCATTATCATCCTGTAATTAGAACTTAATGCTGTTCAGTGTTCAAGGGTGTCATTGTCTCATAATTTTGTGAAGTGAACAGAATGGGGATCACTGTCACCATCTGACTGATACAGAAACTGAGGCGTTTTGATTGATGTTACTTTTAAGTTCTCCAGTATTACCTGGAGAACTTAAAAGACATGGCCAAGGAATAATAGAATGGCAACTAGAAACCTAATTCTGGACTCTGAACACCAAGGGTTTCCAAGTGTTACCCAACCAGTCTGGGTCTGTTAGCCTGAGTGCAATGGAAAGCCAAACATAGAAGCATCAGGTTTTTGCATTGAGAAAGGTTTATTGCAAGCCAACGGGCAAGGAGACAGGAGGAAATGCTCAAATCTGTCTCCCCGAGCTGGGGATTGGGACAGGTTTTATAGTCAGAGGGTAACGAGACGTAATCTGGTTGGATCTTGCAATGAGATGATGCCAGGAGGCGTGATCTGATTGGATTTTGCAATGGGGTGATGCCAGGGCTGGATCTGATTGGATCCTGGATCCTGCCATGCTGTGTCCATTGTATAATTCAGTCCCTGATCCTCAATTCAAGCCCTTAGGTTCCATCCATGTATGCACACTTGGTTCATCTGGCATGCTCAGGTTATCTGACTTTCAACTTGGCAGCCACAGGAACTGAAAAACAACCTAGAACTTTGTTACATAAAAGTTGAACCAGATTGGTCTGATGAGGTTACATGGACTCCTTTTTAGACCTCAGATACATTTGTGAATGGGGTTAAAATATCTTTCAGAGACATTACCATCAAGACATCCATACTTTGGCCCTGTGGTTCACTGACAACACAATAAAATGCGTACTATGATCTGTTCTGAGCACCTTAGTCTATTAATTAATTTCATCTTCACAATATCTCCATTTTACAGACGAGGAAACTGATGCATAGGGGTTGAATAACTCCCCACGGAAGAACCCTGCTGTTCATCATGCTGCCTGGATACAGCAGGGGCTTAAGAATCAGACAAATATGAATGAGAGTCTGGTGTTGCTACAGGTTTGCTGCAATGATGTGCCCATTTGAGCCTGCAGGTCTGCAGTTATGGACGAGGTGGACTAGGGCAATGCTGTTGTGAAGGTAAAATGAGGTCACTTCTGCAAAGCACCCAGAACAGTGTCATGGACCTGGTAGCATTCCATCGGCATTAGGGTAGTCTTTTTTTTTGAAGAGTCTCGCTGTCACCCAGGCTGGATGGAGTGCAGCGGCGCGATCAACGGCTCACTGCATGCTCCGCCTCCCGGGTTCACGCCATTCTCCTGCCTCAGCCTCACGAGTAGCTGGGACTACAGGTGCCCACCACCACGCCCGGCTAATTTTTCATATTTTTAGTAGAGACAGGGTTTCACTGTGTTAGCCAGGATGGTCTCGATCTTCTGCCCTCGTGATCCGCCCGCCTCGGCCCCCCAAAGTGCTGGGATTATAGGCGTGAGCCACCGCGCCCAGCTGGATTAGGGTAGTCTTACTGAGCAGGTCAGAGGGGACAGAAGCAGGAGGTGTGATTGCTGGGGAAGGCTTCTCTGGCTCAACAACGTGATCATGCCCTTCTCAGGGCCTGTGTCATCCACCATGTTGTACTCTGCAAAAGCTGCTTCCGTGGCCCATGCAGAACATTAATGGCCATGTGGCATTTAAAAAAATGGCCATGGCAGAACCAGCAGCAGCTGAGGAGTCAGGGAACAATAAATTAAATCATGCTTCCAGCTTATATGGCTTCATGGTGACCTCCCAGGAACACATTTCAATATAGATAATTTACCCGGTAAAGGGATATTGAGCCCACCACTAGGAGCTGCAGGGATAATAATAAATTCTTTATTTTGTGAATCAAAGGGAGGCATCCCATAATAAAAGTGAGAACCCTGGACCAGGAGCCTGGAGTTCTGGGCCCCTGTCCTTGGTTGGCCACAAGGCAGCAACCCTGAGCCTCTTTGTCCTGTCTGCTCAGGACAGAAAAATCTCAGAAATATTTCCTCAACATTGTCTTACCTCTTGTGCACATCTCCACAGACATTGAGCACTTGGACAAGTCAGACAAACCGCTAGTGGTTTGAGTGGCATTTCACACCCACAGGCACATGCACACGCATGTGTCAGAGAAAGAAAAGTGTTACTTTGAACAGATAAAAATAATTCAAGTGATTTTTCAATCCAAGGGATGCTAGAGGCAAGTGGACAGGAGGGCATAGTGGAAATGATAAGTGCCAGAGCTCCTGCCTTGGAAACATTAACTGTCTCCTTGGGATGGCTTGGGCAGAGGAAGCAGCTACTATGCAATGAAAGGAGCTGGGATTTGTTCTTGCCATGGGCTCTGCAAACCTACCTCCTTTTGTGTCAGGCTAGGTTGGCTTCCCAGGCCCAAAGATCATTTTCTCTTCTTTCATCAGGACAGCCTCACTCTTGTTGAGCTGGACTCCTCTTGCTGGGCCACCATGCCAGACCCAGTGACGTCTGACCCAGCCCTTCACTTCCAGCACTTGCTCAACTTCAGGTTGTCTTCTGCTCTTGAGAGGCTGTTTTCATTGTTACCACTGGACAGAGCTGAAAGTGTGTGGCATCTCTCCCCTCTTTTGCTCCTGCTCTGGCCAGGTGACGTGACTATTCCCACTTCACCTTTTACCATGAGTTAAAGCTCGCTGAGGCCTCCCCAGAAGCCAGGCAGATGCCGGCGTCATGCTTCCTAAACGGCCTGCAGAACCGTGAGTGAATTAAACCTCTGTTATTCATAAATTACTCAGTCTCAGGTATTCTTTTATAGCAATGCAAGAATGGCCTTGCACACAGTGTCTCACTCTGTCACCTAAGTTGGACTGCAGTGGTCAGGAGCTGAATGACAGAGTCTACAGGGCTAGCCAGCCACATCGATCTCAGCTAGGAAATAAACAACCTGAGAAATGAAAAACTGTCCATCTCCAGATTAAAATTTAAAGAGCCTTAAATTCTAACCATACCTCCATTATGAAAGAGAATATGTTCCACAACACATTTTGTGGTCACAAATGTATACTGGTGGCATAGAAATTCACCTTAGGGCACAAGAATTCCCTCTCTCCTTTCCTTCTTTCTTCCATTTGGAAATATTTCTCAAGTACCTATTGCAAGGAAGAAACTCAAAGAGACTCATACAGGGGTTGGAGAGAGAGAAGACAGAGCCTGTGCTCCCTAGTGGGAGATACAGAAACACAAACCAAGTATTCCAAGATGGTGCATTAAGTCCTATAACAGAGGAAAAACAAGAGGCCACAGGACAAGGACAGGGGACATCTTACTCAACCGCAAAATGAACAGGGGAGCAGGGTCAGCAAAAATTATAGAGGAGGAGATGGTTGACCTGAGCTTTGAGAACAAGGAAAGGCATGGGGTAGCTTTCCAGACAGAAGGCGCACAAAGCAATAAGCCAGAGAGGGCGGTGCTGCAGCCACATGCAATAAGACCTGCAAGGCTGGAGCTCAGTGTGCAACCTGGACCACATCCAAAATGGATACATGGGTTGGACAGAGCTTCATCAATTCAGAGCACCATGCAAAGAGATTGGAGCTTTACCTGGAAGGCTCTCTGGAGCTGTGTCAGTCCAGGTCCAGTTGGGAAGACTACAGACTCCCACTAGGTATTTCAAACGAGGGTATTTAATATAAGGAATTGGGTTGGGTACGGTGGCTCATGCCTGTAATCTTAGTGCTTTCAGAGGCTGAGGAGGGAGGATTGCTTGAGGCCAGGAGTTTGAGACCAGCCTGGGCAAACTAGTGAGACTCTGTCTCTGCAAAAAATAAAAACATAAGCTGGACTACTACACAAGCCTGTAGTCCCAGCTACTAGGGAGGCTGAGGTTGGAGGCTTCCCTGAGTCCAGGAGTTCAAGGCTGTAGTGAGTGAACCATGATCGCACCACTGCTCTCCAGCCTGGGCGACAGAGTGAGACCCTGTGTTCAAGGCCATTCTTGCATTGTTATAAAGGTATACCTGCAAGTGAGTACTTTGTAAAGGAAAAATGTTTAATTGGCTCATAGTTCTGAAAGTTGTACGGGAAGGATGACGCTGGCATCTGCTTGGCTTCTGGGGAGACCTCAGGGAGCTTTTATGCAGTGTGGCAGGCTGGCATAAAAAAAGGAGATGGGATGTCACATGGCCAGAACAGGAGCAAAGGAGGGCAGAGATACCACACACTTTCAAACAATCAGATCATGTGAGAACTCACTCACTATCTTGAGGACAGCACCAAGCCATGAAGGATCCAAGCTCATGACCCAAACACCTCCCGCCAGGCCCCACCTTCAACACTGAGGATTACAATTCAACATGGGACTTAAAGGGGACAACATCCAAATGTTATCACCCTGTCTCTAAAATTTAAGAGAAAAATCTCTCACATCAATCCTATCTATTATCTATCATCTATCTATCTATCTATCTATCTATCTATCTATCTATCTATCATCTATCTTATCTATATCTATCAATCTATTCTATCTAATCTATCATATCTATCTATATAATCTATCATATATCAATCTATCATATGAATCTATCGTATCTATCTATCCTATCATCTATCTATCATCTATCCAGTCTATCGTCTATCCCTATCTATCATATCCATCATCTATCTATCTATCATCCACCTATTATCCTATCATCTCTATCATCTCTGTATGTATGTATGTATCTATCTATCTATCATCTATCTATCTCTTTCATCAATCAATCAACCAATCAATCAATCATCTATTGAATTAGTTACCCATTTGCTGGAGGGGCTAGAAGAGTAGAAACGAATGGTGGAAACTCGAAGATAAAAACTGTAGAACATGGATACCAGCTGCAGGGCTTGGGGAACAAAAGGAAGAGTTTTCATGAGGACCTAGAGGCTCAGAGGAGGGGCGCACAGAGTGAGTGCTCAAACCTCTGAAGAGGGGTTGCTGCCCAACTGGTGCTGGTGTCTCAGAAGCCACATGTTGGGCTGGTTCTGGAAGGGTCAAGAGAAACCACACAACTGCCACATGGGGCTCAGTGTCACTGCTTGTGAAACTCTGTCCCCAAAGAATTAAAGAAACCAGTGACTGATACAAAATTCTTGAACTTGCAGGATGGCAGATAAGAAAAGAGACAACTTGCTGAAATGCTGAAACTCCCTCTGTTTGTGAGATTTAAAAACTGGTTAAAATCAGTTAGAACCAATATGCCCAAATTGAGGTCTGTACAGAATGTGCTTGCTGATGTCACAGCCTGATTTCCACCCCGTGTTTCACACTAACTCCCCCTGAATTTTCGCTGACTCCCCCCAAAGTTGCACATGTGACCCACAAGGAGACACGAAGAGATAACTGTGCATGCCTGAGGACTTTCGAGACCTCCCCTTTCCTTCCATTAATCAACTGCTAACCCCAGAATCTACCCACTAAGACTTTTCTGATAAAATTACTTCCTTGGCTGGGCGCCATAGCTCATGCCTGTAATCCCAGCACCTTGGGAGGTCAAGGAAGTAGGATCACTTGAGCCCAGGAGTTTGAGACCACCCTGGGTAACACAGCGAGGTCTCATCTCTATAAATTGTTTTTTAAAAACATTAGAAGAGTGGTGCTTGCCTGTGGTCCCAGCTACTTGGAAGGCTGAAGCAGGATGATGGCTTGAGCCCAGAAGGTGGAGGCTGGTGTGAGCTATGATCACACCACTGCACTCCAGCCTGGGCAGCAGAGCAAGACCCTGTCTCAGAAAAAAATTACTGCCTTAAAGCCAGCACAAGGAGGCAGATTTGAGCTGGACTTCTATCTCCTTGTTAGTCAGCTTGTAATAAAAAGCTTTCCTTTTCTCAAAGACCTGATGTCATAGTATTGGGTTCTAGTGTATCAGGAAGCGAGTCCTTTTTGCTTGGTAACAATTGGGCAAAGCTGATGGGAGCAGCAGGTGCACAAGAAAGAGAAAGGCCCTTTTCCTCATATACAGCCTCATGGGAAGTTGGCTGGCAAAGCAGAAATGTGATCTGCAGAGCCTCAGCCAAAGCATCCCAGAGCAGAATCCAGAAGGTGGGTGTGAAGCTGAGAGATAATAGCTAAAGCGTTGGGCATTTGGGTTTTGAGGAGGCCACTCTGGATGCAGTGTAGGGAATGAATTGGATGGGGAGGGAGGCCAGTGAAGAGGCAGATGTCCTACCCCAGGAGGAGATGGTGAGAACCTAGGGGAAGGGTGAGAAGAGGTGAATGAACTTGGGGCTCAAACCACTCAGTGGGTGTGGCCGAGAAGTGTTACCAGAAAAGGGTCTTGATCCAGACCCCAAGAGAGGGTTCTTGGATCTCATGCAGGAAGGAATTCAAGGTGAGTCACAGAGTGCAGTGAGAAGAGACGGTTTATTGAAAACCACTCCGTTAGAGAGTAGGATGTCCTCAGAAAGCAAGAGGAAGAATGCCCTACCTTTGTTTTTAAGTTTTTCTTATACAGGAGTCTTGTCTATGTAAAGACTACACTAAGCTGTGTCTGTGTGCACATGGGCTGACAGCTGACGAAATTTATTATTCTATTGATTTAAAGACACTTATCTGTATTAGTCTGTTCTAGTATTGCTATAAAGAAAAACCTGGGACTGGGTAATTTATAAAGAAATAAGCTTTAATTGGTTCACGGTTCCACAGGCTGTAAAGGAAGCATGATGCTGGCTTCTGCTTGGGTTCTGGGGAGGCCTCAGGAAACTTACAATCATGGAGGAAGAGGAAGGAGAAGCAGGCACCTCTTACACAGGGAAGGAGTAAGAGAGGGTGTGGGAGATGTGACACACTTGTAAACGATCAGATCTAATGATAACCCACTCACTACCATGAAAACAGCACTGAGGAGACGGTGCCAAACCATTCATGAAAGATCCAACCCCATGATCCAATCACCTTCAAACAGGCCCCACCTCCAACACTGGGATTACAATTGAACATGAGATTTGGGTGGGGACAGAGATCCAAACCGTATCACTATCCGTGACATTTCAGTGTGTAAATACATCAAAGCATTAACTGTAATGATCTTGAAAGCATATATTTTTATGAGTTTGGGGACATCTGGACTTTCTGTTGTTGCAGGAGTTTGTCCTTGCAGGCATTGCTAAGCTGCTCCCTTAGCTGCAAACGTCTTAGAACCATGGGTCATGACTGGCAAGGAATGTGCCTTGTTAGTCTCAAGATGCAATTGAACTGGAAATGGCATTACTCCGCCTCTTGTAAGCTCCTGCTTCCTTAACAGAAGGAGAGATGAGAATCAAGGGCGAACTCTGCACACCTACATGGGCAGGATGAGCAATGTAGTACTGTTTCCAGCGTTAGTGCACATAGCAGGAAAATAAAGAATAAGAAAAAAATGGAGGAGAAAGGAGAAGAAGGATACAGTCATTCTACCTCTGCTTGTCAACTGCTAAGAACAGGAAGGTCATTTCTTTGCAAGACATACCATTCTAGTGTTAGCTATAAATGCTAACAACTTTGCCCTTTTACAGAAGAAATAACTGCCTTTCCATAATTTCTACACACAGGCCCTAATGCTGTCCTCTGGAGTGACACAGAGGTTTATCTCCCACCAGACAAATATTTGAAGACAATAGTTGGCAAAAAGAATGAATAAGAGGTGTGTAAAGCATTGTAATTCAACAGAAAAAAGCCTGGAATATTTGGTTTGGGGCCAAAAGCAGCACTCACTAAGCAGGTGTTAATAGCAGGCTTGTGGCTTGAGACCAAAGGGATAAGTTGACAGATGTCTCAGATTCTAGACAGGGACTTTTCTGGGAGGGTGCTGGGCCTCCTGGAATAATGGAATTCCCCTGGAGGCTACATCAGTCTCTGTGTTATTTTGTTTTGTTTAGAGATAGGGTCTTGCACTGTTGCCCAGGCTGGAATGTAGTGGTGCCATCATAGCTCACTATAACCTTGAACTCGTGGGCTCAAGCGACTCTCCCACCTCAGCCTCCCAAGTAGCTCTAGGAAAGAAGGTGGAGGTTTGTGCGGCAGAGTGAGAATACCAGGAGATGCGTGGGGAGATCGGAGAGAGTCCCAAGGGTTCCCAAGGGAGATCAGTTAATATGTGCTTGTTGAGAGAATGAAGAACTGAAGACTCTTTGGTCAAGAACAGAGGGCTTTCCAGGTGCAGTGGCTCATACCTGTAATCCCAGTGCTTTGAGAGGCTGAGGTGGGAGTATCTCTTGAGTCCAGGAGTTCAAGACCAGCCTGAGCAATGTAGCGAGATCCTATCGCTACAAAAATTTAAAAATTAGCTAGGTGTGGTGGTGCACTCCTGTAGTCCCAGTTACTTGGGAGGCTGAGGTGGGAGGATCCCTTGAGCCCAGGAGTTTGAGGTTATAGTGAGCTATGATGGCACCGCTACACTCCAGCCTGGGTGACAGAACAAGACACTGTCTCTAAACAAAACAAAATAACACAGAGGACTGAGGGAATGCCTTCCTCATTGGGGAAGTGACAGAGACCAAAGGAGACATAAACCCCACCCAATGTCACCTTGCATGATCAGGTGACTGGGTCAGAGGAGACCCCGGAAAGACAACCCATGTGCCTGTAGCCATGGATGATGCAAATAATTGAGATTGTGGAAGGCAAAAGACTCTGGGGAATGACAATGATAAAAAATAATAAAACTGATGAATACCTTGTATTAGTTTGCTAGGGTTGCGATAACAAAATGCTGCAGGCTGAGTGACTTGAAGAACACAAATTTATTTTCTCACCATCCTGAATGCTAGAAGTTCGAGATTAGGGTGTCAGCAGGGTTGGTTTTTACTAAGGCCTCTCTCCGTGGTTTGTAGTTGACCATCTCCTCCTTTTATCTTCACATGATCTTCCCTTTGTGTGTCTGGGTCTTAATCTCTTCTCGTAAGGACAACAGTCATATTGGATGAGGCCCTGCCCTCATGACCTCATTTTAACTTAATTACTTCTTTAAAGACCCTACCTCCAAATACAGCCCCATTCTGAGTTAGGAGTCAGAGCTTCAATAGATGAATTTTGCAGCGGACACAATTGAGCCATAACAGCCCCTAAAATCAAGGACCATGTCTCATATTTTTAATGATTGATTAATTGATATTTTTAGAGACAGGGTCTTGCTCTGTTGCCCAGGGTGGAGTTCAGTGGTGCAATCACAGCTCATTGCAGCCTTGAACTCATGGGCTTAACTGATTCTCTTGCCTTAGCTTCCTGAGTAGCTGGGACTACAGGCACACATCACCACACCCAGCTAATTTTTTAGATTTTTTTTGTAGGGATAGTGGGTCTCACTATTTTGCCCAGGCTGATGTCAAAAATCCTAGCCTCGAGTTATCCTTCTGTCTCAGCCTCCCAAAGTGCTGGGATAATAGGTGTGAGCCACCAAGAGCAGCCTAGTTTTTTAAAAAATATAGCTCATTCTCAAGCCTCAAATGTAATCGGACTATGTTAACTGACCAGAAAAAAAAATGGTCAGGAACCAGGCCCAAAGCATGCCTCATTTATTCTGTTGACATCTGATCACTTTTTCAGGACTTATATTGACCCCCAGCATTCTTCCAGGCTCTGTCTAAAAATACAGCTTGAGTTAATAACTCTCAGTAAACCACAAAGTATTTGTGAATGAAATTTGTCAAAACTCTGCAAATTAATTATTCATTCAGTTTCCATGTATAGAATGATAATCTTGTTTTTTTCTTTAAATTTTTTCCTGGAAGCCTAGTTAGATTTTTCTTTTTATTTTGGTCCTGTGGGAGGCAGATATTAACAATCTTCGGGAGAGAAGGTTAATAATTCAATATGATGCATTATACTCAAATCCATACAGATGTATATCTGTCAGTATTTTAAGAGGTAAAGGAGGAAGTAATATGATATGTTATTTTGCCATTAGGTCCTCTAGAGAAGGCAAAAGAAAGCCTTAGCCAATCAAGAAAACTGCTGGAGTTCTTTCTAAACTTTGAAGCGTGAATACTCAATATAGACATCTTTATATTTTCCCTGTTGGATTTCTCAATTTAAATGGGCTTGAAGACTTGTTTCTTATTTCACTGGAGATATGAAATATATGATGAAGCTTGCTGTTATACCCAAACATAAAATATCATACATTTTTAATCTCATATGCCTTTGAAAACCAAATTCATCAAAAACTTATTAATTCAAACTTGCCTTAGAGCTCATGATTGCCAAGGGTTTTAAAAAGATTATAGTTTTGCTCTACATGCCTATAGAGGAGCCTTCATATTATTAATAATAGTGGCTAACATTTATAAATCTTTTACTCTGAGCCAGGCACTCTGCTGTGTATTTTACATTGCATCACCTTGTTTAATTCTCACAATAACTTTATGAAGTAAGGGTGATTTTTTCTCCATATTCCCAAAGCTATAACTTGCCCTCAGTCCTGTAGCTAGAATGTGTTGGAGCTGGGCTGGGCGTGGTGGCTCATGCCTGTAATCCCAGCACGTTGGGAGCCCAGGGTGAGAGGATCACTTGAGGCTGAGGGTTTGAGACCAGCCTGGGCAACATAGTAAGACCCCATCAGTAAAAAAATTGGCCGTGTGTGGTGGCATGTGCCTGTAGTCTCAGCTACTTAGGAAGCTGAGGTGGGAGGATTGCTTGAGCCCAGGAGTTGGAAGCTGCAGTGAGCTATGATCACGCCACAGCACTCCAGCATGGGCGACAGAGTGAGATCTTGTCTCTAAAAAATAATAATAAATAATAATAAAATAAAAAGAAGCCAATGATGAATCTGTGGGCTTATCACCTGGATATTTGTGCAATTTTCCTGATAGCACTTGGTGATTTTGGAGGAAGAGAAAAGAAAACGAACAGTTGGACTGGATTTCCAGGCAGGGTGGTGGGAAAGTGGAGAGGCATGAACTTGCAAGTACTGGCTGCTGTATTGCTGGATGTTTACCTTGGACGTCACGCTGGGTGGGAAAGAGATGGAGCCAAAAGTGGCGGTGAGGGGCGAAGATCAGAAAGAATCAAGGTCAGAGCTCTAGATAATATTTAATAATCATACTAGTAAGGGCAGGCAGAAAACAAGAGGGCTGAACTGGCAAGGTGCATTTTATTTTTATTTTTTTTTTGAGACAGAGTCTCACTCTGTCGTCCAGGCTGGAGTGCAGTGGCATGATCTTGGCTCTCAGCAACCTCCACCTTCTGGGTTCAAGTGATTCTCCTGCCTCAGCCTCCCGAGTAGCTGGGATTACAGGTGCATGCCACCACACCTGGCTAAGTTTTGTGTATTTTTTAGTAGAGACAGGGTTTCATCATGTTGGCCGGGCTGGTTTTGAACTCCTGACCTCAAGTGATTCGCCCACTTTGGCCTCCCAAAGTGCTGGGATTACAGGCATGTGCCACTGCACTCTGCCTGTTTTAAAACTTTTAAGAAAGAGCATTCTGGGTAATGTTGGGGTCCAGGATATGACTGGGGCTGGGGAGGGGAAGGTCAGGGGTGGAAGAGCTATTTCCCTTAGTGACATCCTTTCCCTCTTACAAACATTTTCTCCAAGCGTACATCTGGTCCAGTTTCCAGGGGAAGATAGAGGTGCTGGCCGAGTGGGTACCAGCAATGTCTGTGGGGTTCTCCCAGTTCTGCAGCCTGCAGCCCACACAGGCCACTGCGCCAAGACCTGGGCTTAGCCCACAGAATTAACCTTTATTGGCTGCAGCAGCTGCCAAACAAATCTCCTCCCATTCCCAGATTTGGGGAGGTTCAGTTAATTAAATGGAGATAAGTACACTGTTTTACTTATTTATTTTTTTTAGAGCTAAGATTTAGCTCTGTTGACCGGGCTGGAGTGCAGTAGTGCAATCACAGTTCACTGCAGCCTCAGACTCCTGGGCTTAAGGGACTCACCCACCTCAGGATCCCGAGTAGCTGGGACTACAGGTGTGCACCAGCACACCAAGCTGGTTTTAATTTTTTTTTTTTTTTTTTTTGTAGAGATGAAGTCTTGCTATGTTGCCCCGCCTCAACTTGAACAGCTGGCTTCAAGGGATCCTCCCACTTTGGTCTCCCAAAGCACTGGGATTACAGGCGTGAGCCACTGCGCCTGGCTTCTTTTCCTTTTAACGAGTAAAACATGTTTAGATTATTCCATGGAAAGAGAGTTAATGCCGCATTCCACTGAGATCACTGTCATGGGAGTCACTTTTGGCCACAGGTGCAAAAGCAGGTTGTCAACCTGCCCCTCCTCCTGCGGCTGACCACTCAGAAAGCCTGATTGGGATTCTCCAGCGCCAGTGCCCCTTGGCTGCCCTTTGGCTTGATGGGAGGGTGGCAGGCCTGTGAACACATGCCTCTGTCAGGACACTGAAGGCGTCTACCTTCTCCCAGCTGCGACATCGATTCGTCTGTCTCAGCCCCACACCTGCCAATAACCCCAGCGCCACTCTCGGTGGGCTGCAAATGTCTAATGCACTTGTCACTGTCGCTGAGTTCGGGGAGTGTCGGGGACACCATCCCGGCAGTCCCAGCACTGAATCAATGAGGATCATCCACAGAATACTGAGTGTGCCAGAGGACAGAGGGTCAGGGGAGAGGAAATAATTGCTTGTGGCTGTACAAAGGTCCCTGGGTGGGAGAATTAAGGAATATTTTTCTCTCCAAAGACTCTCTGTGAAAGACGCAGACAGCAAACCTTCAAGAAGCATTCATAAGCATTCAGTTTCTCTGCTCAATAGGCCCAGCATGTCTCTGCTCTATCCTAGTGGTCTATGTGGCCAGGACTGATTAAGAATAGTCACGAATCTCCCCTGCTTCTGCCCCCAAGACAGCTTGGATTTTACATTTGCGCTGAGACATCCAGACAACCAGACCAGAACGTTCTGGTTTCTTCCTGCTCTGTGATTCTGTGTCTAAAAGGTAACACCCTGGACTCAATTGAACATGCAGTATTGGATTTTTCTTTCCCTGAGTGAGTGAAAGTGCAATGGAGGTAAAAAGTGCCATTAGTCCTCTCAACTAGAGCCTTCACTCCAAAAAATGACTTTGCTTTTGGCAAGAGGTTCCAAAATAAAGTTGTTAAAAGTGATGTCTTCAGGGACTTTTAGGCTAGCAGAGTGACTCTAGACTACAACTACTCTAAACACCATTGCTCTTAAAAAATTACTTACCAAAAAAAGCAAGGGCTCTCAGCTTTTTGACATTTCCTTAGTCTCTCAAACATGCAAGCTTACCAGTGGTAGGGAGTGGTAATGTTGCAAGTTGCTGATGAGCTTCTCAATCAAGAACACACAGTCAGCCATTTCTGGTGGCTCTGGACTCTGTCCTCACTGGTTTGACCCAGTACACTCAACTGAGATCGTTTGACTTCATAGAGGATTCCCAAGCTCCTGTGTTCTTGTTTGCAGGACAGAATGACCGCCTCTATTGTAGATGAAAATCTGTTACTTACAAAACTCCATTATGAGCTAATCGACAACAATGTCACACATATACATGCAATTAACACCGGCACTTCAGAAGACAAATATACCTTTCCCTAAATCTGCAACTGCAATGACACATTAAGGCATTTTGTTGAGTGCCCAAGAGGAAGCAATTATTGACTAAAAGCATTTGAAGATCTCTCTAGGTGATATTATGTCTTAATATAAAAGTGATTTTTTTTCCAATATGTGTTTTTTGTAAAAGCAACACTGTAACAACATTAAGGTTATGAAAAACAGAAACAGTCAACTTATAATATCTTCACCTGAGCACAGCTGTTATAAATAATATCATAAGTATATCTTAGTCATAAATCTTTGTCCACTTTTCTGGTTATATCCTGAGAATATATCCCCAGAAGAGGCAGGATTGGCTATGTGAGCACAGGCATTTTTAAAATTATTGCTACATTTTGCCAGATGACTTCCCAGAAATAGTAGTTTACTATCTCATTTTTATTTAATATATATTTCTTTGGATATTAATGATCTTAATATTTTACATAGTTATTAGTTATGTATATATCTTCCTATGAATTTTTTTTATTATAAATTTTATTTTGTAGAGACAGGGTTTCCCCATGTTGCCCTGGCTGGTCTTGAACTCCTGGGCTTGAGTGAGCTGCTCACCTTGGCCTCCCAAAGCGGCGGGATTACAGGTATGAGCCACTCTGCCCATCCCCTGTGAATTATTGTTAATTTTTATTTATTTATTTAGGTTTCTACATACAACACTGACCTATAAATTATAGTCTTTTGTCCCTTTATCCACGAGGGTCTTTATATTTTTCAATCAGTTTATATAAACTATTTATTTATTTTTCTCTTTTATTGGTATATATTATAGTAATTTACATCTTTATGGAGAACATGTGAGTGTTTGTTACATGCATAGAATGTGTAATAATCAAGTCAGGGTCATTGGGGTATCCATCACCTTGCATGTTTATCGTATTTATGGGTTGGTATTTTTTTTTACGGGTTGGCATTATTTTATTAATGGGTTGGTATCCTATCTTCCAGTTACTTTCAAAGATACATAATATTGGCTGGGCGTGGTGGCTCACACCTGTAATCCCAGCACTTTGGGAGGCTGAGGTGGGTGGAACAAGGTCAGGAGTTCGAGACCCACCTGGCCAACATAGTGAAACCCCATTTCTACTAAAAATACAAAAATTAGCTGGGTGTGGTGACACGCACCTGTAGTCCCAGCTACTTGGGAGGCTGAGGCAGGAGAATCATTTGAACCTGGGAGGCGGAGGTTGCAGCGAGCTGAGATCGTGCCATTGCACTCCAGCCTGGGTGACAGAGCGAGACTCCATCTCAAAAAAAAAAAAAAAGATACATAATATTCTTGCTAAGCATAGTCCCCCTAGTCTGCTATCAAACATTAAGACTTATTTCTTCTATCTAACTGTGTGTTTGCACCCATAACCAACCTCTTTTCATTCCTCCCCAGCCCTTGCCCTGTCTCTGGTATCTATCACTCCTTTCTCTACGTCCACAAGATCAAGATTTTTAACTCCCATGTATGAATGAGAACATGTGGTATTTGTCTTTCTGTGCCGGGCTTATTTCACTTAACATAATGACCTCCATTTCCAGCTATGTTGCTGCAAACGATAAGATCTCATTCTTTCTTATGGCTGAGTAGTATTCCCTTGTGTATATTTACCACATTTTCTTTATCCATTTGTCTGTTGAAGGGCATTTAGGTTGTTTGTATGTCTCTGCTATTGTGAACAGTGCTGCCATGAACATGCAAATGCAGGTACCCCGTTGATATACTGATTTCTTTTCCTTTGGGTAGATTCCTGGTAGCAGGATTGCTGGGTTGTAGGGTATAAACTTTTTCTTTAATTAAGGCTATCATTTGTTGCAAAACTTTTCCTATTTGTCTTTTATTCTTATTAATGTTCTGGTAGATACAGAATTTTAACATTTTTATGTATTCAAATTTATCCAACCATCTGTGTTATAAATGCTTGATAATTGCTATGTATTATTTCTTTAATAATATGTGTTATTTGATAATGATATATTCATATTTACATTATTAATATTAATATTTAATTATTAATAAAACATTCATTTTAACAATATGAATGTGAATATATTCATATTAGTGATATTAATATATGAATATTAATAACACAAATATTATTTCTTGAATAATATATAGTATTTACCAAGCATCTATACTATATGCTTGAGGATTTATGCTTATATTCTATTTGATCCTTATGTCAAGCACCAGAGGTAGGTGATAATATACCCATTATACAGATGAGACCATAACAATAATAAAGTAAGATAATAACAAGAACAATAATAATGGCTAACATTGAGTAATTACCATGCTCTAGGTATTTTTAATAAGCACTTTTAATGCATTCTTATCTAATACTCAATTCAACCCCACAATGTAAGTATTATTTTCATTCTTATTTTATAAAGAAGAAAACTGAGGACAAAGAAACTGAGTTAATTGCCCAAGGATACACAGCTGGAAAGTGTGTCAAGATAGTGGAGGGCAAAGAACTGGCTCCAAGTCACAGAACTGGCCAATGGTAATTGCATGATTTAACTCAGGGTCTAAATCCACAGCTTAGGCTTGCTCTTTTATGCTAAAATTCTTGTCTACTCAACCTTAACACTTGACTTACTTTATGTTATCCTGGGTTTCAGATCTATGTTTATATGATTCTTGTTGTCTTCTTTCTCTTATGTCTTTTGTTCCATGTATTATGTCCTACTTTCTTTCATCTGATACACAGCTTTGGAAGATAAACATCCTATATTTTATCCCATGGAATGAAACCTCACAGTACTTGGAATTTTGCTACTTAAGCGCCATGAAACCAGCCCAACTGTGCTACAGAACTGAGGTTTATGACTCCTTTTGAGTAAACATAGAAATTAATCTTCTTAGTCTTGAAACTTGAGAAAGTTGCATTTGTCTTAGTTGAGTTCCTTTCTCAGGAAACCAACCATTAGGCCTACCAGATAGTATCAAGGAATAGAAACTTACCAGATCATTGCTTCTAGACAAAGAGACACCAGACCCCTCAGCCATCATGATTGCCTAAGTAACCACCTGCTTCATGTTGACCTACTCCCATTTCTTTCCCCTCCCTAATTCCTATTTTCCCACACTATTACATTTCTTCCTTGCTATATAATCCCATAATTTTAGTTATCAGGGGGATGGATTTGAGACTGATCTCCCATCTCCTTGGCTGCAGCACCCAATTAAAGCCTTCTTCCCTGGCAATACTTGTTGTCTCAGTGATTGGCTTTACGTGTGATGAGCAATGGGACCTAGATCAAACTCCTGGCATTTAGTAACAGATACACAATGTTCCAAACAAAGTACAATAAAAATAATATTTTAAACCATCAAGACTATGCTTTAAAGGGGACATTATGTCTCTAATGTTAATTACATACATCTTTTTTTGTGTGTGTGTGATGAAAGCTATGGTCACTTCCAGAAGTCATGTTTCTCTGCAATTAACATAAAGTGTGTAGTTGGGATATTTAGACTTCTCCAATTTTTGTTTAGCAAAAACATATGAGACCAGGAAGAAAAGAACTGGGAGGCAGAAAGAGCTGCCTATGTACAAAGGAAGGAACACATGCAGAGAGCACATTGCAAATCAAAGAACCAGCATGGAGTTAGGTTTTTAGGCAGTGGGGCAGTGCTGTGTCCCATTCACCTACCGCAAATTTGACTCTACACATCTCAGGGAGAGCATATGAGAATATATTTGCCTGCTTCTCAGAATGTCAAATCATATTTTAGTTTGTTTTCTTCCTTCCAATAGTGTTGTGTCCTTGGCAGGCAGGTAAGTTACTTGTAGATCACTTTGATCCCTTTGAGCTTTGCTGGGGTAGGCCTAAAGTAGCCTTCACTTCAAAGACAGTTGAGCCTTACCACTGGAGTGGGGGTCTCTGAGATCTCCACTGGATGACCCAGTGATCAACAAACACCAGTCTGGCTGGCTGGAGCTCAGCTGTCTTTCCATTTTGTGTGAGCTCTGGCAATTGTTCAGCTTGCAGGTCCCAAGTCATTTTTTATTTAGCCTGGTGCAGTTTTACTTTATGCACATACAGCCTAGTACTCAGCAAAGAAACAAGGGCATTCCTATGCAGATTTATGAAGCAGTTTAATTGCATAGGTCCCTCCTTTCCAGAACTCTGTCCTGAATTTCCAACTGCCTCAGCCTCTCCAAGCTTCAAGCTCTATATTCTCTGCTAAGAAGGTCCTTTTGCATTGCCCTCCCTAGGTCCCTGGTCTGGAATGGAGCCTGGGCAATTTTAGGGCTTACTTCCTTTGTTTCTCTTCTCCAGCGTTCATAGTCCTTTGCCATCTATGGCCCAAGGTCTGAAAACAGTTTATTCAGGCTGGTTGTGATGGTTCACACCAGTAATCCCAGCACTTTGGGAAGCTGAGGAGGGAGGATCACTTGAAACCAGGAGTTCAAGATCAGCTTGGGCAACAAAGCTAGACCCCCTGTCTTTACAAAAAAATAATTTTAAAAATAGCTGGGCATGGTGGCATGCACCTGTAGCCCCTGGTACTCAGGAGGCTGAGTCAGGAAGATCCCTTGAGCCCAGGAGTTTGAGGCTGCAGTGAGCGATGATCATGCCACTGCACTCCAGCTTGGGTAACAAAGCAAGATCCTGTCTCCAAAAAAAAAAAAAAAAATCAAAATTAAAAAAAAAGATACATAGTTAAAAACGATTTGTCTAGTTTTCAAGTTATTTATGATGGGAGGGGAAGTTCAATCCTTATTACTCCAAAATAGTTGGACAAGAGTGAGAATGATTTAAATACCATGGGCTATTTAAATATTAGGTCCACCTGCTGAATGTGTGCCCCAGCAGGCTGTGTGTGAAGGGAGGTATGAATCTGCTTCTTGATTTATCTTTTGGTCCCAGGGCTACTCTGGGCTGAGTGTTCATCTTGTGTTTCAAGAGGTACATTTTTCGTAGGCCAGGTGTGGGGGCTCATGCCTGTAATCCCAGCACTTTGGGAGGCTGAGGCAGGAGCATTGCTTAAGGCCAGGTGTTCAAGATCAGCCTGGGCAACACAGAGAGACTCCATCTCTTAAAAAAAAAAAAAGTAAAACTTAGCCAAGCATAGTGGCATGCGCCTGTAGTCCCAGCTACTTGGGAGGCTGAGGCAGGAGGATCAGTTGAGCCCAGGAGTTTGAGGCTGCAGTGAACTGTGATCGTGCCATTGCCTGAGTGACAAACTTTGTCTCCCACCTGAAAAAAGGTATATTTTTCATAGAAAATGGCCCCTCAGTGCAAGTCAATTATGTCATCATGTACTCATCCAAAAAACAATAATTCAGTGTCAAAATATCACATGTACCCCATACATATGTACAAATATTATGTACCAATAAAAAACAGTGCTTAAGAAACTGGAAGCCTAATTTAAAAAATCCCAAAACAACAAACCAAACGAAACGCAAAAAGTGAAGTTCTGTCCTTGTAGGGGAAACCTTGCCTGCTTGGAGTTATTGAGATGCAGAATGTTAATCTCATTGGACAGACTTTTCAAGGGCCGTTTTCACATGACACCATTCTCATCTTATAGGCTGACTTTAGAACCTACCCTCCTCCTAAGGCACAGCTCCACCATACTTGGATCAACTTTTAGAGGTTGAGTGAAACTTTCTTTTGCTTAGGAGACCTGAGGTGAGGTGTTTCGCTCTTGGCTTGGTTCCAGTTTCTTCTCCTTAGCTGGAATTCCCAGAATCCTCTGCCACCAGCAGTGTGCTATTTATGAGCAGTTGTTCCCACTTTAACCCAGGCCCTGATTCTACCTAATGACATTTTTATACCTATTAGCCGTCTTTAATGGAAGACTCCGAGCACTGTAAATCCGGGCAGGCTTGGCATTAAATTTTCACTCTTCTCCTGCAATGTAAAAACAAAGGCACATTCCTTACAGCTCCGAGCCTTGATCTCCTCATTTGTAAGTGATGGTGATGATTCTCAAC
>NW_016811820.1:3463054-3468168 GCF_001698545.2 Rhinopithecus bieti
AATTTTTTATTTATTTTGGTTAATAGTTTTAGAGGCGCAAGTGATTTTTGGTTACATGGATGAATTGCATAGTGATGAAGTCCTGGTTTCAGTACACCTGTCACCCAAATAGTGTATGTCGTACCAAATAGGTGATTTTTTTCAATCTCTCACCCCCCTACCACCCTGCCCATTTCTGAGTCTCCAGTGTCCATTATACCACTCTGGATGCCTTTGCATAGCCATGGCTTAACTCCTACTTGTAAGTGAGAATATGCGGTGTTTGGCTTTCTGTTCCTGAGTTACTTGGGTTAGGATAATTACCTTCAGTTCCATACAGGAACACAATTCTTTTGATGGTGGTACCCTCAAAGTCTGCCCAGTGACTCCTGCTCCCAGATCCCAGAACTTCCATGGATTTTATCCTTCCCATGGCTTAGTTGTTCAGCATTTACTTTGATTCTCTACCCTATCTCCTTTGAATAAATTCCTTATGTTTACATAAATTAGCACTTTTCTGTGACTTACCCTCAAAGAAGGCTAATTGATACACATTCCATGCTAAATTAGGCTGCACCTGTTATTCTGTGTCACATAACACCTCTATTAGTTTTCTAAGGCTGTCCCAAACAAGGTACACAAACTCGGTGCCTTAAAACAACAGAAATGTATTCTGTCATGGTTCTGGAGGCTAGAATTCCCAAATCAAGGTGTTAGCAGGACCATTCTTCCTCCAAAGCCTCTGGTGGAAGATCCTTGCCTACTTCTCCCTAGCTTGTGGTGATCCCAGATGTTCTCGGGCTGGTAGAATCACAACTCCAATCTCTAATTCCGTTCTCATATGGTCATCTTCCCTCTCAGCATCTCCATTGTCATATTGCACCTTCCTCTCTGTATGTCTCTTCTCATAACAGCACAATCATATTGGATTAAGAGCCCACTCTACTCCAGTATGACTGCATCTTAACTAACTATACTGCAATGACCCTATTTCCAAGCAAGGTCACATTCTGAGTTGTCAGGGGCTTAGGATTCTAATATACCTTTTGGGGGACACAAGTCAACCCATAACAGCACCCTAGTTTTTGCAGCATTTTCACGGTTTACAATTATACATATATTTAAAACAAATGTTTAGAGATGGGGTCTTGCTGTGTTGCCCAGGCTGGAGTGCAGTGGCACAATCATAGCTCACTGTAGCCTTGAACTCCTGGGCTTAAGCAATCCTCCTACCTCAGCCTCCTAAAGTGCTGGGATTATAAGTGTGGGCCACCATACCCAACCATTACAATTATATTTTTAATTTGTAGTTTTGTTTAAAGCTCGTGTTTCCTATTAGTCCACCAGGGCAAAAAACTGTGTAGGCTTTATCATCTCTGTCTAGCCAGTGCCTAGCATCCCTGGCATAACTATGATTTCTACACAGCACCTAGCTAATATCTGGCACATCAAAAACTTCAGGAAATAACCATTTCTTTAGATTGTTTAGAATTGTTGGAACACTTTACATTGTAAGCATCTTGTCAGAATCTGTCATATTCTGTACATGTGTAAGGAACATGAGAAAGAGGCTTGGGTTAAAATACTCAAGGGCCATGTGTGTTCTTTAAATATTAGGAGTCATGTTTGGTTGTGGAATGGAATGGCCATGCCTGCCCCCGGGTGTCTCTTAAGGGACCGCCAGCTGCTGTGTAAGAATGAGGCCCCATTGTGATGCTGCGATGCACAGGCAGCCACCGGGCCGTCTGGGGAGAGTGTCTGCATCCCTGCCAATGCTCATCTTTTACCTCTGTCATCCATTTCCCACTGGCAGGGCTTTCTCTGTCTGGCTCAGGGATAGAATATGAATCAGGCCATCCCTGGTATCCAGAATTAATCATTTCTCCTTCAAATTGATTGTGTACCCCCAGAGCCATTGAATTGGGCCAGAAACCTCTGAAATCTATTTTCTAAAAATATTTTCCAACTTGGCAAAAATATTTCTGTTGGTGAGGAGGGAAAGCAATGAGTTAAGGAAGAGATTGTTAAAGTTATGAAATAAAGGGAACTATTGTGAGGAGTTGAGATGACATCTGACTACTGACCAGTAGGAGAATGACCCAACAATAGTTGGAGAGGTGGGGACACCAGTTAGAATGGGGAATTTTAAATTTCTAGTGGTGCCTATTAGGGGGTAGGTGGTCAAAGTTTATCTAGCAGGGCTCAGTCACCAGAGAAGTAGAATGTGGAATTCATCCAGGAGTGGGTTCATTTTGTGCTGCTATAACAGAATACCTGAGATTGGATAACTTACAAAGAATAGAGATTTATTTCTTACAGTTCTAGAGGTTTGGAAGTTCAAGGTCAAGGGATCAACATCTGGCAAGGGCCTTCTTGCTGTGTCATCCCATGACAGAAGGAAGAAGGGTAAGTGACCACACACAAGAGAGAGAAAGGGAGCTGAACTCATCCTTTTGTCTGGAATCCACTCTCAAGATAACTAACCCACTTCCACAATAACAGCATTAACCCATCCATGAAGGTGCAGCCCTCATGATGCAATTATCTCTTAAAGAACTCACTTCTCAACACTGTTGAATTGAAAATTAAGCTTCCAATACATGACCTCTGCGGGATACATTCAAATCATAGAAGGTGGGTTTTTGTTAGGTGTGGTGTGACGGCCTGGGGGGCAAGGGATTGTAAGGAAGAAAGCTAAAGGGAAGAAACTAAAGAAAGCTAGTGTACTAGAGGGAGAAATGGAGGCATCAGGGGAATTGAAGTCTCCAAATAGCATAATAAAGCATGTGGTAGCATAAGGAAGGGAGCAGTAAAAGGAGATGAGGTTATGATGCAGAGTTTTAGGGCTTAAGATTTCAGGAGTGCAAGGGTTCGGGGCAAAAAGAAAGATTTATTGGTATTGGTGGCTGAAATGGAGTGGAGGTAGAAGTCACTGGAAATGAAGAAGTCCAAGATCCATAAAGTGAGGGTGGCAGATGTGGAGGAGGGACAAATCTCCTTCCTCAACATCTAAGTTTCCCAGACACTCCATTCTGCCCACACTTGTGAGAAATGGCTCTTGTCATTGTCAACAATGAACTCCTATTGCCAAATATAATGGCCAATGCTCATACCACACCTCTTGGCAACGTTTGACAAGTTGACCACTCTCTTCCTTGAAATGTTTCTTTGCTTGGTGCTTGGACACCTCAAGCTTTTGGTTTCCAGTTCTCCTGGCTATCCTCCTCCACTGACCACAAGTTGTTCCTGGTCTCCCTTGCTGGCTCCTCTTCCAAGCCTTCTAGTGCTGACATGCCCAGACTCCATCCTCTTAGCTCTCCTGTACACTCCCTAGGTGACACCTTCGGTACCATGGCTTAAATGCTGTCCATATCTGATGACTTCCAACTTTATCCCTATTCTCTATCTTGCTTCTGAACCCCGGGCACCTGTATCCAAAGGCTTTCTAGATATTTCCACTTAGGTGCCTGTCTTAGTTTATTTTGTGCTGCTGTAACAGAATACCTAAGACTGGGTAGTTTATAATGAATAGAAATTGAATTTTCATGGTTCTGGAGGCTGGGAATCCAAGATCCAAGGCACTGATAAGTTTGCTGTCTTGTAAAAGCCCAGTCTTTGCTACCAGGATGGTACTATGAACACTGCATCCTCTGGAAGGAAGAACACTGTTTCTCACATGGTAGAAGAGCAGAAGACAGGAAGCTCACTCCCACTAGCCCTTCTTGTAGCAGTATTCATTCATTCATAAGGGCAGAGCCCTCATAACCTAAACGCCTCCCATTAGGCTCCAACTCTCAACACTGTTGCATTAAACTTAAGTTTCAACAGGAGTTTTGAATAGGATGAAAACATTCCAGACATAGCAGTGCCTAATTGACACCTCATATTTAACATGTCAAAAATAGAAGTGATAGAAGTTGTGACTTTCCTCACCCAAACTTCTACATCCACTGTTCCTCATCTTAAGAATTTGCAGCTCCAGCTGGGTGTGGTGGCTCACACCTGTAATCTCAGCACTTTGGGAGGCTAAGGCAAGCAGATCACTTGAGGTCAAGAGTTTGACACCAGCCTGGCCAACATAGCAAAACCCCATCTCTACTAAAAATACAAAAAAAAAAAAATTTGGCCAGGTGTGGTGGCATGCACCTGTAATCACATCTACTTGGGAAGCTGAGGCATGACAATTGCTTGAACCCAAGAGGTGGAGGTTGCAGTGAGTCAAGATCACACCACAGCACTCCAGCCTGGACAACAGAGCGAGACACGAGACTCTGTCCAAAAAAAAAAAAAAAATGCAACTTTATCCTTATAGTTCTTCAGGTTTGGGATAAAATGCTTAGCTTCTTTCTAGTTCTATTTCTTATCTACAAAACAGAGTAAGTGATGGTACTAACTGCATAAGGCTCCTATAATGACTAATTGAATTATTGCATTCACTGCACTTAGCGTTGTGTCCCAACTCAGAAAAATGTTCAATAGTTGCTATTTATATATTTATGCAAAATTCTGAGTCTGAATTGCCTGCAGCTAACTGATAATGAGCTAACAATAATGTAAAATGGAGTTGTTGTTCTTGCTTAACAACCATTAAGTCTGGCTTAATAAAAAAGAGTTTAAGATCAGTGCAGGCATGTAGGATTGGGAGAGGTAAAAAATTCCTTATTGTTGTCTCTGATTTTCTTTTGGAGGTCAAAACATCTGGATAAAAAATGAGCATTAGTCTGTATAAAAACAAATATTTATACATTCAGAAATTCTGAGCCCATGAGGCCAAAATGTCTGGTCTTTGGCAATCTTTGGAAAATCTGTTCCCCAGGCAGCCCATGTACTGCTGGGGCCTCAGCATAGTTTTGTAGCCAAAGGCCCAGGATACAGGGTGAGTGGGTGGTGAAGAGAGATCTCTGGCAAAGCTTTACTCCAGAGTCCGGAATTTAAATAAATACTGTTTTAAATTATCTAAAGAGTTCCTAGCAAACAGATGTTTAACATTACATAGCTGTAATATAACAATAAGCGGCTAAATTTTCCATGTAACCAATAGAAAAGTGAAAGAGAACCATCCGCTTCTCTTGGAGTATGGCTACAAAGGTTTTGCTGCTAGTATTTTGCACCTTTTTTTTTTTTTTTTTTTTTCC
>NW_016811820.1:3468533-3527168 GCF_001698545.2 Rhinopithecus bieti
AAAAAACCTTTTTTTTTTTTTTTTTTTTTTTTTTTTTTTTTTTTTGAGACGGAGTCTTGCTCTGTCATCCAGGCTGGAATGTAGTGGTGCGATCTCGGCTCACTGCAAGCTCTGCCTCCCATGTTCACGCTATTCTCCTGCCTCAGCCTCCCAAGCAGCTGGGACTACAGGCACCCACCACCACGCCCAGCTAATTTTTTGTATATATAATTTTTTTTTAGTAGAGACGGGGTTTCACCGTGTTTAGCCAGGATGGTCTCCATCTCCTGACCTTGTGATCTGCCCGCCTCGGCCTCCCAAAGTGCTGGGATTACAGGCGTGAGCCACTGCGCCCGGCCGAAAGTAGGCTTCTTACTGCCATTCCTGGAGAATTCCTTTCTTTATATAAAAAGGCTATCCTTCTCACCAAGATGTGGTATTGGGTTTTGAAGCCTTTAGAGGATGGAGGAGAACTGGGAATCAGCCTCTTGGGCAATCCAATCAGTTGCCTCATTCATAGTGGTCCATGGGGTGATGGATGTCCCAACAAGGTTCCCCTCATCTCCAGGCTGATATTTATAGCAACACTGGGGAGAAGGCTTTACATTTTAAAAAGAGAAATCAATATACCCAGAGCTGCTAAATTTAAACATTAGGTGGAAATCAAACATAGTATCTAAGAAAATGAAAACAAATAAATGAAGAGATGAACTTCCCAGGAGACACTGCAATCCATTTATCTGACTGCATTAAGTGACTGTTTTTTATAGTCATGAATATTTTTTGCCTCACAAGACTCTTGCCATTGAAGTGCTGATGAGAGGAAAGTTTTGGTGGTTTGGATAGGCAATAAAACTAGTCACAACATTCCCTTAAGCCAGAGCCTAATCCACAGCAAGCCCCTAACACTCTTCAATTCTTTTTTTTTTTTTTTTTTTTTTTTTGAGATGGAGTCTCACTGTCCCCCAGGCTGGAGTGCAGTGGCGCAATCTCTGCTCACTGCAAGCTCTGCCTTCCAGGTTCACGCCATTCTCCTCCCTCGGCCTCCCAAGTAGCTGGGACTACAGGCACCCACCACCATGCCCGGTTACTTTTTTGTATTTTTAGTAGAGACAAGGTTTCACCGTGTTAGCCAGGATGGTCTCGATCTCCTGACCTAGTGATCCACTTGCCTCAGCCTCCCAAAGTGCTGGAATTACAGGCGTGAGCCACCATGCCCAGCCGACTCTCTTCAATTCTATGAAGACTGAGAGAGGTGAGGAAGCAGCCTAAGAAAAGTTGACATGCAGAGGTGGGGTCATGAGGTTTAAGGAAATAAGCCACCTCTATAACATAAAAATGCAGGGTGAAGCAGCAACTGCTGATGGAGAAGCTTTAGCAAGTTATCCAGAAGATCTAGCTAAGATCATTGATGAAGGTGGGCTATACTCAACAACAGACTAGAAGCTTTAAAGCTTCAAAATACAAATTGACTGTCTTGTTAGGGGCTAATGGAGCTGATGACTGTAGGTTGGAGCCAATGCTCATTTACCATTCTGAAAACCCTAGAGCCCTTAAGAATTATGCTAAAACTACTCTGCCTGTGCTCTAAAAATGGAACAACAAAGCCAGAATGACAGCACATCTGTTTACAGCATGGTTTCCTGAATATTTTAAGCCCACTGTTGATACCTACTGCTCAGAAAAAAAAGGATTCTTTCCAAAACATGACTGCTCATGGACAATGCAGCTGGTCACCCCAGAGCTCTGATGGAGATGTACGAGAAGACTTTCCCCTCATCAGCAGTTAAGTCTGTTTCAGGTTCTTACCATCCATGTGTTCACTGGAGTAGCACTTTTAATTTCCATCAAGAACTGTTCCTTTGCACTACTTGGCTTGTTGTTTGGTGTAAGAGGCCTAGCTTCTAGTCTGTCTTGACTTGATATGCCTTCCTCACTAAACGTAATCATTTCTAGCTTTTGATTTAAAGAGAGATGTGTTACTCTTCCTTTCACGTGAACACTTAGAGGCCATTGCAGGATTATTAGTTGGCCTAATTTCAGTATTGTTGTGTCTCAGGGAATAAGGAAGCCCAAGGAAAGAGAGAGAGATGGGAGAATGGTCGGTTGGTGGAGCAGTTGAAACACACACATTTATCAATTAAGTTCATGATCTTATATGCGTATGGCTCATGGAACCCCAAAATTATTATAATAGTAACATCAAAGATAACTGATAGGCCAGGCGCGGTGGCTCACGCCTGTAATCCCAGCACTTTGGGAGACTGAGGCGGGCCGATCATGAGGTCAGGAGATTGAGACCATCCTGGCTAACACGGTGAAACCCTGTCTCTACCGAAAATACAAAAAATTAGCCGGGTGTGGTGGTGGGTGCCTGTAGTCCCAGCGGTTTTCGTGTCTGCTGACACAACGGCCATCCTGCAGCTCATGGATCAAGGAGTAATTTTGACTTTCAAGTCTTACTATTTAAGAAGTATGTTTTGTAAGGAAATAGTTGCCATAGATATTGATTCCTCCGATGAATCTAGGCAAAGTGAATTGAAAACTTCATGGAAAGAGTTCACCATTCTAGATGCCATTAAAAACATCCATAATTTATGGGAGTAGATCAAAACATCAATATAACAGGAGTTTGGAATGAGTGGATTCCAACCTTCTTGGTTAACTCTGAGGGTCTGAAGACTTCAGTGGAGGAAGGAACTGCAGATGTGGTGGAAATAGCAAGAGAACTAGAATTAGCCTGAAGATGTGACTGAAACTGTTATTATCTCATGATCAACCTTGAACAGATGAGGACTTGCTTCTTATGGATGAGCAAATAAAGTGGTTTCTTGAGGTGGAATCTACTCCTGGTGAAGATGCTGTGAACATTGTTGAAATGACAGCAAAGGTTTTAGAATACTCCATAAACTTAGCTGATCAAACATTGGTAGGATTTAAGAGAATTGACTCCAATTTTGGAGGAAGTTCTACTTGGATAAAATGCCATCAGACAGCATTGCATGCTACAGAGAAATTTCATGAAAGAGTCAATCAATGTGGTAAATGTTATTGTCTTAATTTAAGAAATTGCCACAGCCACTGCAATGTTCAGCAACCACCACCCTGATCAGTCAGCAGCCATCAACATTGAGGCAAGACTCTTCACCAGCAAAAAGATTTATGACTTGCTGAAGGCCCAGATGATTGTTAGCATTTTTCATCAATAATTTTAAATTAAGGAATATACATTGTTCTTCTAGACATAATACTATTGCACACTTAATAGACTACAGTATAGTGTAAACATAACTTTTATATGCACTGGTAAACCAAAAAATGTGCATGACTTGTGTGATGGTTAATATTGAGTGTCAACTTGAATGGATTGAAAGATGCAAAGTATTGTTCCTGGGTGTGTCCGTGAGGGTGTTACCAAAGGAGATTAACATTTGAGTCAGTGGGCTGTGAGAGGCAGACCCACCCTTAATCTGGGTGGGCACCCTCTAATCAGCTGCCAGTGTAGCTAGAATAATGCAGGCAGAAAAAGGTGGAAAGAGCAGACTTGCTGAGCCTTCCGGTCTTCATCTTTCTCCTGTGCTGGATGCTTCCTGCCCTTGAATATCAGACTCCAAGTTCTTCAGCTTTTGGACTGTTGGACTTACACCAGTGGTTTTCCAGGGACTCTCAGGCCTTTGGCCACAGATTGAAAACTGCTCTCTCAGCTTCCCTACTTTTAAGGTTTTGGGACTTGAATTGGCTTCCTTTCTCCTCAGCTTGCAGACGGCCTGTTACGGGACCTCACCTTGTGATCGGGTGAGTCAATACTCCTTAATAAACTCTCCTTCATATATACATCTATCTTATTAGTTCTGTCCTTCTAGACAACCCTGACTAATAGAACTTGCTTTATTGAAAGATTTGCTCTACTACAGTGGTCTGCAGTTGAACCCGCAATATCTCCAAGATGATTCTGTAATTTTTAGTCATTCCTTTACTAGAAACCAAATTTAGTGGTCTGTAATTTGATATCTTTTTGCACCCAAAGATGTGCATCTTGACCCTCCTTGTGCTTTTTAATTACCTGGTGAGTTTTGAAAAAATACAGGTGCCTGGGCCTCAACTCATACCCTGACATGGAGCCAAAAGTGTAACTGGTGGTGGAGGTTTTTTGTATGTCTGTTTTAAGCTCCCTGGGTGATTGGAGAAACTCCAATGGATTTCTCTGCATGACTGAATCACACTCTTCAGGACTAACTCGAATTTTACTCCCACTGAGAGACTTCCTTATTTGATAAACCCCTGGCCCATACCCCACCCCCAATGCTCCTTATATTTTTCTGTTTGACTTTCTTCCAGGTTTATTATTTAACTTTCTCTCTTACTCCTTTTCTCTCATAGAACTTTATTTCATTATTTTCTCTTTGGTCTTTAATTCTGAGGGTCCCATTTATTGTATGGGGTGAGGGTTTGGGGAGCATGTGATGGAGTGGTGGGTGATTCGTTGCTAGTTATTACAACTCTAGCTAGAGAGACCATTGAGAGTTCTGGTGACTTCAATGGCTTCCCTTACTGACCACAACCATAATCAGGATGCCATCTCCATGCCTATGGTGGCTCCATGATTCACCTAGGACAGGCTCTTCAGCCCCTTGGGTCACTACACATATATTTGGGGGATGCTATAAGGATTTCCCAGGCTTTATTGGCTCACAACTCACCTTCTCCTCCCTTTCCCTCTCTGGTGGTAGCTGCCTGGTTAGAAGCCACACTGGGATAGGCTCACCAGAATCCTCTCCAGCTACCACTTTCTAAAGTGTAAGCCAGGAAGTTGTGCCCCCTTTTATTTCCTGGGGAGTTTGAGGTGGGTTTTCGCTCTGAAATTATTTCTATCCTCTTTGGTTCATTTCATTAGTGTGGGAGAGGAAGAATCACTAAGCCTGCTTGACTCCACTATCTTTATCATGACTCAGCAAAGTCAGTTTAAAAACACAGCAAAACGCTAATGTCATGGTGTTCAGTAAAAATTCCAGGCACCAATACGTGGAGGTTATATGATATTGACCATATTTAATCTAAAAGATGAGAAGAAATACAACAAAATATAACAGGAATGGACTTTTATGGAGAGATTATGAAATGGGGTTGATTTAAAACTTCACTAATTGTTAAGTTTTCAAAACATTCTTATTTTGCTTTTACAGGGATAAAACACTGTGTGGGGATTAAAGAAAACTTTACAAAATGAAAAGCATAAAGCCGTTCTCTCTGGAGACCATACGCTTTCTCGTGTAGTTCTGTCATTGGTCAAACAGTTAACTTCCCTTTTTCATAATTGTCTAGATTCTGTGGTCTCTTTTCTAATCGAAGCTCATCTTCATCTAAGGACTTGGGCTAAATTTGGTGAATAAATGAGTGGTTAGGCTGGGAAATGCTGTGTAACCCCACAGAGGGTTAAAAAGTATGTCTTTGCAGTTGACTTTGGGGTCCCCTCCCAGGGACAAGCCCAGAGATGCTTTGCACACTCTCTTAGTCCATTTCATGCTGCTATACAGATAAAGAACAGAAAATTATTTCCTCACAGCTCTGGAGGTTGGGAAGTCCAAGAACAAGGCATCAGCATCTGGTGGGGGCCTTCTTGCTGTGTCTTAACATGGCAGAAGGCAGCATATGGGAGAAGTGGAGGTGAGAGAGAAAGAGAGACAGAGAGAGAGAGAGAGAGGAGCTGAATTCATCCCCACTCCCATGATAACAAACCCATTCCCAAAATAGCAACATTAATCCTAATCACCTCTTTTTTTTATTCAGTTTTTTTTTTATTTTTTATTTTTTTATTATACTTTAAGTTCTAGGGTACATGTGCATAACGTGCAGGTTTGTTACATATGTATACTTATGCCATGTTGGTGTGCCGCACCCATCAACTCGTCAGCACCCATCAATTCGTCACTTATATCAGGTATAACTCCCAGTGCAATCCCTCCCCCCTCCCCCCTCCCCATGATAGGCCCCGATGTGTGATGTTCCCCTTCCCGAGTCCAAGTGATGTCATTGTTCAGCTCCCACCTATGAGTGAGAACATGCGGTGTTTGGTTTTCTGTTCTTGTGATAGTTAATCACCTCTTAAAGATCCCATCTCCCAATATTGTTGCATTGGCGATTAAGTCTCCAGCACACTCCACAACTTTGGGGACTACATTCAAACCATAGCAGACACTGACAACAGTTAAAATGCCTCAAGTGCATACTCTGGGCCAGGCGCTGTCCCAAGTGCTTTAGACACCCAAGTGTACTTAACATATAGGGCAACCCTATACATATGGAAATACTTCAATTCCAACTTGCAGATGAGACAACTGAGGTTAAGTAACTTGCTTAAGATCAGAGGACAAGTGACAGAGTATGAGATCTACCCTGATGGGCACTCGTTTCTACCACTTATTACTATGAAGGAGCCTAAAATGTAGCTGCAGAAATAAAATAATTGAAACAACTATAAAGCAAAGCAGAATCTGACAAAAGGTTCAAGAGAAGAATAAATCCAGGGCTGAGAAAAGGATTCTGTCCAGAGGAAGGGAGTTGGCGAGGGAGGACATAAAATGGTCATGGAGAACGTGCTGTCTTAAATCAGAACATGCACTGTCTTAAATATGCTGTCTTGACTCTCAACTTCTGACTCACACTTTCAACAGCTGTTCTCTACTAATACTTGTGGCAAGATGGCAGCATCATTAGGAAGATCCAAGGTAATGTCCCCAGAAGACAACTTAGAGAGAGCAACAGAAAATTCACATGGGTGTGAACAGACCTGATAGTAATTTTCCAGGCAGATTGGTCAGCCACAGAGTGGTGTGTACGAGTGTGGGGGAGGATTGGAGTGGCAGTGTGTTATCCGTGTTGGGTACTGACTGATCCTCAAGCACATGAACCACTGACCATTGCTAGCACCCAGCAAGGTCAATCCTTACCACTGAGAGTGCTTCAGAATTAATCCAGTGCCATCCTAAAGACTCTCCTCTGCCATTCTGCTGTGACTGGGGAAAGTGATCAGGCAGGGCAAGATTGAGGTCATGCTGTCATTTGTCCCCTTAGGACTCATTATCTCATAAGCATGCACCTGCACACACACCCCTGTCCCCGAGCACTAGCAGCCTGTTGGGAACTTAGTACTTAGCATGTTTTGGAAACAAGGATCAGACTTCTCTGCTTCCCCTGAGGACCACAGTGTAAACATGTAATGTGGAACAGTTCTTATGTTTCTCACATTCCTCCCTTCCTCTCTCTGTTTCTAACCGCTTCTCACTTTCTGTTACCTTGCTGGCATTCCTTCCTTTCATTCCCCTTTCTTCATTCATCCATCTCCCCTTCAAACTGTGGTTCTTAGTCTTTTGAGAGGTCACAGATGCCTTTGAGACTCCGGTGAAAGCTGTGGATCTCCTCCCCTTAAAATAGACAGCTCACACACCCATTCCTGAATGTGTATGCATGAAGCTTTTCCATAGACCCATTATGAGTCTCTCTATGCCAGCAGAAATCCCTGGTTGATATGGTTTGGCTGTGTCCCCCCCCAAATCTCATCTTGAATTGTAGCCCCCTTAATTCCCACATGTCGTGGGAGGGACCCAGTGGGAAGTAATTGAGTCATGTGGGTGGGTCACTCCCCTGCTATTCTTGGGATAGTGAATAAGTTTCATGAGATCTGATGGTTTTATAAAGGGGAGTTCCGCTACACAAGCTCTGTCTCACCTACTGCCATGTAAGATGTGTCCTTGCTCTTCCTTCACCTTCCGCCATGATTGTGAAGCCTCCCCAGCCACGTGGAACTATGAGTCCATTAAATCTCTCTCTCTCTCTTTTTTTTTTTTTTAAATAAAGTACCCAGTCTTGGGTACATCTTTATTCAGCAGCATGAGAATGAACTAATACACTGGTCTATAGGTGGAACTCTTCCTTCATCCCTTTCATATGCACTGCAATCAAGAGCATGGGCTTCACTCAAGTCCTCTCCATTGACCAGCGAGTGAGCACGCTAGGTCCCACTTTTCCTTTCCTCTCAGGCCCTTCTCATGGCCAAGTGATTGAAGGCATGGACCTTGAATTATCTGGGTTATCTGGGTAAAAATTTAGGTTTTGTCTTTTTTTTTTTTTTTTTTGAGACCGAGTCTCGCTCTGTCGCCCAGGCTGGAGTGCAGTGGCCAGATCTCAGCTCACTGCAAGCTCCGCCTCCCGGGTTCACGCTATTCTCCTGCCTCAGCCTCCCGAGTAGCTGGGACTACAGGCGCCCACCACCTCGCCCGGCTAGTTTTTTTGTATTTTTTTAGTAGAGACGGGGTTTCACCGTGTTAGCCAGGATGGTCTCGATCTCCTGACCTCGTGATCCGCCCGTCTCGGCCTCCCAAAGTGCTGGGATTACAGGCTTGAGCCACCGCGCCCGGCCGGTTTTGTCTTTTTTTTATGTGCCCTTGGATGGGCAAGTCTCTTCATCAAAAAATTGAGACTAACTGTATATTCCTTATAGGAATTTATTATGATGACTTGCATTAATAAATATCAAAGCCCTTAGAACAATGCCTGGCAGGGATTAAATGATATCAATCCTTTCCATTTTTATTACTTGGGTTCTCAGTACTGAAGGAACGGGAAGGGGTTTTGCTTTGAGGACCAGTTATACCTTCCTCCTCTTTTTTCTTATTTCTGGAGGTAGTAGAACTAATAAGTACAGTCCCACATAATGTAAACATGCAGGAAACATTTAAGTCCTTGGCGGATAATTAAGATAACACTTGTTACCATCAAGGAGCTTAAAATTAAGCTCCAGAAATAAAGTAAAACAATCAAAACAACTATAGTGCAAGGCAGAATCTGACAAATGGTTCAAGAGAAGAATAAATCCAGAGCTGAGAAAGGGATTCTGTCCAGAGGATGGAGAGGGATTGGTAAGGGAGGACATAAAACTGTGTCATGGAGAATGTGCTGTCTTAAGTCAGTAACAGAATAATATGGAGAGCGGGGGCTTTTGCACAGAAGGAGTGGTGTTCAGAGGTACTCAGGCAGCCAGTGTTGGAGGTGTCTGGGAAACAAGGAAGCCTGAGGAAGGCTCTGTCCTGGGGGATGTTAGGAGAAATGGCTGGAAAGGTAGGGTGAGCCAAATTGGGGAGAAATCTTTAAAAGATGCATGTTTTGGAGGTAACTTCATTGCAAGAGCAGAAACTCACTCAAATCAGCTTACCTAAATGGTACTTTATTTCAAGATGTCATGGTTTCTCACACAGCTCATGGGAATGAAGTAAAGCCAGGTCACTCCAAGGATTTAAACCGGAAATCAGAAAGAAGTGCCCATTGGGGTGTGTCTCACACTCTGTCTCCGCCTATCACCTTATCTCTCTGCCTTTCTGTGTCTCTGTCCTTCTCAGTCCCCCTCCTGGGTGTCTCTTTCATTCTCACTCCAGCACTCAGGGGCCCAAAATGGCAGCCCTAGACCCATGTCCATATGATCCTTGGGGTTCATAAATGCACAGATCAACCCCATCTCAGTAGGACTGCTATGTATGGTTAGGCAGGTTGGACCCTGCACAAGGCTACCTGCCAAGGGGGTGAATGCTGGCTGAAATCCAGTGTAATTCCCTCACTAATATTTCATTGACTAAAGCATACCACACAGATTTCAAAGGGACATGTGTTCCTACCATGTTCCAGAAGGCGGAAAAACCAGAGTTTTGGTAATAGTTCTAAAGTTTACTACACAGGAAAGAAAAGCCTTTAAACTGTACAAACTGGTATTTTCTGATAATTTCTAGCATCTACCATTCTATTTAACTTCTGCATAATGTTCCATCTCATTCCTTTTAACTACTGTACTGCACAGCTCATTGCCATTAAGATATGCTGCATAATATTCCATTGTACGACTGCATTATGGCTGATTTCTGCCCCCATGCTAGGGGACTTTTAGGTTTTTCTAAGTCATTCTTTCTAGTACAAATAATGAGGCAATACATTTCTCTCTGTGTGTGTGTGTATATATATATCCGTATGTGTGTGTGTTAGGGGAATACATATACATGCATATATACACAGTCAGGTGCCTCAAAAAGACATTGTGGTCAAAGATAGCCCACATACACGACTGGGTCCCATAAGACTATCATGAAGGTGAAAAATTCCTGTTGCCTACAGTTGTCATAGCTGTGGTAACGTCATAGTGCAATGTGTTACCTTTTCTATGTTTAGGTAGGTTTAGATACATAAATACTTACCATTGTGTTACAATTGTCCGCAGTATTCAGTACCATCACATGCTGTACAGGTGTGTAGCCTCAGAGCAATAGGCTGTACCATGTAACCTAGGTATGTAGGTTACCTGGTAGGCTAGATCATCTGGATTTGTGTAAGTACATTCCATGATGGTCAAACAATGACAAAATTGCCTAATGACACATTTCTCAAAATGAATACACATTATTAAGTGATGCATGACTGATTTTTTTTTCCTTTTATATTTGAAAGTACATCTCTGGGATATGTAGAGAATTTAAAGATCAGCTCCTATTGTTACAAGATAAAAACTGGACAGGCATCACATTAATGACTTTTTGTGAACCCATTAGAGAGCTGAGATTAGAGAACAGGTCGCAGGACACACCGCCATCTTGAAGAGAAACAGGTGCTTGCAGGGAAACTCCTGACCTGCTTATTTGCTTACCTGGGGGAGAAGCAAAGAAGAAGCCACTGGGTATCATATACGCTCATAGAAACACAAAACGAGAAATTTTGCCTCCTATTAGGCTAGTATGACAGTGTGAGGCTCCTGGGGGCTGTAGTCATGGGGGGAGGAGATTCCCTCCTCCCTTTTCAGGTTTTCCTCCAGGAACTCCACCAGGCTCTCACAGGAAGTGTTACGGGTGCAGGGTCTTGACTACGAATTGTCCCAGTTCTTGGCATTTTAAATAAAGAACTGGACAAAATGCACAAACAAAGCAATGAAAGAAGGAAGCAACAAAAGCACAGATTTACTGAAATGAAAGTACACTCCACAGAGTGTGAGTGGGTTCAAGCAAGCAGTTCAAGAGTCCTGGTTACAGAATTATCTGGGATTTAAATACCCTCTAGAGGTTTCCCATTGGTTACTTGGTTTACACCCTATGTAAATGAAGGAGTGGTCTTCCATCAGTCTGATTGATTGCAGAAGGCAACCAATCAAAGGCTGAAGTGAAGTTACAAAGTCACACTTCTATGCAAATGAGACTCTGTCTCAAAATAAAGAAAAGAAACTAGGCAAGAAAGAAGGAAGACAGTGGAGTAATGCCTTTTAAAGTGGTGAAAGAAAATAGTGTGAAGAAGGGTCTCTGTGGAGTTCCATCAGTGGCTGCCACTCCCCTTCCCCAGCCAACGCCTCTGGATTATCTCCATCCTTCTGAGGCAGGAGCATAGGGTCTAGAGGTAGGGAACCTAAGGCTGATTCCACTCACTTCCTAGAACTAAATGAAAAGGAAAACTTCAACTTTCCATGCTCAAGTAACAAAGAAAGAGGTTTTTTCTTTAGGCAGAAGGAACATTATTAAGGTAAGAATCTTAGATATACACGAAGAAATGAAGAGCATTGGAATTGAGATGAATGAAAGTAAAATATAACTAAGAAAAATTTTAGTTGCTATAAAAAAATCACTGACTGTAGAAAGAAATAACAGTAGTGATGTATCAGTGCTTATATCATATGTAAATGAGAAATATATGACCACAGTAAAACAAGACATGGGAAGAAGGAACTGGGATTTGGGGATTTTGTTTTAAGTTCCTCTCACTATGCATGAAGTGATATGATATTTTGATGAAATGTTATTACAATGAGAGATGGACGTAGATTACTTAAAAATGTATATTGTAAACCATAGGGAAACCACTAGGAAAGTTAAAAAGTACAAATAGTAAATTAATAGAGAAGATAAAACAGAATCATAAAATGCTCATTAAAACCAGAGAAGGAAAAAAAAAAAAACAAAAAAACAAGTAAACAGAAATCAAAGAACAAATACAACAAAAAGAAAAGAGCTTGGAAATGTGGTAAGTTTTAGTCCAAATATATGAGTCATTGCTTTTTTAAAATTTATTTTATTTTTTGAGACAGATTCTGGCTCTGTCACTCAGGCTGGAGTGTAGTGGTGTGATCTCTGCTTGGTGGAAACTTCACTTCCCAGGTTCAAGCAATCCTCCTACCTCAGCATCCCAAGTAACTGGGTTTACAGGTGTGCACCACCACACCTGGCTAATTTTGTATTTTAGTAGAGATGCGGTTTCACCATGTTGGCCAGGCTGGTCTCGAACTCCTGGCCTCAAGTGATCCACCTGCCTCTACTTCCCAAAGTGCTGGAATTACAGGCATGAGCCACTGTGCTATGCCATTATTTTAAATGTGAATGATCTAAACACAACAGTTGAAAGACAGACATTGTCAGATTGGATTTTTTTTAAAAAGTCAAGCCTCAACTATATTTTATTTTGTATACAATGTACTCACTTTAAATATACTGCAAAGACATGGATACTTTTTTCTTTCTTTCTTTTTTTTTTTGATGGAGTCTTGCTCTGTCACCCAGGCTGGAGTGCAGTGGTGCGATCTTGGCTCACTGCAGTCTCCGCCTTCTGTGTTTAGGCAATTCTCCCACCTCAACTTCCCAAGTAGCTGGGATTACAGGGTTGTGCCACCATGCCCTGCTAATTTTTGTATTTCTAGTAGAGATGGGGTTTCACCATGTTGGCCAGGCTTGTCTCGATCTCCTGACCTCAGGTGACCACCCAACTCAGCATCTCAAAGTGCTGGGATTATAGGCATGAGCCACCACGCCCAGCCCATGGATACGTTTTTTAAAAAAAGGATGAAGAAAAATATACCATGAAAACATTAACCAAAAAAAGCAGGAGTCATCATATTAATGTTGGACAAATCACTAACAATAAATTTTAGATAAAATATAATCAACTGACTTAACCTAACTGACATTTATAGAACACTTTATTCAACAATAGTAGAATACACATTTATCTCAAGTACACAAGCAGCACTCATCACAATAGATCATATTCTGGGCTACAAAACAAACCTCAAAAAATGTAAAGGAATAGAAATAATACAGTGGACATTCTTGCATCATATCCAAATTGCACTAGAAATCAATAAGACATAGTAGGAAAAGCCCAACGATTTGGAAATTAAACACTATACTTTTAAATAGCCCATGGGTCTAAAAAGAGATGTCTTAAAGGAAACTTCAGTCTTTTGAAATAAAATAAACCAGAATTTGTGGGATGCAGAAAAAGTAGTCTTTAGAGGGAGAAATATAGCATTGAATACTTATATTCGACAAAGATGAAAAATCACAAATTTGCCTAAATTTCCACCTTAGGAAACTCGTGAGAGAAAAAAAAAACTATTTCCGAGGCCAAGGGGAAAGAATTGCTTGAGGCCAGGAGTTCCAGACAGCATGGGCAACATAGCGAGACTCCCCCAAAATTTAAAAACAAAATTAGCTGGGTGTGGTGGCATGTGCCCGTAGTCCCAGCTACTAGGGAGGCTGAGGCAGGAGGATCACTTGATCCTGGGAGTCTGAGGCTGCAGTGAGCTATGATTGTGCCACTGCACTCCAGCCTGGGGGGCACAGCAAGATCCTGTCTAAAGAAAGAAAGGAAAGGAAGAAGAAAAGAAAGAAAAAGAAGAAAGAAAGAAAGAAAGAAAGAAAGAAAGAAAGAAAGAAAGAAAGAAAGAAAGAAAGAAAGAAAGAAAGAAAAGAAAGAAAGAAAGGAAGGAAGGAAGGAAGGAAGGAAGGAAGGAAGGAAGGAAGGAAAGGAAAGGAAAGGAAGAGGAAAGGAAGAAAGAAAGAGAAAGACTAAAGGAAGAAAGAAGAAAGAAAAAGAAAGAGGAAAGAAGAAAAGAAAGAAAGAAAGAAAGAAAGAAAGAAAGAAAGAAAGAAAGAAAGAAAGAAAGAAGAGAAAGAAAGAAGGAAAGAAAAGCAAATCTAAAGCAAGCAGCAGGAAGAAGATAAAAATTAGAGCAGAACTCAACCAAACCAAAAACAGGAAAACAATAGAGAGAATCAAAGAAACCAACAGCTGATTCTTTAGAAGAATATCTCTAGAATAAATTCCCAGAAGTGTGTGATGGCTCAAAGAGCTTATGAATTTTAAATTTGGAAAGATAGCACTGCATAGATCAATTTCCCACCCCAGTGTGTGAAAATCTCAGTTTCTGCATATTCTTGTCTGCACTGTACATGATCAATATTTTTATTCTTTGACAATCTAATACAAATAATAGAAATGGTGCCTTTTCTTGTAAAGTTTTGCTGCCTTCCTCTTCATGTGTTTCTAAGTTAAGTCTATCTTTTTCTGGGAAGTATTTCAAGTCCTTTGCCCATTCATTTTTCTATTGATTAGTTGCTATTTTTTCTTATTGATTCAAAAGTAGTATTTAAATATTTAGTTTAAGGGAACTAACCATTTTAACATACAACAAATTTCCCCTACTTTGATTTATTTATTTATTTATTTATTTATTTAATTATTTATTTATTTAGAGACAGGGTCTTACTCTTTCATCCAGGCTGGAGTGAGGTGGTGTGTTCACGCTCACTGCAGCCTTGACTTCAAGGGTTCAGGTGATTCTCCCACCTCAGCCTCCTGAGTACCTAGGACCACAAGTATGTGCCACCGTGTCTGGTTAATTTTTAAAATTTATCATGTAGAGATGGTGTTTCACCATGTTGCCCAGGCTGGTCTCAAACTCCTAGGTTCCAGTGATCCTCCCGCCTCCACCTCCCAAAATGCTGGGATTACAGGCATAAGCCACTGTACCCAGCCTAATTCCCCCACTTAGTCCCATGTATTTTGACTTTGTTCACTGTATTTGCTGCCACCAAGTGTATTGGATAAACCTATCTTTCTCAAACCTCAAAAGCCACAGAAAAGTCTCAACTACACCAAGATTCTTCTAATTCTTTTATTGCTTCATTTTTTACTTTTAAATTTTTGATCTATCCTTTTGATATATAAGGAGTGATGTGTCATTGAATTTCAAGGTTATTTCTGAACATCTGAAAAGCAGTTTGCTGCCTTTTTTCTGAAGCCTGAATTTTTTTTACATGTAATTCATGTTCCTTAAGAAAATCTGAAAATAGATAAAAGAATTAAAACACCCACAATCGCATCATTTAGATATACCTTCTGTTATTTTATTATATAACATTTCTCAATGAAAAAAATATGTAAATATAACGCTTTTTAAAACAAGAAATGGAATTGCAGTACACATCATGTTTTACCATCTGTATTTTTTGATTCACAACATATTGTGATGATCTTTCCAAGGGCATCTTTTTGGTCATGCTTTGGGTTGAAATCGTGATTACGAGGGTTGAGGAAGGTGAAGGAGCAGAGGTGTTTGGACGAATCTTTCTTTCTCCAAGTTTGCTGGTAACAGAAAGGAGAACTGAAGGGCGGCAGCTTGAGGACCATCTGGGTTGAGGAGTCATATTTTCCTTGGGATGGAACAGTCCTGCTCTAGACACCAAGGAACAACCGGGAAAGTGAAGGGGAAAAATGGGAGGGGGCTGGAGGCAAAGGGGAGGGATTCTCTTGCCAGGAGAGGAGAGAAAAGGAAGACAGGAGGGTGAGGGGATGGATATTAAGAAGCAGAAGGGATGGAATTTAGAGTTCACGCTGCGTGGTTCCAATCTCCCTGAAGCAGATGAGGTCATCGGCTGAGAGTGAGGAGGACTGGAGTGAGTTTGGCGCCTCCAGGAAGCAAGAATGTTGGAGCAGAGGCTCTGGGAACTTCATCAGGGAGAAGAGCAGCGCCAAAAGCCAACTAGGGGAATAGTCGGAGCAGTCACTTGGCTCCGCCAGCCTCACTCTGGATCCAGGAGCGGAAAAGAGAGGAAGGAGGCTTGAGGCATGGCCAGGGTGGAGGTAGGGGGAGGGGGGACAGGTACAGCAGGCCCCCTGGGCTGCAGCAAGCACCCTGGGGTGTCCAGAACGGAGGCCAAATGTAGGGAAGGTTGCCTCTCATCAATACCATCCTCGCGGTGGCTCACGCCCATAATCCCAGCACTTTGCGAGGCTGAGGCGGGCAGATCATTTGAGGTCAAGAGTTTGAGACCAATCTGACCAACATGTTGAAACCCCCTCCCTACTAAAAATGCAAAAATTAGCTGGGCATGGTGGTGCAGGCCTGTAATCCCAGCCACTTGGGAGGCTGAGGCAGGAGAATCACTTGAACCCAGGAGGTGGAGGTTGCAGTGAGCCGAGATCATGCCATTGCACTCCAGCCCGGGTAACAGAGCAAGACCCCGTCTTAAAAAAACAAAAAACGAAAAACACCACACTGTGCCGTCTGCTCAGGTGGTCTTATTTCTGCCTTCCTACTCTAGGATTCCTATCTGTAGCCTCCCATTCATTTGCCATCCCGCTGGCCACCAGGCTCATCATCCCCTTCTCCTCGAGCTGGGGCCTCCTGATCTTCAGAAACAGACTCTCTCTCATCTCCAGATTCCAGGGAGCAGGAGAAATTCAAGCACTGGCCAGCACTGCATCCTTGAACTCCTCAGCAAGGCACCAAAGTTCTCCGTGTATCACTGCCCAAAAACGTCCAGGCAGCCTCCCATCTCCCCAGGGTCCTAACAGCATGACTGTTCAAATCCACAGTGTCTTGAACATCTTGTGCAGAGATGGATCAAACCATGCTGCTGCCTGAAGGAAGTTTGGAGCAGGTGTCTTAGTCCCTTCGGGCTGCTGTAGCAAAGTGCTATAGGCTGGGTGGCTCAAAAACAACAACAATTTATTTTTCATAGCTCTGGAGGCTGGAAGTCCAAGATCAGGATGTCAGCATGGGCGGGTCCTGGCGAGGCCCCGATTCTGGGTTGTAGACTTCCATCTTCTCTCTGTGTCCTCACTTGGTGGAAAGACAGCTGGTTAGCTCTCTGGCCTCTTCTTATAAGTGCACTAATCTGGCCCGGCACAGTGGCTCATGCCTGTAATCCCAGCACTTTGGGAAGCCAAGGTGGGTGGATCACCTGAGGTCAGGAGTTTGAGACCAGCCTGGCCAACATGGTAAAACCCTGTCCCTACTCAGAATGCAAAAATTAGTGGGGTGGGGTGGTGCATGCCTGTTGTCCCAGCTACTCATGAGGCTGAGACAGGAGAATCGCTTAAACCTAGGAGGCGGAGGTTGCTGTGAGCCAAGATTGTGCAACTACACTCCAGCCTGGGCAATATGGTGAGACTCTGTCTCAAAAAACCAAAAAATTATAACTGCATTAATCCTATTCATGGGGGTTCCACTTTGTGAAAGGCAAATAAATCTCATGGTCCTTAAATCACTAAGCTAAAGGGAAAAGTCAAGTTGAGAACTGCTTCAGGCCAACCTGCCTCCCACTCTATTCAAAGTTACCCCTCCGCTCACTGAGATAAATGCATAGCTGATTGCCTCCTTTGGAGAGGTGAATCAGAAATGCAAAAGAATGCAATCATTTGTCTCTTATCTATCTATGACCTGGAAGCTCCCTCCCCACTTTGAGTTGTCCCGCCTTTCCAGACTGAACCCATGTTCATCTTACATATGTTGATTGATCTCTCAGGTCTTCCTAGAATGTATACAACCAAACTGTGCTCTGACCACCTTGGCCACATGTCGTCAGTGTAAGATTCTCCCCAGGGCCTGAAAGCTTAAAGGGCTGAGTAATTCCTCCCTTCTCAGGCCCAGTCCCAACGCGCAAGGCTACTTGTGTCAGCAGTGTGTGTCAGCAAGATAGCAGAAGCAGGAAGAGAGCCGGCCGGAAGACACGTACCCTGGCCGGAAGACACGTACCCCTGAAGGCTGAGAAAGAGGCCATCCGGGTACAACGTAGCAGTTATGTCAGACTAGGACACTTCCTGTTTACGGGAGACTATAAAACCTTTGCCCCGTCCACATGTGAGGTTGACACCATTTTAGGCCTCAGCCCGCCTGCACCCAGGCGCTCATTAAAACAGCACGTTGCTCCACACTGCCTTGTGTTGTCTGTTGGTGCACTCGGGGTTCGAATGGATACAAGAACCTTACAGTCAGGACCTCCTAAGGCTGTGTCACTGGCACACGTTCTCAACCTTGGCAAAATAAACTTTCTAAATTAACTGAGACCTGTCTCAGATTTTCGGGATTCAGAACTCTCATGACCTAATTACCTTCCAAAGGCCCCACCTCCAAATACCATCGCATTGAGATTAGGGTTTCAACATATGAATTTTAGCAGGAGACAGACATTCAGTCCATTACAACAGGAAACAAGGGTAATTCATCCAGGCAAATAATTCCAACGCAGCGGGGCAGGCATACGACAGAGGCCGGCAAAAGGCATTCCTGGGCCGGGTGTGGTGGCTCACACCTGTAATCCCAGCACTTTAGGAGGCTGAGGCAGGAGGATCCCTTGGGGCTAGGAGTTCGAGACCAGCCTGGGATGGAGCTGCAGCCATCACTTCTGCAGTCCTATGGCAATACAGGATGGCACAAGATCCCTCTCTCTACTTTTACCCTCTGGTCCCTATATTCAAGGAAGTATGGTAGGCCAGGCGTGGAACCTCATATCTGTAGTCCCAGCACTTTAGGAGCTGAGGTGGGAGCATCCCTTGAGTCCAGGAGCTTGAGACCAGCCTGGGCAACATAGCAAGACTCCATCTCTATATACAATTAAAAGCTGAGCTGAGGATGGGGGTACATGCCTGTAATCCCAGCTACGCAGGAGGCTGAGCCCAGGAGTTGGAGGCTGCAGTGAGCTGTGATCACACCCTTGCACTCCAGCCTGGGTGATAAAGCAAAACTCTATCTCCAAAAAATGAAAATGAAAAAAGGAAAGCATTAGAGATGAGCTCTAAAGGACACCGGGAAAGAAAGGGGAAGGGAATTCCAGGCAGAAGGAACCCAATGAGCAAATGTTCCAAGTCAAGAAGAGCCTGCAATGTGGGGTCATTCAAGATCAGAAGAGCTTGAAGCTGTGGCAACTGTGGGCCCTGACCCTAAGCATAGCAGGCTCTTTTTTTTTTTTTTTTTTTGAGATGGAGCCTTGCTCTGTTGCCAGGCTGGAGTGCAGTGGCACGATCTCGGCTCACTGCAACCTCCGACTCCCTGGTTCAAGTGATTCTCCTGCCCCAGTCTACTGAGTAGTTGGGATTATAGGTACGTACCACCATGCCCAGCTAACTTTTGTATTTTTTTTTAGTAGAGATGGGGTTTCACCATGTTGGCCAAGATGGTCTCCATCTCCTGACTTCATGATCTGCCCGTCTCAACCTCCCAAAGTGCTGGGATTACAGGCGTGAGCCACTGGGCCAGGCCCATAGCAGGCTCTTATATGCACTACCGTGGGCTGGGCCTCGATTCTGTGGCTGCTGTGGTGTGACCAAGTGTGGGTTCCACCTGGGTCTGGGACACAGGCCCTCCTCCTGGGGCTGCCCAGCCATGCAGGCTCTGAGCCCTCATCGTGAGGCATTTTGCTCTCTGTCCTCTGAGCCGATCTCTGCCTGCAGAAACCATCTCCCCTCTGTTCCCAGTGCTGTAATTCCTGCTAAGACCTAGGCAAGGCTTGATGCTGGGTTCTCATTCTCACTGGGGTTGCCTTGGCCCTGTGAGTTTCAAGTCAAGTCACTCCTCCACTCTCACTGGGTCTGTTTCTTCATCCATGACCCCAGGAGGGGGCCTGGAGGGAGGCACAGTGGATGTACCTGCAACCACGGCCTGTCCTCACCTGCCTTCTCTTTCTTTCCTTTTGTGGTGCTGTTTTATCTGGAACTTTGCTGAAGCGGCAGTTTATTCTAATTCTCTCCAGCAGGACACATTGTATACTGTGGTTCATCATATGCTAATAACATAATTATGTGGTTAGAAGATCAGGTCAGCAGAACATCGGCCAGGATGGGAAATAAATCAAAGCCAGGCGTTTTCAGGGGAAAGTTCCAAGTGTCTCTTTAGCAAGGCCTCTCCGGGCTCCCGGCCCAGGGTACAAGGCTGCAAAGCCCTACCACGCAGGGGGAGGATGAGAAGACAGCTGCCAGGCTGTCAAATTGCGGTCCCCGACCAGCAACCCCAGGGGCCAGTCACCAACCAGCTTGGAAAAACAGGACTAGTCTCTAAATAATGCTTGACAGATTTTTGGAACTTTCTTCTGTCCAAAGGGGACCCTGGGGTTTTTAGTCTGGTGTGTAATCTCATAACTACATTGAAGGCAAACAGAAAAGTACTAAGAGACATGATAACTTGCTAGTTAGGCACAAGCGCAAGCTGCTTAGTGCTTGGTGAGGCTAGAACCTGGTCTTCTGACCCCGGAGAGAAGTTGCTTTTATTGCACTCTATGTCTCCTCAAATACTTGCCTGTTACTGCAGCTTCTTCAGAAATGAGGGAGCAGGGAGTCAGGATGACTGTTCACACTGGGACAACTGGAGGTCAACTGCAGGAATTTTTTTCTTTTTTTGGAGACAGTCTCCATCTGTCACCCAGGCTGCAGTGCAGTGGCACAATCTCAGCTCACTGCAACCTCCGCCTCCCGGGTTCAAGTGATTATCATGCCTCAGCCTCCTGAGTAGCTGGGACTATAGGCACACACCACCATGCCTGGCTTTTTTTTTTTTTTTTTGTCTTTTGAGTAGAGACAGGGTTTTACCATGTTGCCCAGGCTGATCTCGAACTCCTGACCTCACACAATCTGCCACCTTGGCCTCCCAAAGTGCTGGGATTACAGGCATGAGCCACTGCACCCAGCCAGGGACTCCTTTCTATAGTGATTTTTTTTTTTTTTCTTAAGAGACAGGGTCTTGCTGTGTTGCCCAGGCTGGAGTGTAGTGGTGTGATCATAGCTCCCTGCAGCTTTGACCTCTTGTGCTCAAGCGATCCTCCCACCCCAGCCTCCTGAGTAGCTGGGACTACAGGTATACACCACTATGCCTGGCTGATTTTTTTAAAAAATACTTTTGTAGGCCAGGCCTGGTGGCTCACGGCTGTAATCCCAGCATTTTGGAAGGCCAAGGCTGGCAGATCACTTTGAGACCAGCCTGGCCAACATGGTGAAACCCCATCTCTACTAAAAACACAAAAATTAGGTAGGTGTGGTGGCAGATGCCTGTAGTCCCAGCTACTCAGCTGGCTGAGGCAGGAGAATTGCTTGAGCCTGGGGAGCAGAGGTTGCAGTGAGCCAAGATCCAGCCACTGTACTCCAGCCTGGGCAACAGAGCAAGACTCTGTCTCAAAAAAAAAAAAAAAAAGGAGAAAGGAGAAGAGGGATGTCAAGAGGTTAGGCAGCAGATGGTGTGAAACAGACCAGGACTTCAGGCAGCTGAGAAATATTTGTCACGCCCTATGGACATGGCTCCCCTAGCTCTTTTTCTGGTAGGAGAACAGGGCTTTCAAGGTGGAGACTGTGCTTGAAGGGTTTGTTTATGGAAATCCAAAGGTTCAGTTCATGAAGTTGGCCAGGGGCCCCCTTCTCATCTCTTTCTGGAAACTCTTCCCACTCCCAGGAGCCCCTTCTCTTCCAAGAACCTCCCAGAACCTGGATTTCATTAAATACCAAGGAGGTAAAACACTTTTTAATCATCTGTAAGATCTGAACTCTTAAAGGCCCACTTCTGTGGTTGTCAAAATGTGGCCCCAGTACCATTGATGGGTGCCTGGGAGTGGGTCAGAAATGCAAAAGCAGACCAGGCGCAGCGGCTCGCACCCATGATCCCAGCGCTTTTGAAGGCCATGGCAGGAAGACCGCTTGAACCCAGAAGTTCAAGGCTGCAGGGAGCGATGATTTGTACCACTGCCCTCCAGCCTAGATGACAGAGAGAGACTCTGTCAAAAAAAAAAAAAAAAAGGCCAGGCACAGTGGCTTATAAGGCCTGTATTCCCAGCACTTTGGGAGGCCAAGGTGGGACAATGGCTTGAGCCTAGGAATTTGAGACCAGCCTGAGCAATATGGTGAAACCCCATCTCTACAAAAAAAAAAAAAAAATACAAAAGTTACCCCAACATGGTGGCGTGTGCCTGTAGTCCCAGTGACCTGGGGGGTTGAGGCTGGAGGATCACTTGAGCCCGGAAGATCGAGGGTGCAGTGAGCTGTGATTGTGCCACTGTGCTCCAGCCTGGGTGACAAAGTGAGACCCTGTCAGAAGGAAAGAAAGAAAGAGAGAGAGAGAAAGAAAGAAAGAGAAAGAAAAGAGAAAAAGAAAAGAAAGAAGGAAGGAAGGTAAGAAGGAAGGAAGGAAGGAAGGAAGGAAGGAAGGAAGGAAGGAAGGAAGGAAGGAAGGAAGGAAAAAGAAATGCAAAAATAACTAAATTCTAATTCAGCAGCAAGGATAGAAAAGCATCTCTCCTCCCTCAGCAAGTACCCTTGGGCTGCCTATAAAGGTACCTTTATAGGACAAGGTAAGATGCCCTTGTCCTATAAAGCTGGGGCAAAATTAATATTCACGCAGCACCTCACAAGGGCCGGGCATGGAGGTAAACACCTCCCTTTCACGGATGAAGAAACTCAAGTTCAGAAAAGTTCAGTAACTTGCCCAAGTCTGCATGGCTAGAAGGCTGTACAGTCAGCATTTGTTTTTGTTTTTTTGAGACAGAGTCTCACGCTGTCGCCCAGGCTGGAGTGCAGTGGTGTGATCTCGGCTCACTGCAACCTCCACCTCCTGGACTCAAGTGATTCTCCTGCCTCAGTCTCCCAAGTAGCTGGGACCACAGGTGTGTGCCACCAGGCCTGGCTATTTTTTGTATTTTTAGTAGAGGCAGGGTTTCACTATGTTGGCCAGGCTGGTCTTGAACTCCTGACCTCAAATCATCCACCCACCTCATCCTCCCAAAGTCCTGGGATTACAGGTGTGAACCATCATGCTTGGTCACACTGAGCATTTGAACCCAGATCTGGTGTTCTTTAAACCCCTTAAGCTCCTGTTGAGTAGAAAACAGTTTTCAAACTTTTTGTTCTGAGGGAAATTTCCTCTGCACTCTTAAAAATTATCGAGCACCTCAAAAATCTTTTGTTTATGTGTGCTATATCTAGGGATATTTACTGTGTGAGAGTATAAGGCTGATAAATTCTTAAAATATTAATTCATTTTAAACAATAAGGAACCCATTGCATGTTTAACATAAATAACACACTTTAAGAAAGCAGATCATTTCCAAACAGAAAAGCATAGTGAGAAGAATGGCATTTTTTTTTTTTTTCGTTGTTGTTTGTTTGTTTGAGATGCAGTTTCGCTCTTTTTCAGGCTGGAGTGCAATAGCGCAATCTCAGCTCACCACAACCTCTGTCTCCAGGGTTTAAGCAATTATCCTGCCTTAGCCTCCCAAGTAGCTGGTACTACAGGCATGCACCACTACACCCAGCTAATTTTGTATTTTTAGTAGAGACGAGGTTTCTCCATGTTAGTCATGCTGGTCTTGAACCCCCGACCTCACGTGATCCGCCCACCTCAGCATCCCAAAGTGCTGGGATTACAGGTGTGAGCCACCACGCCCAGCCGGCATTGTTTTATATTTTTGTAAATCTCTTCAATATCTGACTGAAGACAGCTAGATTCTCAAATCGGCCTTTAATCTGTCGCAATACCCCATGTCATGTAGCCTCCGGAAAACACTCTATGCTTGTGAATGAAACGAATGTGAATGAAAAGGCCAATACCGTGTTAGGGTTGTTGTAAAGTAGTTTTGCCCCTGCAGACCCCCGAAAGGGTCTTGAAGAGCCCTGAGATCCCCAGACCCACACTTAAAGTTTTTTTAATTAAAAATTCTTAAAAATTTGTATGTATGTATAGTGTATATCCATGGCACACATGAGGTACTTGGATACAGGCCTGGAATGTGTAATGATCACATCAGGGTAAATGAGGTATCCATCACCTCAAGCATCTATCATTTCTTTGTGTCACAAATGTTCCAATTGTACTCTTTTAGTTACTTTAAAATGTACCGTAAGTTATTGTTCATTGCAGTCTCCCTGCTGTGCTATCGAATACTAGATCTTATTCATTCTATCTAACTGTATGTTTGTACTCATTAATCATCACCACGTACCCCCTCCCTACTACCCTCTTCCCAGCCCCTGGTAATCATCATTCTATTCTCTATCTCCATGAATTTAGTTGTTTTTGATTTTTATCTCCCTGAGTTCAGTTTCTTTGATGTTTAAATCACATAAATCAGTGAGAACATGAGAACTTAGACCCAGACTACACTTAGAAAACTGCTGGAATAGAGTAAAACTGAGGAATCATCTTAATTAAAGGGCTTGTAGGTGCTCTTTTTTTCTTTCTTTCTTTCTTTTTTTTTTTTTTTTTTTTTTTGAGATGGAGTTTCACTCTGTTGCCCAGGCCAGAGTGCAGTGGTGTGATCTCAGCTCACTGCAACCTCCGCCTCCTAGTTTCAAGCGATTCTCCTGCCTCAGCCTCCTGAGTAGCTGGGACTACAGGCGTACACAACCATGCCTGGCTAATTTTTGTATTTTTAGTAGTGATGGGGTTTCACCATGTTGGCTAGGCTGGTCTCGAACTCCTGACCTCAGGTGATCCACCCACCTCGGCCTCCAAAAAAGTGCTGGGATTACAAGCATGAACCACCACGGCCGGCCTTTTTAAAATTTCCTTAGCGATAGAGTCTCACTGTTGCCCAAACTGGAGTGCAGTGGCGTGATCTTAGCTCGCTGCAGCCTCGACCTTCTGGGCTCAAGCGATCCTCACGCCCCAGCCTCTCAGGTAGTGGGAACCACAGGCTTGCACTACCACACAGAGCTAAGTTTTTAAATTTTTTGTACAGATCCGGTCTTACTATGTTGCCCTGACTGGTCCCCAATGCCTGGACCCAAATCTATCCTCCCACATTGGCCTCCCAAAGCTCTAGGATCGCAGGCATGAGTCATCATGCCTGGCATCATTTTGATAATCCATCGTTCATAAATAAATACTGGGTTATGTCTGCAGTCTGGCTTCTGTCAAGTTTTCATGCGGAGACTGAGAAATGGGCTGAGAAAAGGGGGAAAAAAGGGAATGTGGGAACCAGCATGTGCCGCTGGAATTCTGAACTATGCCCCTTGGTCACCAGGAAGGAAAAGTGGGTCACTGGCCGCTTGTTTGGGATGCTATCTGGAGAGCAGGATGCCCAGCCAAGCCCTGCCGCCCATGATCTGCCCAGGGATAACTCCCCACGACTCATCTCTGGCCTCAAGTACCCAACATGTGTAACAGTGTGGTAAACATTCAACCTGGCAATGCCATTATTGGGTATATACCCAAAGGAATAGAAATCATTCTACCGTAGGCCAGGCATGGTGGCTCACACCTGGAGGCTCAGTTGTTTGGGAGGCCGAGGGGGGCGGATCACCTGAGGTCAGGAGTTTGAGACAGGCAGATGACCTGAGGTCAGGAGTTCGAGACCAGCCTGGCCAACATGGGGAAACTCCGTCTTAACTAAAAATACAAAAAATTAGCTGGATGTGGTGGCATGTACCTGTAATCTCAGTTACTCGGTTGTCTGAGGCATAAGAATCACTTGAACCTGAGAGGCAGAGAAGATTGCAGTGATCTGAGATCACGCCACTGCGCTGCAGCCTGGTTGACAGATCGAGACTCTATCTCAAAAATCAATCAATCAATCAATCAATCCATCGTTTACCATACACATAAATAAATAGGTCATTCAACCATGCACATTCTACCTAGTGCTGCATTGGACATGTGTGTGCATGCAAAGACACATGGACGTATATGTTCATTTCAGCACTATTCACAATAGCAAAGATATGGAATCAACCCAAATGCCCATCAACGGTAGACTGGATAAAGAAAATAGGGTACATATACACCATGGAATACTATGCAGCTATAAAAATGTGAGGTCATGGCCTTTGCAGCAGTATGGATGTAGCTGGAGGCCATTATCCTTAGCAGGTTAACACAGGAACAGAAAACCAAATACTACGTGTACTCACTTGCAAGTGGGAGCTAAACATTGAGTATACAAGGACACAAATAGGGGAACAACAGACACTGGGCCCAAATTGAGGATGAGGATTGGAAAACTATCTACGAGTATTATACTGATGACCTGGGTGACAATATAACCTGCCCGCCAAGCCCTTGTGTCCTGGAATATTCCCATGGAACAAACCTACATACGTGCCCCTGAACCTAAAAAGAAGTTGAAAATTAAAAAAAAGAAAAAATTTAAAAAGAATGTGTGTGGCTGGGTGCGGTGGCTCAAGCCCATAATCCCAGCACTTTGGGAGGCCAAGACGGGCAGATCACGAGGTCAGGAGATCGAGATCATCCTGGCTAACACGGAAAACCCCGTCTCTACTAAAAAATACAAAAAACTAGCCGGGCAAGGTGGCGGGTGCCTGTAGTCCCAGCTACTCAGGAGGCTGAGGCAGGAGAATGGCGTGAACCCAGGAGGCGGAGCTTGCAGTGAGCCAAGATTGTGCCACTGCACTCCAGCCTGGGCCACAGAGCGAGACTCTGTCTCAAAAAACAAAACAAGAAAAAAAGAATGTGTGATGGAATTGTATAGTCTCTAGGATATTCAAGCTGGATCAGACCCACAATGGGGAAACTGAGGCCTAAGGATTGCAGCCTATGCAAGACTCCCATACTGTTCCTGGGAGAGCTGAGATGGAATCCACGTGCTTCCTCTACCTGCTGACACCCCAGGACTCGATTTTCCAGCTCAGCAGGTCCTCCAGGAAAATCTGCTTATCCAGAGGAAACCCTGAGTCAGGGGAGGGGACTTTTTGATTTAATTTTGTTTCATTGAGATGTGGTCTTGCTCTGTTACCCAAGCTGGAGTGCAGTGGCATGATCATAGCTTACTGCAGCTTTGAATTTCTGGGGTCAAGTGATCCCTCCCACCTCCACCTCCCAAGTACTTGGGACTACAGGCTTGCACCATCATATCCAGCTAATTTCAATTTTTTTTGGTTCAGACGGGGTCTTGCGATGTTGCCCAGGCTGGTCTCGAATTCCTGGACTCATATGATCCTCCTGCTTCAGCCTCCCAAAGTGCTGGGATTACAGGTGCGAGCCTCTGTGCCTGGCCAGGGGAGACGGACTTACTAGTCAGGGGCTATAGTCAATATGTTACAAATCAAGGTTATGTGCTGCTTAGGTGCCATTTAAAAAAAAATGTAATGGAGATTGTGGGAACAAACTGTCACTTCTACACCCAACCTTGTCCTGCACATCCCAGGGACTGTGGCAATCATGCCACACGTTGTCAGAGAGCAACCTTCAGGCCAACCACCATGGGGGTCTTGGCTCTGGTGCTCTGTTCTCCCTGCACCCACAGGGCCGCATGACTGCATGTAGCCTAGGGTTTTTTCCTTCTGCTAAGCATTTGCAACACCCCTTCTGCCAGGGGCTGTGCTTGTTGATGGGAACACAGAGCAGGGCCATTCACAGTCCTTGCCCTTGAAAAGCCCCTTCTATCAATGGAGAGAGGAGAGTAGGGGACCACGCCCTAGGGTGTGAGCAATATTTTTCAGGGATAAGGTAGTATAAGGAGGAAACAGACAAGCAACACTTAAGCAGCCGTGGGCACTGGGAGGCCAGGCAGTGGCGAACCCTGAAGTCTCAGATGTGAAGCCAAGGGTGTGAGGGAGGGAGTGGCTTGCGGGGTTTGTCATACTCACTCTAGGGCTTCTGGAGGTAGCTTGCCCCAGATAGGATTCTACCACCTCCAGCAGAAAAATTCTTTGTGGTTTCCTTGGATTCTGAGCAGCCACAGAGGTTTATCTGTCCTGCTCTCTTGTTCCTGGCTAGGCACGGATCTTCCTAGAACTTGATGGGGCTGATGGTGAGCCCAGTTCCAGGCAAGAGGAAAGAAGAAGAGAGACAAGCCAGAGAGGGCGGGCAGGTGGGACCCTGGAGGAGAAAACTTAGCTGGGCTTGGCAATGATCGCCTGGTTAATTAGCAGCACGGGCCTCATTGTTGCGTCTGAGCAAGGTCTCCTGCTCTCTGGGGTCCTGAATCTAGGCCTCCCTTGGGGAGTTCAGAGCCAGGGCAGGATGGCGGATCCCTGCCTGGGCACCACATCCCACAGTTCTGCTTTCTCTCCGCCAAGATATCTTCCCTCCTTTCAGGCAGGATGGGCGATCTCGGCAATCAGGCTTGGGATTGAGTCCTCTCTGTCACACGGATTTTTGTTTACTTGCTTTTATTTTTATTTTTCAGACAGAGTCTCTCTCTGTTGCTCAGGCTGGAGTGCAGTGGCACGATCTCAGCTCAGTGCAACCTCCGCCTCCCAGGTTCAAATGACTCTCGTGCCTCAGCCTCCAGAGTAGCCGGGATTACAGGCGTGCGCCACCAAGCCCAGCTAATTTTTGTATTTTTAGTAGAGACGTGGTTTCACCATGTTGGCCAGGCTGGTCTCGAACCCCTGACCTCAGGTTACCCACCTCGGCCTCCCAAAGTGCTGTGATTATAGGTGTGAACCACCACGCTCGGCCTATTTAGTTGCTTTTAGTTGTCAGCTTCTTCATCTCTGGGATATTTTGATTTAAAAAATCTTACGAAGCTGTAAAGTAAGCTTGCCTATGTTTACACTGTTTTGAAAATCCTCCTGGTGTCGAGATGATCACAGATTAAATGTGTTTAGAGGCTGGATGCAGCCACTTGTGCCTGTAATCCCAGCACTTTGGGAGGCCGAGGTAGGAGGATTACTTGAAGCCAGGAGTTTCAGATCAGCCTGGGCAACATAGTGAGATCCTGTGCCTACAAAAAATTTAAAACTTAGCCAAGGGAGCAGCACACGCCTGTAGTCCCAGTTTGTCATGAGGCTAAGGCTGGAAGATCGCTTGAGCCGAGGAGTTTGAGGCTGCCCTGAGCTATGATTGCACCAAGCAATGCAGCCTTGATGACACAGCAAGACCCTGTCTCTTAAAAAAAATTATGAAAGTGTAAGACAAGCATGCTTAAATTCATCCTGTTTTGAAAATCCTCCCTGTGTTGAGATGATCACAGCTTAAAAATACCTAGAGAATAGGATCACGAGGTCAGGAGATCGAGACCATCCTGGCTAACATGGTGAAACTCCGTCTCTACTAAAAATACAAAACGTTAGCTGGGCATGGTGGCGGGCACCTATAGTCCCAGCTACTCGGGAGGCTGATAGGAGAATGGAGTGGACCCGGGAGGCGGAGCTTGCAGTGAGCCGAGATCACGCCACTGCACTCCAGCCTGGGTGACAGAGCAAGACTCTGTCTCAAAAAAAAAAAAAAAAAAAAATCCTTAGAGAATAAATGGCCCGAAATCCCTGCTACCACTTTACATCAATGCTGAAATTCAAAAACAGATTGAGGCTGCCACTGGGAGTGTTGAACCCACTTCAGCCAGTCTAGAGGCCATCAGCAGAGCTGAAGGCCAAGCTGGAGATTGCATTCTTCACCTTTGTCTTCTCCATTTCTGAGACAAAAATCTGAAGTCCAAAGAGGTTAAGAGGTCCAAGATCTGATGGAAAAATCCTGGCAGAACTTGAAGTGGATATGGTGGGTGACTGCTGGTGACAGAGAGGTCTCTCAGCAGTAACACGGGTCCTTTGCCCTTTGACCTCTCCACATATTTGCAAGGACTGAAAGGGGACCTGCTGGCCAGATGCTCTAGGGCAGGGGTGTCCAATCTTTTGGCTTCCCTGGGCCACACTGGAAGAAGAATGATCTGGAGCCACACATAAAATACACTAACACTAATGACAGCTGATGAGCTAAAAAAAAAAAAAAAAAAAAAAAATCCAAAAAAGTTTCATTTTTTTGAGTGTGTGTTATTTATTTATTTATTTATTTATTTTTTGAGATGGAGTTTAGCTCTTGTTGCCCAGGCTGGAGTGCAATGGTGCAATCTCAACTCACTGCAACCTCTGCCTCCTGAGTTCAAGTGATTCTTCTGCCTCAGCCCCACAAGTACCTAGGATTATAGACATGCACCACCACACCCAGCTAATTTTGTATTTTTACTAGAGACGGGGTTTCACCATGTTGGTCAGGCTGGTCTCCAACTCGTGACCTCAGGTGATCCACCTGCCTTGGCCTCCCATAGTGCTGGGATTATAGGCGTGGGCCACCACGCCCGGCCTCATGATGCTGTAAAAAGTTTATGAATTTGTGTTGGGCTGCATTCAAAGCCATCTTGGGCTGCATGTTTACCACAGGCTTCAGGTTGGACAAGCTCGCTCTAGGACTTCAGGGTGGCTCTGATTCTAGGTGGGGGTAGCTCTGGCTTGAGGACTCAGTCCACTAGGCTTCAATGTCTGTGCCTGAGTTCTGTGAAAAAAAAATCTTAGGCACTGTGATGGTTAATGCTGAGTGTCAACTTGATTGGATTGAGGGATACAAAGTATTAATCCTGGGTGTGTCTGCAAGGGTGTTGCCAAAAGAGATTAACAACATTTGAGTCAGTAGGCTGGGGAGGGCAGACCCACTCTTTATCTGAATGGGCACCATCTAATCAGCTGCCAGCTGAATATAAAGCAGGCAGAAAATGTGAAAAGGAGATGGGCCTAGCCTCCCAGCCTACATCTTTCTCCTGTGCTGGATGCTTCCTGCCCTCAAACATCGCACTCCAAGTTCTTCACTTTTGGGATTCGGACTGGCTCTCCTTGCTCCTCAGCTTGCAGACGGCCTATTGTGGGACCTTGTGATCATGTAAGTTAATACTTAATATAACTCTTATATATATCTTACTAGTTCTGTCCCTCTAAGAGAACTCTAATGCAGGCACAATACAATTTTGAAGCGTTTATTTGGGTAAGAAGCAATTTGGGAATTGGGAAATGCCAAACTGAAAAAGATCAAATGTTGCCATGACCAGTCTTCAAAGGCAAGCATGTGTAGGATATATGCGGAAGCAAAATAAATAAATTATTCGATGGGTTGCGATGATATTAGTTGTCTTATTTGTTCTATCATCTTGGAAGGTTGCTAGTTGTAGCATTATGGCTACTTCTGATTCATTGAACTTAAGTTTTATTTTTATTTAATATAGGCATTGATAAGAAATAGCTCAAGTTAAGGAGCTGGGTGTGGTGGTTCATGCCTGTAATTCCAGCGCTTTGGGAGGCTGAGGTGGGAAGATTGCTTGAGGCCAGGAATTTGAGGCCAGCCTGGGTAACATAGTGAGACTTCATCTCTACTTTAAATCAAAAAAATTAGCCAGATGTAGTGGTGCATACCTGTAGTCCCAACCACCTGGGAGGCTGAGGTGGGAGGATCACTTGAGCCCAGGAGTTCTAGGCTGTATTGAACTATGATTGCACCACTGCCCTCCAGCCTGGGTAGCAGAGAGAGACCCTGTAAAACAAACAAACAAACAAACAAACAAACAAAAAACAGAAAAAAAACAGAAACAGCTCAATTTGAGTTTTGCTCATATTTACAAATCAAGCAAGGTGGAGGTCACTGATAAGGAGGCCTAACTAGTATCTGCCCAGGGATTCTTCAGGTCTGTCCTCCTTCTTTATTTACTTTAACTGTTCTTACTAAAATGAGAATGTCATCATCCCAAAGCCAATGAAGTGTGAAGAACCACAGCTGCCATTCATTGATCTCCCACTGTGTCCCAGCCACACTATCAATGCTTGACACACATTGTCACAATGGACTCTTACAACCCCACTTTGCAGCTTTGAAAACTGAAGTATGAACTGACTGCAAGACACATTGAAGCTCCCACATCTACTCAAGGGTTGGAGCTGGAGTTTGGGGCCATGTTTATCTGACCCTAAAGTCCTGCCTCCCGGATTCAAGCGATTCTCCTGCCTCAGCCTTCTGAGTAGCTGGGATAACAGGTACCCGCCACCATGCCTGGCTAATTTTTTATATTTTTAGTAGAGATGGGGTTTCACCACGTTGGCCAAGCTGGTCTCAAACTCCTGACTTCAGGTAATCTACCTGCATCAGCCTCCCAAAGTGCTAGGATTACAGGCGTGAGCCACCACGCCCTGCCAAAGCCCTGCTTTTAACAGCTCTGACAGCAAATGTCAACAAGTGAAGTTGACTTCTGACCAGAATCTCTGGGAGGTCCAGGCCTTCCCCATCTGCCATTGAGACTTTGAGACCATTTAAGACTTCCTTTTTCAAATTTTAGATTATTTGATATTTATGTGTTTTAAATTTCCATAGGTTTTTGGGGAACAGGTGGCATTTGGTTACATGAATAAGTTCTTTAGTGGTGATTTGTAAGATTTTGGTAAACCCATCACTCGAACTCAAAAGAAGATATACAAATGGCCAACAAACATATGAAAAAAATGCTCAGCATCACTAATTATGAGGGAAATGCAAATCAAAACCACAATATCATACCACCTGACTCCTGCAAGAATGGCCATAATAAACAAATAATAGATGTTGGTGTGGACATGATGAAAAAGGAACATTTCTACACTGCTGGTGGGAATGTAAACTAGTACAACCATTATGGAAAACAGTGTGGAGATTCCTTAAATAACTAGAAGTAGAACTATCATTTGATCCAGCAATCCCACTACTGGGTATCTACCCAGAGGAAAAGAAATCATCACACAAAAAAGATACTTGCACACGCATGTTTATAGCACCACAATTCGCAATTGCAAAACTATGGAACCAGCCCAAATGCCCATCAATCAACGAGTGAATACCAGGTGCGGTGGCTCATGCCTGTAATCCCAACACTTTGGGAGGCCTAGGTGGGCAGATCACGAGTTCAGGAGATTGAGACCATCCTGGCTAACACGGTGAAACCCTGTCTCTACTAAAAATACAAAAAATTAGCCGGGCATGGTGGCGGGCACCTGTAGTCCCAGCTACTCAGGAGGCTGAGGCAGGAGAATGGCATGAACCCGGGAGGCGGAGCTTGCAGTGAGCTGAGATCATGCCACTGCATTCCAGCTTGGTGAAAGAGCGAGACTCCTTCTCAAAAAAAAAAAAAAAAAAAAAAAAGAAACTACAATATATATGTATGATGGAATACTAATCAGCCGTAAAGAGGAACGGATTAATGGCATTCACAGCAATCTCTGGATGGGATTGGAGACCATTATTCTCAGTGAAGTAACTTAGGAATGGAAAACCAAACATCGTATGCTCTCACTCATAAGTGGGAGTTAAGCAATGATGATGCAAAGGCATAAGAATGACACAACGGACTTTGGGGACTTGTGGGGAAAGCATGGGAAGGGGGTGAGGGATTAAAGACTACAAATTGGATTCAGTGACACCATTTAAGACTTTCATACCATAGTAGCCTTGTGAGTGACGGTTCTCCCAAAAGCAGACACCAAAACAGGACTAGACCTGCAGGGGGGTTACTGGGGGAAACACCTGGTGAGGGAAAGTGGGGAGGAAGCCAGAGCAGGCTGGAAAAGGCTTAGACTATAATGCAAGTCTGACCCTTAGGAAGGAGAGAGGGAGGGAAGAAAGGAAAGAAGAAAGGTCTTAGGCTACAGTTCAGAGCTAAGACCAATTGGTCAAAGTTACAGACAGTCCTTGAGCCAAAGTCATCCGTGATGTCCCATATCTCGCAGAAACAGGCCCCTCTTCGTGTCCCCAGATTTCCCAGTGAGCCGAGAAGCAGAGCGTCAGTGCAAATGGAGTGATGGTTCTCCGAATGCACCAGCTGGGGCCATGGTAGGAGACCTGGGTGAGGCATTTTCATAGCTGCCACATAGTCCCCCACTAGGACAATGTGTTAATTGGTCAGAACTAAAGACCTTCTGAATTTGATTCACAGGGATGTCAGAGCAATTGAGCTGGAGCTTATGGGCAGGCATAAGTGATACCACTGGGCCAGGTGCAGTGGCTCACCTTGTAATCCTAGCACTTTGGGAGGCCAAGACAGGTGGATCGTTTGAGCTCAGGGGGTTGAGAGCAGCCTGGGCATGATGGCAAAACTCTGTCTCTACAAAAAATACAAAAAGTAGCCAGGCATGGTGGCTCACACCTGTAGTCCCAGCTACTTAGGAGGCTGAGGTAGGAGGATTGCTTGAGCCCAAGAGATGGAGGCTGCAGTGATCTCCTTGATTGTGCCACTGCACTCCAGTCTGGGTGACAGACAGAGCAAACCCCTGTTGCAAATTTTAAAAAAGAAAAAGATTGATAGCACTAAGGAAACACTGGAAGCTGTGTTTCTTTGCTTTCAAGCTTCAAGCCATTCCCTACTCTCTGAAGGTGCTTGGAAGAGGAGAGTAGTCCTGGAAAGATCGTTGTGACCTGTCATGCTGCAATAAGGTGAGGAGGAGAGGTGGATGCTGGCAACCAGAAGTCATACAGTGAGATCAGAGAGAAGACGCTAGAACCACAACCTGGAGTCAAGAACAGGAAAAGGTAGGAAGGAAGTCTAGGAATATAAACTGAGCCAGTTTCCAGAGAGCCGGGATTAAATGGTCTGGAATTGGTTGTTGGAACTGAAAGTCACATAGTAACAGAGCTGAAGCCTTAGGACAAAGCAAGAGTGAGAGACAAAGCCGGGCTTAGCAGAGAGAGACACCAGGCCTCCAAGATGGGCCAGTGAACACTGTTCAACCGTGTACACTAGCGCGGAACTGTGGAGGAAGGCCTAAAATTAAGGTCCAATGTCATGTTCTGTCCTGACATCTGATGAAACCAGGAGGGCTTCAGGTGGTATAATTGCAAGTTCACCTCCCTCTTTTGCTTCTAAATAAGGTCCCCCAGTCAAACAACTGTTCTTATCAAAGGGACCAGGCACAGTTCCCGCTTACCCTTGAGTAGCAGGCTTCAGATCCCTGCCAGCTCAAGGAATTATTTCAAGTAACCAGTCACATCTTCCTGTGGGAATGCAGGCCACCCCATCCTCTGGATACTACAAAGCCACCTTCCACAGTCGCTCCTTCTTCCCTTTGCTCTCCAGTGCAGTCCTCATGTGGTCCTGTGTGGCATGCAATGTCCTCTGTCAGTATATGTGATGAATTAACTGCTGTCAGTCTCAGCTACCCAGTGTTGGGTGTCATGTAAAATCGGCCATCCCCATAACCTTAGGGCAGGAATCCCTTCTTCACAAATGGGATGAATAAGGGGCAATTCTTGCAGGAACAGACCAGATCCTTGAGGATTCCAGCTGGAAAGACAAGACATAAAAGATCACAAGTGTCAAGTGACATGCATGGACCAGACAAGAAATATCAACCATTCATTCAGCTATTCATTCTACAAATACGAACTGAGCCTTCACTATGTGCCAAACACTGCTCTAGGCCCTGGAAACACCACCGTGAAGAAACATGAAATTCCTGCCTCTATAGAACTTTTATTCTCTGGTCAGGCTGGGGAGGCTGACAATAGGGGTTATGAAGAAAAATAAGTAGGGTACCAGAGATAAGGAGAGCTAGGGGTTGCTATCTTGTTTACAGAGGATGGTCATCGAGTTTGTTAACATGAAGATATTTGAACATGGGCTGTAACAGAGCTGTGGCCCCAGGACAAAGCAGCAGTGAGAGGCAAAGCCAGGCTTAGTAGAGAGAGAGAGAGACACCAGAACCTCCAAGATGGGTCCGTGAACCCTGTTTAATCTTATACGCTAGAGAAGAACTGTGGTAGGAGGCCTAAAATTAAGACTCAATATTACGTGCTGCCCTGAATGTGAGAGTGCAAGCACATGAAAATCTGGGGGAAAAGCATTTGCAGCAGAAGGGATAGCCAAGGCAAAGGCACGGAGGTAGCAGCAGGAGAGGATGGAGAGCTTACTATGAACAAGGAACTTCTAAAAGGGGACAACTTGAGTAGACTTAAAAGATCAATAAGTATAATGACCAACCAATAATGATCAATCAATAAGTATAATGATCAATCAACTAGTATATATGTACAGATTAGCAAATAATTGTGAAGCAAATAGTTGTGTGACCACCACTCAGGTCAATAAATAGCGGGTTTTGACCAAAGGAAGCTTGTGAGATTCTATGTTGGCCTCTTCCATTGGCCTCTATGCATGGTGCCCAGGAGTCCAGAACCTGCAGAGAGGGCCTGGCAATGCCCTAGACCCCAAACTTGGAGTCTGGGAACTGGTTGGCATACTCCCGCTCTCACCCATATTTTATAAGATTTAGATATTAACAACTTGTATTAGCTGCAGACCTGGTTCATCCAGTGACAGGACAAATCAAAGCCCATGTTAGGGGTACTGGGGTTGGCCTCAGTGTTCCCACCCACTTCTGTCGAGAACCAAACCCCTCCTTCCCACCTCTAGCAGTGTGGGGTCACCACTACTTTATGAAGGAGCTCACAGTCTCCTTCCGTTTTACCAAGAGCAGGGCAGTTTGCTTACAGTCATGAAACCACAAACAAAAAAAATACTCTGAGCCTCCTGCAAACTGTGGCGTTCTTTAGAGCCATCCTCTTCCCTCGTTATCCAATCATTTAACAATTGTTGAGGTTTTCCACTGGGCAATTCACTTTGCTGGGTGCTAGCCAGACAGAAACAAAAAGACAGACACGAAGTGTGGGTCCTCAGCAGAAGAGGGTAACTCTTGTATCCAGCCCTACAAGACTTCTTGGACTCTGGTTACAGCTCTTCTGGACTCGTAGGCTTGACTGCGTTTATGTAAGTGCCTAGATCAACCACTGGAAGCTACAACCATGGCTCCCAGGCTGAGATGGAAGAACACAGGCTTAGCTATTCCTCCAACCCAAAGCAGACATCCTATTGTAGCTGCATGACCATGACACACATACATGCACACACACACACACTGCTTTCCCTACGTGGGATTTCTGCCTTCAAGACCAGCTCCATTCCCTGTCTTTCACTTGAAGTATTTTTGGTGTTTCATCTCTATAGATAATGCATAAAAGCTTGTATGTATCCACTGAAGTATTTATAGGTGAAATGATGTAAAACCTGCAATTGGCCTCAAAACTTCCCATGCTTTCCAAAACTGGAAGGCATGCATAAATGAAACAAAAATAGCAAAATGTGAATAGTTGTTGCAGCTGGGTTCATTATATTACGGTTTTTACTTTTGGGAATGGTTGAAAATTTCCAAAATGAAAAAGTAAATAAAAATCAATCAATAAGTATATATGTACAGTTTAGCAGATAATGAGGCAAATACCTGTGTGACCACCACCGAGGTCAGTAAATGGAAAGTTGCCAGCCCCCAAATATGTCTTTTTGTGCTCTCTTCAAACCGGACATAATCAGTAGCCTAGTTTTTTTTTCTTTCCAGTTTTTTTTATTGTGTTAAAATTTACGTAACATGAAATTTACCATTTTAACCATTTTTAAGTGTACAGTTCTGTGGCATTAAGTACATTCATATTGTGCCACTACCATCACCACCCACCACCAGAATTTTTTCATCTTGCAAATTGAAACTGTATACCCATTAAACAATAAATCTTCATTTCCCTCCTCACATCCCCTGTGAATTAGGGTTCTCTGGAGGGACAGGACTAATAGGATAGATGTATATACAAATGGGAGTTTATTAAGGAGTATTGACTTACACGATCACAAGATGAAGTCCCACAGTAGGCCGTCTGCAAGCTGAGGAGCAAGGAAGTCAGTCCGAGTCCCAAAAACTCAGAAGTAGGGAAGCCAAAAGTGTAGCTTTCAGTCTGTGGCTGAAGGCCGGAGAGCCTCTGGCAAACCACTGGTGTAAGTCCAAGAGTCCAAAAGCTGAAGAACTTGTAGTCCAATGTTCGAGTGCAGGAAACATCCAGCACGGGAGAAAGGTGGGGGCCAAAACACACACCCAGTCTAGTCTTTCCACGTTCCTCTTCCTGCTTTAATTCTAGCCGCATGGGCAGCTGATGAGATGGTGTCCACCCAGATTGAGGATGGGTCTGTGTCTCCCGGTCCACCGACTCAAATGTTAATCTCCCTTGGCAACACCCTCACGGACACAGCCAGGAACAATACTTTGCATCCTTTGATCCAATCAAGTTAACACTCAATACTCCTTATCAGACCCTTGTGCTATGATCTGAATATTTATTGGCTCCAAAACTCATGTTTAATCTCCACTGTGTTACTATTGAGATGTGGGGTCTTTAAGAGGTGATTGGCTCATGAGAGCTCTGCCCTCGTGAATAGATTAATCCATTTGTGGATTAAAAGATCAATGGGCTCATGGATTCATGGGTTATCACAGGAGTTGGACTAGTGGCTTTATAAGACAGGGAAGAAAGACCTACTCAGCCCCCTCACCATGTGATGCCTAGAGCAGCATCAGGACTCTGCAGAGAGCCCCCACAAGCAAGAAGACCCTCACCAGATGCATCCCCTTGACCTTGGACTCCTCGCTTCCAGAACTGTAAGAAATAAATTTTGGGCCGGGCGCGGTGACTCACGCCTGTAATCCCAGCACTTTGGGAGGCCGAGGTGGGCAGATTGCCTGAGGTCAGGAGTTCAAGACCAGCCTGGCCAACATGGTGAAACTCCGTCTCTACTAAAATACAAAAATTAGCCTGGCATGGTGGTGGACGCCTGTAATCCCAGCTACTCAGGAGGCTGAGGCAGGAGAATCCCTTGAACCCAGGAGGTAGAGGTTGCAGTAAGCCGAGGTTGCACCATTGCACTCCAACCTCGGTGACAAGAGTGAGACTTCATCTCAAAAAAAAATAAAAATAAAAAAGGAAAGAAAAAAGAAATAAATTTTGTTTCTCTATTACCTAGTTTCAGGTATTCTATTATAACCAACAGAAAATGGACCAAGATACCTGGCAATCACTATTCTATTTTCTGTCTATGAATTTGCTCATTCTAGGTACCTCCTCTAAGTGGAATCATATAGTATGTGTGTTTTTGTGACTGGCTTATTTTATTTCACATCATGTCCTCAAGGTTCATCTATGTTGTAGCATCTGTCAGAGTCTACTTCCCCTTTAAGGCTGAATAATATTCCATTGTATGTATATATCACATTTTGCTTTTGTGACAATCATTTCCTTGGCCTTTTTATTATTTTGCTACCTAGGTAGTAAAATAAACAATACATTCCCAAACAATACAATTTAGTTTTTCCTGTTATTGAGCTATGTAAATGGAATCATATAGTGTGTGTTCTTTTATGAGAAGAAGAGAAAATGTGAGGGAAGAGCTTGACTAAGTTGGGAAGAGTTTTAGTCTGTCTTTGTATGAATGAGAAAACCCAGGCTCAGGGAGAGGGAATTTCCACCCAAAGTCCCACATGAGGAATAGGCTGGCCTCCAGGTCCCTGGGCCATCAGGGCAGAGCTATTCTACTGATCTCACAGTTTTGTTCAAGACCACACAATCAGCAGCAGGACTGAGAATAGGACCATCACAGTGGCTTGCGTGAACTTCACGAGGACTATTGGCCATTGGCAGATTTGCACATGAGGCTGGCTGCTCTAGGTGGATTCAGTTCAAAGAAGTTTAGCTTGTGAAGGACCGAAATAATTTCTCCCAAGACAAAGTCAAACAGAAGACAGCCCTGGGGGAGCAAATCCAAGCAGCGTCATAGGGAAGAAGGGCTAGTGATTTGCATCATAAAAATGTATATAGTATATGACCTATGACATACGCAGGCTGAACAATGACCCCTAAGGTATTCATGTCCTAATTTCTAGAACCTATGCATGTTACCTTACATGACAAAGACTTTGCAGATGTTATTAATTTAGGGATCTTGAGATGGAGGGATCATCCTGGATTATCCTGGTGAGCCCTAACTGTCAGCACAAGTCCTTGTAAGAAAGTGGTAGATGGAAATTACAGAAAGAAGAGAAGGAAATGTGACCAAGAAGGCAGAAATTGGAGTGATACTGGAGTGATGTAACCATGTGCTAAGGAATTCCAACGGCCCCCCGGAAGCTGAAAGAGGCGAGGAACAAATTCTCCCGTAAAGCCTCCAGAGGGAGCCAGCCCTGCTGCCATCTTGATTTTGGTCTAGTCAAACCAATTTCAGACTTCCGGACTCCAGACCTGTGAGAGGATAATTTTTTTTTTTTTTTTTAGGAGTCTATCTCTGTCACCCAGGCTGGAGTGCAGTGTCGTGATCTCAGCTCACTGCAAGCTCTGCCTCCCGTGTTCATGCCATTCTCCTGCCTCAGCCTCCCAAGTAGCTGGGACTATAGGCACCCACCACCACGCCCGGCTAATTTTTTGTATTTTTAGTACAGACAGGGTTTCACTGTGGTCTCGATCTCCTGACCTCGTAATCCGCCCACCTCGGCCTCCCAAAGTGCTGATTACAGGCGTGAGCCACCACAACCAGCCATTTGTATTGTTTTAAGCTACCAAGTTTGTAGTAATTTATACAGCAGCCATAGGAAAAATAATACAGATGTACTTATTGAGTATCTACAGTTCACTTGGGATTAAATAACACATAGATAAATAAATCTACGGTTCACTTGGGCATTTGACATGAAAGAATAAATAAGACCTCGCCTGTCCTAGTCTGTTTGTGCTGCTATAACAGAATACAGAGACTGGATAATTTATAAAGAAGAGAAATTTATTTTCTTACAGTTTTGGAGGCTGTAATCAAGTCCAAGATCAAGACGCCAACAAGTCTGGTGTCTGGTGAGGGCTGCTCTCTGCTTCCAAGATGGTGCATCGAACACTGCACCTGCCAGATGGAAGGAAGACAGTGTCCTAATGTGGCAGAAAGCAGAAAGGCAAAAAGGTGTGAACTCACTGTCAAGCCATTTGATAAGGGCAACTAATACCATGCCTAAGGGCAACTAGTCTCTGCCCTCATGATTGGATCACCTCCCAAAGACCACACCTCTCAATACTGTTGCAATGGCAATTAAGTTTCAACAAGTATTTTTGTAGGGGACAAAAACATTCAAACCATAGAGTAGTTCCTGGCATCAGGAAGTCAAAATAGTCTGATGGAAGGAAGGATATATCAAATAAGGCTTCTTAGAGGAGGTAATGTTTCAGCCCAATATAAAATAATAAGTAGGAGTGAGGCAGGTGAAGAAAAAGAAGTACATGCCAGCCAGGCATGGTGGCTCATGCCTGTAATCCCAGCACTTTGAGAGGCTGAAGCAGGTGGATCACTTGAGACCAGCCTGGCCAACTTGGAGAAGCCCCATCTCTACTAAAAATACAAAAATTACCCAGGCGAGGTGGCACACACGTGTAATCCCAGCTACTTGGGAGGCTGAGGCAGGAGAATTGCTTGAACCTGGAAGGTGGAGGTTGCAGCCTGGGTGAGAGAGTGAGACTCTGTCTCAAAGAAAACAGAAAGCAAGCAAGCAAGAAGGAAGGAAGGAAGGAAGGAAAGGAGACAGAGGCAGGGAGGGAGGGAGGAAGGGAGGAAGGAAGGAAGGAAGGAAGGAAGGAAGGAAGGAAGGAAGGAAGGAAGGAAGGAAAAAAAAATACATGCTGAATAGAAGAGGAGCACCAGCTACATAGCAAGGAGCTCACAGAAGCTCTGGAAGGATCTGAGAACCATACACAGAGGGTATGCAAGCAGGAATGATGTCCACTGTAAAATGGCTCCATGGAGACACGTGGTTTCTGCTTCTTCACATCTCTTACTTCCTACTTGGAGTCCAGGCAGGAGCTCGTGATCAGCTGAGCCAGGTCATGCATCCACCTGCAAGGGAATCTGAGAAAATGAGTAGCTTGCACTTTTGGCTTCTATATTAGAGGAGAGTTATTTCTCCAAAACATATTAAGAGGGGTCAGGTGCTAGGCAGCCCCAAGAGAATAATGATTATCACTTCACCAAGAATGGACGTGAGAGGATGGACTTAAATGACATCATAGACTTCCTTGGAGAGAAAGTGCCCAAGCTGATGGAAATTAAGAGACTCTGATGTCTGGTCATTATGGTTTTATTAACTCCTAAGGAGAGCCTTTCACTGCCTAAACAGAAGCTTTAGCACTGCAAATTGAATGCAGCTCTCTGTTGTTGCATAGTGTTTTATGATCAGAGTACGTGGATGCTGTCCTTTGCAAACCGCTGTCCATTACAGAAACAGCAGGTGTTTCAATTGTTACTTCTCTGATGAGCCCAGTCTAACATTTCAAGTATTTTATATTTCAACCCAGAAGGCATGTGTTAATGTCTTCATCCTGAGCATTGCAGAAGGATGAAGAGATGATTCTGGGAGCTACTTCAGGCCTAACAGGGACTCAAGAACCTCCATAGCATCGTGGATTCGTCAGTCTTTGTTAGGAGGGTCTGGCTGCTCCTCGAAGAAGTGTTCTACTTGGAGCAGAATCTTTTCTTGTTTCTTTCTGGAGGTATTACAAATTCAGACACTTTAGAAAGATGCCCATTTTCCCAGAAAACTTGAACTCTCTCATCATTGTGATTGTTATAATAACCTTTTTTTTTTTTTTTCGCTCAGCCAGGTCTTAGCTTCGCTTCAGCAAATGCCACAACAGCTTTTTGAAGGTATATATAATTCACAGTATATATAATAAGTATATGTGATCTATAATAATTAATGGTTTACAAATGAGAAAATGGAGACAGTGAGCGATTAAGGGACTTAACCATGTTTAGGGGAGAGAGGAAGCCAAGATGGGAACCCAGGTTGTCTGATACCTCAGTGTGCTCCTCTGTCTCAAAAAATATATCTTGTATTTAGCCTTAACTTGGCTCACTCTTGAGAGAAGTAGGAGAGCTTCACACTTTAGACCATGGATGTCCAATATTTTGGCTTCCCTAAGCCACATTGGAAGAATAATTGCCTTGGGCCACACAAAAAAATACCCTAACACTAACGATAGCTGATGAGTTAAAAAACAAAAAACAAGAAACGCAAAAAAAAAAAAAACCCTCATAATAATGATAATAATTATTATTTGAGGCAGAGGCTCATTCTGTTACTCAGGCTGGAGTGCAGTGGTGCGATCTCAGCTCATTGCAACCTCCGCCTCCTGGGTTCAAGTGATTCTACTGCCTCAGCCTCCTGAGTAGCTGGGATTACAGGTGCATGCCACCATGCCTGGTTAATTTTTGTATTTTTAGTTGAGACAGGATTTCGCCATGTTGGCCAGGCTGGTCTTGAACTCCTGACCTCAAGTGATCCGCCCTCCTCTGCCTCCCAAAGTGCTGGGATTCCAGGCATGAGCTACCGCTCGACTCTCATGCTTTAAGAAAGTTTACGAATTTGTGTTGGGCCACATTCAAAGCCTTCCTGGGCCGCAGGTTGGACAAGCTTGCTTTAGACCCTGCTGCAGTGATAATAAAGGAAGCTTTGGGAGGTGGTGAAGAAATGCAAGGGTTTGCAGGAACTGAAGACTCTGGTTTGGCACCAGGCAATGCCCATCTGAGAAACAGGAGCATCTGCTGTAGGGGAAAGAGTCAGCAAAGCCTGTTCCATGTTGGAGACTTGGGACAGAGTGACAGCATCCCTTAGGTCCTGAGTGGCAGTAGCAGTCATGGCTCTGAGAAGTCAGATCCCTGGACTGCAGGGTAGTAATTGATCAATAGAGATAGAAACAGGCACAGTCAGGAGCGACCAACAACTCCAGTTGCTTGCATTTTTATCTTGGCCACTCTCCCTCGAAGGCGATCGCCACTTGACCTCTCTCAGACATAAACATTAGTGCTGCGAGGAGTGGTTATTAATATCTCAGAGTCAGCACATGGCTAATTTGGGGGAGATAAACAGCTTTGCAGCTTTCATCCTCCCCAAATGAGAGAAAGGAAAAAAAAATTGTGGGCACCAAAATAGATATTTCTGGATAACAGCATCTAACATGAGAATGATGCTAAGATTTTCCATTTATTTTATGCGCTATGAAGTCAAATCATTTACAGGCAAAAACAAACACACTATCCAATTTTAAAAAACCCACCCAGATTATTTTAAAATGCTAACTCTTTACATGTATCTGGCAAAACTAGTTGAGCTGAAAAAAAAAAATGTGGCAGGCAGTGGGGAACATGAGGACTTCTGTGATTCAGAGGATGCTGGCCTGGGGTGGATGGTCTTCATCGGGTCTAGAATGTACCCATCCCAGGCACATCATTTCAAGCTTCAGTTTACCCTTTGGATAGTCAACTTATCACCTGGCACAAGTTGGGTACTGAAGAATATGGCAGGATGTAGGAGTCTTGGCTTGCAAAATCGAAACCATGATGAGATACCGTCTCACACCAGTCAGGATGGCCATTACTAAAAAATCAAAAATTAACTGAAGTTGGCAGGGTTGCAGAGAAAGGGGAATACTCATACACGACTGGTGGGATTGTAAATTAATTCAGCCTCTGTGGAGAGCAGTTTGGAGATTTCTTAAAGAACTAAAAATGGAATTACCTTTTAACCCAGCAATCCCATCACTGGGTATCTACCCCCCACCCCGCAAAATTAAATTGTTTTACCAAAAAGACACCTGCACTCACATGTTTGTCACAGCACTATTTACAATAGCAAAGACATGGAACCAATCCAGGTGCCCATCAGCGGTGGACTGCATAATGAAGATGTGGTACGTATATACCATGGAATACTATGCAGCCATAAAAAAGAACAAAATCGGCTGGGCACGGTGGCTCACGCCTGTAATCCCAGCACTTTGGGAGGCTAAGGTGGGCGGATCACGAGGTCAGGAGATCGAGACCATCCTGGCTAACATGGTGAAACCCTGTCTCTACTAAAAATGCGAAAATTAGCTGGGCATGGTGGCGGGCGCCTGTAGTCCCAGCTACTTGGGAGGCTGAGGCAGGAGAATGGCGTGAACCCGGGAGGCGGAGCTTGCAGTGAGCCGAGATCACGCCACTGCACTCCAGCCTGGGCGACTGAGCAAGACTCCGTCTCAAAAAAAAAAAAAAAGAACAAAATCATGTCCTTTGCAGTAACATGGATGCAGCTGGAGGCCATTATCGTAAGTAAATTAACACAGAAACTGAAAACTAAATACTGCATGTTCTCATTTATAATTGGGAGCTAAGGGACATAAAGATGGGAACAATAGATCCTGGGGGCTCCAAAAGGAAGGAGGAAGGGCGATAGGCAAGTGTTGAAAAACTACCTATTGGGTACTATGTTCACTATTTGGGTAACAGGTTCAATGGAAGCCCAAACTTCAGCATCACGCAATCTACCCATCACGCACATGTACCCCATGAATCTAAAATAAAACCTTTTTAAAAGGGTCGTAGCATGTGGAAGGAACCCTGATCCATTACCTGCTAGTATAAATGTCTAGGCTTGTCCTTTGACCCCTGTATATCTTAGTTGTCAAAGGGGAGAATATTTTTCCCCCACAGAGATAAATCAATGCACACGTGGTATGTAAATCGGCAAATGACCCACATGAATTTGTTATTTCTCCTTAGCGTGGTGGTCTCCCTGTTCTTTCTGTTCACAGCTTGCTGCCATAGGCACTGTGGACCACTTAACCCGTCTGATCCCATTTGTTTCCCAGGAAAATAATTTACTCATCACAATGAGAGAAAGAACAGCTAGGACCAGAGAGACAGCAATAGGAAGCAAACAGGTATTGAACTGTTGATTCATTTCTGAAACTAAAGAAGGACATGGTCATGTTTTAAACACAAACAGTGTTTCTGGGTCAGGAAACAGAAATAATTGCTGTCTTATTATTTCTAGCTTTTTCTATGTGAATGCGATGTGTTCCAGAGGACTTAATTTAGTAGAGCAGACAGAGGAGGACTTTTGTGGGCAACTGGGTTCTGCGGGCATCCTGTGATCTGTGCAGTGTGCAAAAGTCATTAGCAGTCTACACCGCTGCAGGCTTGTATAATCACCTCTCCAGGGTCTTAGCTGAAAGTCTTGAGATGTGAGCCCCTCTTTCAGACTGGCCCACTATGAAAGCCAGTTCTGCCAGAGCAGATTAAAGGTGTGAGTGGTAAAACAAATTTCTTCCTCTTTTAAAGTCATCTTATCCCTACCTTTTGAAGATGACATGGCTAAGCCACAGCCACCAGCATGTAAACTAGGAGTTGTTTCTCTGAGGCAGAGAGGGATTTATCCTGTTTCATCCATATGTTCTGGTCTATTGCTTATGCAAGAATTGTCAGGCACCTGGCCAAGTTCAGAGGACTGGGACTCAGCAGACTGACTGAGGAAGGAAGCCACATCGTGGCCCCTTGTGCCAGCCAGCCTCCTCAAATCTCAGAGGTGGAGGCAAAGATGGGGAAATGGGAAGACCCTTGGAGGAAATACTATCTAGCCTTGCTTCGTTGTAAAGCTCTCACAGCCTATCATTTTAATCACAGCATTCTTAATGCAGTTTTTAATCAATCGCACCACCCTTCCATTTAACATTCTTAGCACTTGCTTTAGTGAGAACACTGTTAGGATTGAGGAATAGAGAGAGACACCACAGTGCTACAGACTGCACAAGACAGTCAGGACTCAAGAAATACTGGCCAAGCACAGTGGCTCACACCTGTAATCCCAGCACTTTGGGAGGCCAAGGCAGGAGGATTGCTTGAGGCCAGGAATTGGAGATCAGCCTGGGCAACATAGCGAGACCCTGCCTTCAAAATAAAATAAAATAAATACATAATAAATAAATATTTTTAAAAGAAATATAAATAGGTAGATAAGCAAACACACACACACATACTCTCACCGTAACTCATTCTATCATTCTACAAAAAGGCTCTGAGAAGTCATCCAAGAATATAAGCATTCTGATAAACAGGAAAATCAGTGTTAAATTCTGGCATATGACATACATGTAGAAAATGTAGAGATAACAGAGGGATACATCTGGCGGAAATCCAAGAATTTCATATGATTCTATCAGGCAAAAGGATAGGTATGAAAACTCAAATTGAGGACAGAGTCCTGGCCACCAAAAGGAAATGAAAAATATAGTTACAAATACTCATTGTTCCTGTTCCCTCTCCCTCAAAGTATATTAAGTCTTAAGGAGGAGCCAAAATTTGCTAGACCACTGAGTTTAAAATGTTTTCTTTCACATGGAGCTTCATGGAAAAGCAGCTTCAATATCACGTCTACAGTACTGCAGGAGTGAATTTGTAGAGCAGGTCCTCATAGCATTCCTCGATGTGAGTGGAGGGACCATTTAGGAAAATCTCTTCTGTTGTGGGAGCTGAACAATATACACCTTCTCAATGATTGAGTCTAGTGGTCTTTGGGCTTTGATGTGGATCAGAATTACCTGGGAAACTTTTGAAAAAAAAAAAAAAAAAAAGATTCTTAGGCCCTTTGTTATAGAGTCAGATTGAGCAAATTGGCATGAACATCTGCATTTTTAATAATCTCCCCAAGTGATCATTGTACCTGCCCAAGACTGAAAACTATTGATCTGTTTGGATGCCAGAACTCCATGAGCCTGCTGTGCCTCTGGGTCCACCGGCTGGCATCCTTCACTGGCGGACTTCTTTTCAGGTTTGCTTAACACGTTAAGACACATCAGGCAATTGCTCGCAGGGATGCCCCACTGGACTTTCCCAAGTAAACAACCAAATCGATAATCTCCAGACATTTAAAACTTTATTTTTATATACCAGATCAGCAAGTACAGGGAAGCTTCCCCCGTGTCTTGGGTTTTAGCAGATTTCAATTGCATAGCATGAATTAAAGTTGTATTCATTTTAAACACCAGGAACGTAATTATGTTTGGGAAGATGTAAGTGCTCTCCCCTGTGGCTCGGAAGAAAGGCATATTAGAATCTCTACTGGATTCATTCGCCTTTCTCATTGTAACTTTTCCCTTCCCAGGATGTTTGGTTTGTTCCTATATGAGGCTCCCAGTTCAGCAATTTCGATGAAATGACCAGTTGAAAATGGGTCAGTTTGGTTAATAAAAAGTTAATTAAACTGGTGACATCAACAAGATGGCAGAATGACTTTCCAGCTCTTGTATCCTTATAGAAACATTAATTTTAGCAACTATCCACGAATGAAAATACCTTCACAAGGGCTAAGGAAATCAGGTGAGAGAGTATAGCACCTGGATATTGTACAGAAATAAGAAGAAACATGGGAGAGGGTAAGAAGGATAGTTTTACATCACTCACATCACCCTTCCTTCGAGCTTTGGCAGCTCAGCATGGAGAGAGAAATGCCATCCATGCAAGGATAGGAGAGTAAAGTGAGCACCAGACTTTGCCTTGAACCCTGACACTGATTCCTTCCAATACAACCCCATGCCAGGCAGTTCCCTGCAGCCCCAGGCTCCAGGTTTGCCCTGCAGACTCAGTCTTCAGGCTTACCCCAGCCCTAGGTTGGCTCCCACAGCCTCAGGCTCCAGGCCCAATCTACCATCAAGCTGGCCCCAGGTTCTACACTGGCCCCACAGACTTAGTCCCCAAGCCTGTCCCACTGCCAGATCAGCCACTGAAGCCCTAGATTTCAGGCCAGCACCCATAGACTGAGCCTTTAAACCTGCTTCAATGCCAGGCTATCCTCTAAGTCCCCTGACTCTGGGGTGGTTGCCTAAACTCAGTCTCCAGGCACACCTCAACATCAGGCTGGCCCCAAAGACTCAGTCTGTAGATCATTCCCAGCACCAGGCCAGCCCCCACAGTACCAGACTCCAGGTCAGAACCCACAGACCCAGCCTCATGGCCCATCCTGGTACCAGGTTGACACCTGAAGACACCCACTCTAGGATAGCCTCCATGGATACAGGATCCAGGCTGGGCCCTGTGACCACAAGCTCCAGCCAGACCCAGGGTCCAGGCCCAACCCTGTAGACCCCAGCACTAAACTGGCCCCCATGGGACCCAGTCTCCAGATCCATGGCAGAGCTAAGCCAGCACCTACAGCCCCAGGATACACACCCACCTTTGTGAACAGAGCTTTCAGGCCAACAGCTGCCCCACCCCCACCCCACAGCCTCCAGGCAGGCTCCGGTTCAGGCTTCAGGTCTATCCCTGTGTCAGGCCAGCCCCTATGGACTCAAGCATCAAGCCCAAATGCATAGTTCAAAGTAATCATCTTAAAGAGGTTCAGTGAGCTACAAGATAGACAACTAAATAAAATCAAGAAAACAGTAGGACAACTAGAAACTCAGGATGATTATGGATGAGCAACTAAATAAAATCAGGAAAACAATCCACAAACAAAACGAGCATCTCAACAAAAGGATGGGAAAATAAAAAGAACCAAACAGAAATTCTGGAGTTAATGAATATAATGCCTGAACTAAAAATTTTATAGAGTGCTTCAACAGCAGACTGGATCAAGCAGGAGATCAATGAGCTCAAAGATAAGTAATTTAAAATTATCCAGTCAGAGGAACAAAAAGAAAAAGGCATGAAAAAGGGTGAAGAATACCTACAAGAATTATGAGACACTGTCAGTCAAATCAATATATGTACTATGGCTGTTCCAGAAAGAACAGAGAAAGAGAAAGGGGAAGATAGTTGACTTCAAGAAATAATGACAAAAGAATACAAATAAGCAATAATATGTAAAATAATGTATATGTTAATTAGCTTGATTTAGCCATTCCACAATGTCTACATATTTCAAAACATCAAGTTGAGCTTGGCATGGTGGCTTATGCCTATAGTTCCAGCTACTGGAAGGCTGAGGTGGGAGGACTGCTTGAGCCCAGGAATTCGAGGCTGCAGTGAGCTAAGATGGTGCCACTGCACTTCAGCCTGAGCAACAGAGCAAGACTCCAGGACTCCATCTTTATAAAAAGAATCATGTTGTATGCCATAAATATATGTAATTTTACTTGTCAATTAAATAAAATAGCAGTGATAAAATGCTAATTAAGTTTGTTGCTTATTAATTACATAAATAAGCGCCACCTATGTTTAACACAAACTAGCCTTACAAGCCCATAAAATTCTTTGCATATATGCACAAAAATTATTCAATGAATCATTAAATATGTGAGCAAAGATGGCAATTAAGTACCCAGAAATGAGAGGTGGTTAATTAAATTACATTCCATCCACAGGATAAACTACTATGCTATCATTAAGAGTAATCCATTCAGGTCGGGTGTGGTGGCTCACGCCTGTAATCCCAGCACTTTGGGAGGCCAAGGTGAGCAGGTCATGAGGTCAGGAGATGGAGACCATCCTGGCTAACAAGGTGAAACCCAGTCTCCACTAAAAAAAAAAAAAATACAAAAAATTAGCCAGGCGTGGTGGCGGGCCCCTGTAGTCCCAGCTACTTGGGAGGCTGAGGCAGGAGAATGGTGTGAACCCGGGAGGTGGAGCTTACAGTGAGCTGAGATCACACCACTGCACTCCAGCCTGGGGGACAGAGTGAGACTCCGTCTCAAAAAAAAAAAAAAAAAAAAAAAAAAAGAGTAATCCATTCACCATAAAAAAAGAATGAAGTACTGATATATGCTAAACCTCTGATACATGCTAAACCTCCAAAATATTCTTTCTAAGAGAAAGAATCCAGACACAAAAGGTCACCTATTTTATGATTCTCTATATAAACTGTTCAGGATAGGTGGATACACAGAGATAACAAAGTAGATTAGTGGTTGCCAGGGGTTAGGGCACGACTGCTCAGAGGGATGGGGTTTCCTTTCGGGGTGTTGAAAGTATCTTTGGATGAGATAGAGGTGATGATTGCACAATATTGTGAAATTACTAAATGCCATGGAATTGTACACTTTAAAATGATGAGTTTTATGTTGTATAAATTTCACCTCAATGTAAGGCATGTAATCCATTTAATTCGTTTAACAAATACGAACTGAAGACCAATATATTATGTGCTAAGTACTGGGGTTGATGCAAAAGGAGAAATGAAGGACATGGTTCTATCCTAAACAGTCTGACACGGAAAAGTCTCCGAGTCATAAGTGAATGAAAGCAAGTCTATATGTGGTCCCACTGGGCCTCATTCTCTGTTGAGACAACTTAAGATATAATTTGGATCAGAGAACGTTATCTTTTTTTTTTTTTGAGGCGGAGTCTCGCTCTGTCGCCGGGACTGGAGTGCAGTGGCCGGATCTCAGATCACAGCAAGCTCCGCCTCCCGGGTTTGCGCCATTCTCCCGCCTCAGCAGGCGCCCGCCACCTTGCCCGGCTAGTTTTTTTTTTTTTTTTTTTTTTTTTTTTTTAGTAGAGACGGGGTTTCACTCTTAGCCAGGATGGTCTCAATCTCCTGACCTCGTGATCCGCCCGTCTCGGCCTCCCAAAGTGCTGGGATTACAGGCTTGAGCCACCGCGCCCGGCCGAGAACGTTATCTTCTTTGTGCTCCCATGGGGCTATGCTATTTTTGTCCTACCTTTTTTTTTTAAGAGAGAGAGTCTTGCTCTGTTGCCCAGGCTGGAGTACAGTGGTATGATCATAGCTCACTGCAACCTTAAACCCCTGGGCTCAAGAAATCTTCGTACCTTGGCCCCCACAAGTAGCTGGAATTACAGACATAAGCCACCATGCCCAGCCCAGTCCTGTGATTTCCTATGGATACATATAATTTGCTTATTGTTTGAATAATCATCTCTCTTTCTCCCATACCGTAGGCTCTGAGAGGAAACAGCCAGGTTTGTGTGACTTCTAATTGTAGCTTCAGCACAGTTATTAGCACATAATAGATTTTTGATAAATATTTCTTGAATAAATAAAAGAATGATTTCCTTCTAAACTTCTCCAGGTTGGGCTTTTGAGTCTGGGGCTAAAACTTGGTAGCTTTTGACTCTTCCCCTTTCACCCACATAATAACAATCACGATAATAATAGATGACCCCCATTTATTGAGCTGAGAGTTTTGCCAGCCATGGTGCTGGGTCTCTGTAAGGGTGAGAGATGATACCGTCGACCTGGTCTCATGAATCTGGTTTTAGAACCAAAGATATTGAGGCTAAGATCAGAAAAGTAACAACACAATGTCCATGGGGAGGTTTGGTGACAGAGCATCTGGATCCAGAGTTAACCCCATCCACAAGGCCTTCCAGGGAAACCAGAGTGTCTAACATCCAAAGGACTGGCTCTTCCTACAGATTCCAGGGCAAATACCACGTTGGCCCTCTGTGTAACCAACGATCGACAAATCAGCTTAGCAGATTGCTTCAATTTGTCTTTTCTGCTGTCAGGTAGAAACAGACTAAAGTCCTCTGTGATGTGAATTCCATTCTCAAGATTCCCTGAGAATCCTTGGAGATCCTGAAATACCATTCCCATCTGCCAGGTTTTGTCGCGGGGCCTGTGAAGACCCTCTCAAAGGCAGAATCCACACAATGGCCACTCAAAGCAGAGGTGAGCCTCCAAAATCCTTCTGCCCTCGGTCCTTAAAGGTAATTTGGACTTGGAACAATATCTAAGGAGCTGAACTCATCATAGAGAAAAGAACACTGCGTGGGAAGTGCATTAGTCAGAGTTCTCTAAAGAAACGGCACCAATAGAATTTATGTGTATGTATATATACACACACGAATATTTATATATCTATACAATACAACAAATATTTATATATAGTAAACAAATTGTTTATATAATTATAAATAATTTACTGTTATATATTTGTAAATAAATAATGCATATATTTATATATTGATAAACTGATACATAGTTTATATATTTATAGTTTATGTATTTATAATTAACTTGTTTATATATCTATAAAACAAATGAATAATGTATATGTTTATAAAATAAATAAATACTATATTATATTTATAAAATAAATACATAATGGCCGAGCACAGTGGCTCATGCTTGTAATCCCATCACTCTGGGAGGCTGAGGCAGGAGGATCACGAGGTCAAGAGATCGAGACAGCCTGGCCAACATGGTGAAACCCCGACTCTACTAAAAATACAAAACTTAGCTGGGCATGGTGGCTCACGCCTGTAGTTCTAGTTATTCAGGAGGCTGAGGCAGGAGAATCACTTGAACCTGAGAGGTGTTGCAGTTAGCTGAGATCACGCCACTGCACTCCAGCCTGGCGATAGAGCGAGACTCTGTCTCGAAAAATATATATAAATAAATAATGTATATATTTATAAAATGAATAAATATAAAATATGAATTGACTTATGCAATAATGGAGTCTTGGTAGGCAGAGGTGAGGTGGGGATGGTTAATGGATACAAAAAATAGTTAGAAAGAAACAATAAGACCTAGTATTTGCTGCTACAACAGAGGTACTATAGTCAATAATCATTTAATTGCATTTTTTTTTGAGACGGAGTCTCACTGTGTCGCCCCGGCTGGAGTGCAGTGGTACGATCTCAGCTCACTGCAAGCTCCGCCTCCCAGGTTCACGCCATTCTCCAGCCTCAGCCTCCTGAGTAGCTGTGACTACAGATGCCTGCCACCACGCCTGGCTAATTTTTTGTATTTTTAGTAGAGATAGGGTTTCACCATGTTAGACAGGATGGTCTCGATCTCCTGACCTCGTGATCCGCCCGCCTCAGCCTCACAAAGTGCTGGGATTACAGGCGTGAGTCACCGTGCCCAGCCCTAACTGCACATTTTGAAATAATGAAGAATCTCCTTGGATTGCTTGTGACACAAAGGATAAACACCTAAGGGGGCATGGATTCTCCATTTTTCACGACGTGATGATAATGATGCATTGCATGCCTATATTGAAGTAGCTCATGTACCCCATAAACGTATACATCTACTATGTACCCATGATAATTAAGAATTTTTTTTTTAAATAATAAAGGCTAAGTCCCACGATCTGCTATCTGCAAGCTGGAGAACCAGGAAAACAGGTGGTGCAGTTCAGTCTGTGTTCAAAGGATCAGGAGCTTTGATGGCCCAGGGCAGGAGAAGGTGGATGTCTCAGCCCAAGGAGAATGAAAGACAGAATTGGCCTTCCCTCTGCTTTTTTGCTCTTGTTAGGCTCTCAGTGGATTGGATGATGCCTGCTCACGTTGGTGAGACAGAATCTTTTTGACTCAGTCTACTGATTCAAATGTTAATCTTTTCCAGAAACACCCTTACAGACACACCAGAAGTGAGGTTTTACCAGCCACCTGGGCATCCCTTAGCCCAGTCAAGTTGACACATAAACTTAAACATCAGAGGGAGTCAGGTGGCTCCCTGGGTTCTGCAAAAGCAATTAACCACTCCAGACCTTGGTTTCCTTTCTTGTGAAATTATAAGGTTGGAATAAATGATCTGTAAAATTTACTCTTTCCAGGCCAGGTGTGGTGGCTCAGGCCTATAATCCCACAACTTTGGGAGGCTGAGGTGGGCAGATCACTGAGGTCAAGAGTTCAAGACCAGCCTGGCCAACATGGTGAAACCCCATCTCTACTAAAAATACAAACATTAGCCAGGTGTGATGGCACGGGCCTGTCATCGCAGCTACTCGGGAGGCTGAGGCAGGAGAATCACTTGAATCTGGAGGCAGAGGTTACAGTAAGCAGACATCGTGCCAATACACTCTGGTCTGGGCGATAGAGACTTTGTTTCAAAAACAAATAAATAAAATAAAATGTACTCTTTCCAGAGCCATCCCTCTACGATTCTAACTCCACTGCCCAGCGTGTCCTGTTGACTGTGGCCCTGACTCTGCCCCCTCATCCCTTTTCCATGTTCATGGTAGACGAGAGACCTGTACATCTCCAAAAGCAGTCACTATGCTGTCACCTGAGCCTTGCGAATTCTTCTGGGCATGCCGACTTTTTGTTCTTTACTACTGTCTTTTAGAGGAAAAGAGCCCATCATTTGATGAGACAGCCTTTGCTATGCTGACCCAAAACCTGCTGTTTGGAAAATCACAGGTAAAACCTCTGACAGCATCATTGGTGTGAGTCAGTAGGGTGTTGCTCAGGCCCAGTTTAATGGGGGGAGTGAAAGGTGAGATTTGCTCGAATACACATATTCTCCTGTAGAATAATTACTTCGCAACACTTTTCGGGACCCAGAATTCATCTCGAACCAAATCCAGCCTTCCTTGTCATTTTCTGTAAGACAGAGGCTCTGTAGTCAGGAATGGCAGTGTGAAAAGCAAACGGAAAAACAAATGATGCAGGGAGGCAGGATGGCTTTTGCATCACTTGCTGGTCAAAGGCTTTCTTTCCCATTGGGTTGTGAACATCCGCAAGCTGCATTGTTTTGAACTTTGACACAAGCCCAACCAGGAGACCTCCCCAGCTTCCAAGCAAGGTGGTTTGAGCAGAAAGACATCCCTGGGGATGAAATGTGAGTATTTATCCTGTACTTGGCTCTCCCAGCCTTTTGGGTTATGCCAGAGGTTCCTGCCTCATCTCTGTTCTAAGTTATGAATCAAGACTTGGTAAAACATGTAAGGAGCTGAACTCATCAGAGAGGAAAGAGCCCTGCCTGGGGAGTCCAGGGTCCTGTCTCGTGGTTCTGATGACTGACCTTGGGAAAGCGAGGAGGCACTGCAGGCCTTGGTTTTCTGTCTTGTAAAAATGATAAGATTGCAACCAGGCACGGTGGCTCACGCCTGTAATCCCAGCACTTTGGGAGGCTGAGGCAGGTGGATCACGAGGTCAGGAGTTCGAGACCAGCCTGACCAACATGGGAAAGCAAAGAGGCACTGCAGGCCTTGGTTTCCTGTCTTGTAAAATGATAAGGTTGCGACTGGGCGCGGTGGCTCATGCCTGTAATCCCAGCATTTTGGGAGGCCGAGGCACGTGGATCATGAGGGTGAGGAATCCGAGACCAGCCTGACCAACACGGTGAAACCCTGTCTTTACTAAAAATACAAAAAGTAGTCAGGCATGGTAGAGTGCACCTGTAATCTCAGTTACCCAGGAGGCTGAGGCAGGAGAATCGCTTGAACCTGGGAGGTGGAGGTTGCAGTGAGCCGAGATTGCGCCATTGCACTCCAGCCTGGGCAACAGAGCAAGGCTCTGTCTCAAAAAAAAAAAGTTAAGGTTGCAATAACTGTTCTGTAATGTTCGTTCTTTCCAGGGCCAACCTTCTGTGATTCTACTTCTAACTTCATTGCCCAGAGCGTCCTGTTGACCCTGACCCCTCATCCCTTTACAACTATGTCCACTGTATAGTTGAGAGATCTGTATATTTGAAGACATCAGAAACATACCACTACTGAAGACATACCACTATTGAAGATGTACCATTTTGGTTTCACTGATTTAACATAATCCAACCCACAAGTACAGAAAATACCAGCCCAGTGAAATGACAACCATCATGCTTTCTTTACTATTCATGTAATAATAGATACCAACCATCTATTTGGACCTAGTTTGGCATTAGGCACTGTGGGGTATTCCTAAGAAGAATGTGAGTTGTGGTGTGTGCCTGTAGTCCCAGCTACTTGAAAAGCTGAGGGAGGAGGAATGCTTGAGACCAGGAGTTCAAGACCAGCCTGGGCAACATAGCGAGACCCCATCTCTAAAAGTAACAATAAAAGAAGAAGAGTGTGACTTGGCCACTACTTACAGATTTGAAGGTTCTCTTGAAGGTGTTCAGCCCTTACAAAATAAGGAGGGTATAACTGGGGTTAGTATGTGGATGACACATGAGAATAAAGTCAGTTCAAAGAAAGGAAAATGCCTGTGGGCAGAAGTGGGAAGAAGTATTTGGGAATAAGGATGGATTAAGGCTGGGCCTTCAAGAATAAGTAGAATCTCAATAGGCAGGAAGACCTGCAGGAAGAGAGAGGGAAAGAGAAGCCTCTAGTCTTGAAGATTCTATGCTGTCTGGAGGCGGGATTACATGTTGGAAGCAAGGTCAAGTACTATGCGGGTAGTTATAATCTTTCCAATGTAGCACTTTCTCATTAAAGAGCTCTTTTATCTGAGTTACCTCATTTAACTGTTATAACATCCCCTTGGGTTGATGTTATTATCTCTATTTTACAGATGAAGAACTTGTGACTCAGAGGAGTTAAGTAACTTGCCAACAGGCACAGAGCTGAAACATTTTAGAAGCAGAAACTCATAGCTTCAGAATCTAAGTCAATGCTCCTTTTACTCCACAATGCTGTGAGAGCCAGTGTACAGTGTGTCTTAGTTGATAGGCCAGCTGTCAGGAAGAAAGCTCTGAGACTCTAGACTCACAAAGGTTAGCATCATTTATCATCGTGACCTCCGTTTCCTCAAGTGGTCTGAACAATTGTTACCTGGTTGCCAGATCAGCATGGATCTGAGTTTCTGAGAGGTGCTGATTTTTGTCAGGCAGACATTGCAGACTCCATCTAAAAGTCAAGGGTGAATTATCCAGGTATGGTGATGCATGCCTGTAATCCCAGCTAACCGGGAGGCTAAGGCACAAGAATCACTTGAGCCCAGGAGACGGAGGCTGCAGTGAGACAAGATAGCGCTGCTGCACTCCAGCCTGGGTGACAGAGTGAGACTCTGTCCAAAAAAAAAAAAAAAAAAAAAAAAAAAAAAGTGAAGGGTGGGGCTGGCTAAGAGTTTTTAGGTGGGTTAGAGCAATAGTAGAGAGGGGGATAATTCAGTTGCAGGAAGTAACTCATATAGAGCTTACCACTTCAAAACTCTTCTCACATCTTAAATATTTTATTGAGTGCCTACAATGTGATAGGCACTGAGCCAGGTACTAGTTTTTCTTCTTTCAAGGTCAGTCATTCCAACAATGTCCTCATCAGCATCTTACAACACTTGCCCTCCATATCCTTCCCGTGTTCTAACCTTCAATCATAAATTCACCCAGCAAATATTTGTTGAGCACCTGTAATATAACCAGCCCTGTGCTAGTGTTGGAGGAGATACGCATACACACAAAAGCTATGCTTCCAGCTTCTGGTGCAAGAATTAAAAACAATTAAGCAATGGGATAGAATTAAAACTGAAATATACTCTGAAAGTGACACAAAGATATTTTAATATCTCAAATATCTAATTTATGGCATTTAAAAAGCACTGGAAAATGCTGAGAAAATTAGTAAACAGTTCAGAAGGTCCTAGACTTGAATTCCTACATGCACAATAAGAAGACAGATTCCAAATGGATTTGAGAGTTCAATATAAAGAAGGAAGAAAACCATTATAAGAAATTGTAAGATCATGCTTCTCTCCTCTTAGATTGACAGAGACCTTTCTAAGCATAAAAGCAAAGGAAGAAAGAATAGTAAAATGCCAATAGATCTAACCTTACAATTTTTTAAAAAGTACACACACACACTCACACATACTATATACAATATTGATAGACGTCTTTCAGGACAATTCGATGCTGTGAGCTTGTGACTGAATGAGGTTCTTTGCTAGAAACTGAAGGATGATGGATAAAACATCAAAAAGAAAACTGAAAGATAGATCAAGGATCAAGTACAAGATAAACATCTCATCTATCGGACTCAGCAGGAACCCAAGCTGAAACCAGGGCTTTCTGGAGCCTGGATCTGGTATCAGGGTTGGGAAGATAGATAAACCACTGCTCTTTTTGAAGATAGGAGCTGAAGAGCGACTGAACGTGCTCATGAAAGGAGGCTGGAAAAAGTGCTGCAAAATCCTAAGAAAACTATTTTTAGATTATATATCTAATAAAGGGGCTTTCATCTAGAATACATAAATAACTCTTACAACTCAACAATAAAAACATAATCCAATTAAAAATATAATGAGATGGCCGGGCACAGTGGCTCATGCCTGTAATCCCAGCATTTTGGGAGGCCGAGGATCACTTGAGGTCAGGAGTTCAAGACCAGCCTGACCAACATGGAGAAACCCCATTTCTACTAAAAATACAAAAACTAGCCAGGCATGGTGGCGTGTGCCTGTAATCCCAGCTACTCAGGCAGCTGAAGCAGGAGAATCGCTTGAACCTGGGAGGCGGAGATTGCTCTGAGCCGAGATCGCGCCACTGCACTCCAGCCTGGGCAACAAGAGTGAAATTCCGCCTCAAAAAAAAAAAAAA
>NW_016811820.1:3527386-3545208 GCF_001698545.2 Rhinopithecus bieti
TATATATATATATATATATAGAGAGAGAGAGAGAGAGAGAGAGAGAGAGAAGGAGAGAGAGAGAGATACCATCTCATACCAGTCAGAATGGCTGTGACTAAAAAGTGAAAAAATAACAGATACTGGGGAGGCTGTAGAGAAAAAGGAACATGTTTACACTGTTGCTGGGAGTATAATTAGTTCAACCATTGTGGAAGACAGTGTGGTGATTCCACAAAGACCTAAAGACAGAAACACATTTGACCCAGCAATCCTATTACTGGGTATACGCCCAAAAGAATATAAATAATTCTGCTATAAAGACACATGCAGGCATGTGCTCATTGCAACACTATTCATAATAGCACAGACATAGAATCAACCTAAATGCCCATCAATGATAGACTGGATGAAGAAAATGTGGTACATATACACCATGGAATACTATACAGCCATAAAAAGGAACAAGATCATGTCCTTTGCAGGGACATTGATGGAACTGGAGGCCATTATCCTTAGCAAACTAACACAAGAACAGAAAACCAAATACTCCATGTTCTCACTTATAAGTGGGAGCTAAATGATGAGAACACATGGACACAGAGAGAAACAACACATACTGGGGCCTATCAGAAAGTGGAGAGTGGGAGGAGGGAGAGGATCAGTAAAAATAACTAATGGGTACCAGGCTAAATATCTGGGTGATGCAATAATCTATTCAAGAAACCTCCATGGAACAAGTTTACCTATGTCACAAATCAGCACATGTACCCCTGCATTAAAATGAAAGTTAAAAAAAGAAAGCTCCCCCCCACCCAAAATAGGTAAAGGATTTAAGTAGACATTTCTTAAAATAAGATATACAAATGGCCAATGAGTGCATGAAAAGGTGCTCCACATCATTAGTCATTAGAGAGACAGAAATCAAAACCACATTGAGATACCATTTCATACCCACTAAGATAACTATAATAAAAAAATAGATGGACAATAACAAGTGTTGACAAGGATGTGGGAAAAAATGGAATCCTCATATGTTGCCTGTGGAAATGTAAAATGGTACAGTTACTTTAAAAAACAATTTGGCGGCTGGGCGTGGTGGCTCAAGCCTGTAATCCCAGCACTTTGAGAGGCCGAGACAGGCGGATCATGAGGTCAGGAGATCGAGACCATCCTGGCTAACATGGTGAAACCCTGTCTCTACTAAAAAATACACACACAAAAAAACTAGCCAGGTGAGGTGGGGGATGCCTATAGTTCCAGCTACTCGGGAGACCGAGGCAGGAGAATGGCATAAATCCAGGAGGCAGAGCTTGCAGTGAGCTGAGATCTGGCCACTGCACTTCAACCTGGGTGACAGAGAGAGACTCCATCTCAAAAAAATAATAATAATAATTTGGCAGTTCCTCAAGAAGCTCACTATAGAATTGACATACGACTAAGTAATTGCACTCCTAGGCATATATCCAAGATAATTGGAAACATATCCATATGCAGACTTGTACAAGGTGGTTCATAGCAGGTGCTATGGACTGAATTATGTATCCCCAAAATTCATGTGGAAGCTTTAACTTCTAGTGTGATAGTATTTAGACACCAGAGGTACTGTAATTAGGTTTAGATGAGACCTTAGGAGTGGAGCCCTGGTGATGGGATTAGTGCCCTTATAAGAAGAGACACCAGAGAGCTTGTTCTCTCTCTCCTCCCCATGGGAGGACACAGGGAGAAGGCAGCTAGCTACCTGCAAGGAAAGTCTATGGTATTTTGTTATGGTAGCCCAAGCTGATTAATTCAATAGGATTGATCATAATAGTCAAAAAGTGGAAAGGATCCAAATGCCTAGCAACTGATGAGTAGATAGAGAAAACGTGATCTATCCATGCAACAGATTAATATTCAGCCATAAAAACTGGAATGAAGTACCGATGCATGCTACATTATGGAGGGACCTTGAAAACACTGTGCTAAATGAAAGAAGCCAGAAACAAAAGGTTAACTAGGGTATGATTCCATGTATACAAAATGTCCAAAATAGCAAATCCATAGAGACAGAAAGTAGATTAGGTGTCACCAGGGGTTGAGAGTAGGAGGGGATGGGGAACGACTGCTGATGGGTACAGAGTTTCTTTCTGGGTTGGTAAAAATGTTCTGGAATTAGATAGTGGTAATGGTTGCTCAATTTTGTGACTATACTAAAATCTGCTGAATGGCACATTTATGAGTATGAATTTTACAGTATGTGAATGATCTTAATAAAGTCACCCAGAGTTTGAAAAATCACTGTCAAAAAAGCCTTCTCTTGTCTTTGAGGCTGCTGTGTCTTATTCCTAGGGCTGTAGCTTTCCAATTTTCTCTTTCATTGTTTGCAAATCTTTGGAAGAACTATTAGGTTGGTGCAAAAGTAACTGTGGTTTTTGCCATTGAAAGTAATGGCAGAAACTGCAATTACTTCTGCACCAACTTAATAGTATCCTCAGTATTGGTTCTGATTCTTTGGATGACAGAAGGAGTCTATCTAGAGCCTGACCAATGTCACAGGTTTGGTCTTTAAGAAATTCTTTTAAAAAATCCCACTTAGCCAGCCTGGCCAACATGGCGAAACCCCATCTCTACTAAAAATACAAAAAAATATTAGCCAGGTGTGGTGGTGCGTGCCTGTAGTTCCAGTTACTCAGGAGGTTGAGGCATGAGAATGGCTTGAACCCAGGAGGCGGAGGTTGCAGTGAGCCAAGATCGTGCAACTGCACTTCCCATCTGGGCAGCAGATGAAGACTCTGTCTCAAAAAGAAAAAAAAAAAAAAAAAAAAAATCGACCTAGGCCTATACCTCCTGGCAAGCTGCAAGCCTAAGGTAAAAGGAGAGCACAGACTTGACCTCTGGACTAGGAGCCTCATGAAGCCTTGAGCTGGCTCTGTGATTGTTGATACGATGGTCTCCATATCAACACAAGGCATGGTTTTGCATTGAAGTTATGGAGGAGTAGATGGAGACAACTGCAAACTACCAGACAGAAGGGAATAAATAGATAAGGACTAAACAAAAACAAAGCTCATAAAAATTAGCCTATAAATCAAAATATCAAAATGCAAGAAAAAGCCATCAAATGGAAGACAATCGATTATATCAACTTTCAGAACAGAATATAAATTCACTCTTGCAGCATTAAATGTATACAACAGCTGGACAAATACTTTAAAATTTATATTATTAGGATGCTCAGATAGAAGAATGAAGATATGTTTTCAATCTGGAAAAACAAGACACTACAAAATTTTAAAAGCAGAGCAAAAGAACAGGTAAATACAAAAACAAATACAATTAAAGTAGTACAATTTCAGAAAAAGAAAAAATCATGGTCACTGGAAGTTATACAAAATGGAAACAAAGGAGGATTACTTAATTAAAAGACAGAATTGAGAAATTCACACAAAATGCATCATGGAGAAGCAAAGATATGTAAAATAGGAAATAGCAGTTAGAAGACACGGAAGACTTGAGATCTTTCAACACTCAACCAGTAGGAATTCTAGAAGCCCCAGAACAAAAAGAATAGTGGGAGTTATGGAAAATCTATTTCTGAAAAAAAAAAAAAAAGTAATTCATAGGCATTTTCTAGAACTGAATTAAAAATGATCTTCAGTTTGGAAATTCAAGTATTCAACAGGGTGAATCTGCATAGAAATCTCAGGAACATAGCCTTGGGTATATGGAAACTCCACATAGGAAATAGCATGATAAATTAATAGAAAAGAACAATTGCAGAGAAATATGGACAGTACGTTCTCACTACATAGTGTAAATAAAATGAATTTTAAATGGACTAAAATGTACATTTAAAAGGCAAAACTTCAGAACTTTAAGAAGAAAATTTTGAATAATATATTATCTCTCAATAGGGAGTATTTCTTTAAAAGGAGGCACAAAATATAAAGCAAAAAGATTAACAAACTGGACTACATTAATGTATAAAGCATTTTCATAATAAAAATAGAAGAAAGTTAAAAGACAAGTCACACACTGAGAAAAGGTATTTAGAATGTACAAGCAAATTATTTACAGAACATTTAAGGAGCTTAAAAAGACAACTCAAAAGAAAAATAGACGAATAGTATGAACAGGCAGTTTACAGAAGAGGAAAGCTCTCTGAAAGGAAAATAAATCTTGGAACCCCAAACTCATTAAGCCGAAGGGAAAAGTCAAGCTGGGAACTGAGTCACACAAACCTGCCTCTTTTTTTGGTGCCTCAATAAGATGGCTACAAGATGAAAAGCTACATACCTTCCTCATATTTTTCCCACAAGTAAATTCCTAGTGCTCTCCAAGATCCTTGCCCCAAAGTGTTTCTGTTAAAATTTACGGCCGGGCACGGTGGCTCATGCCTGTAATCCCAGCACTCTGGGAGGCCGAGATGGGCAGATCACGAGGTCAGGAGATCGAGACCATCCTGGCTAACATGGTGAAACCCTGTCTCAACTAAAAATACAAAAAACTAGCCAGGTGTGGTGGCGGGCCCCTGTAGTCCTAGCTACCCAGGAGGCTGAGGCAGGAGAATGGGGTGAACACGGGAAGCGGAGCTTGCAGTGAGCCAAGATTGCGCCACTGCACTCCAGCCTGGGCAACAGAGCGAGACTCTGTCTCAAAAAAAACAAAAATAAAATAAAATAAAAATAAAATTCACCATGGCAATGTAAATGATAGATTATATTTACATATGCATTCACTGTTCTGCCCACGGAACACAAATGCATATCTGATTGTTGTCCTGTCCTCATTTGTCTATGTTACTTTATGCAAAAATGCAGAGTCCCTGCATTTTTGCGTGCCTTATTTGTGTATGTTATCTTAAGTAAAAATGCAGATTCACCAAGCCAGACAAAGGCATGGATGACTATTCCCCCCACCTCCCTCTTACATTAAAATTGCGTGTTTCTCAATATCCTGCCCTTTCCCTGTTGAATTTGGAGCCCTCAAAATCATCTTTGGAGATAGGCATAAACCTGTCTCCCAGGCGCACGTCCTTAACTTTGGCAAATAAACCTCCTAAAATGATTTAGATTTGTCTTGGTCATTTTTCTTGATTGACATCTGAATGATATATAAACATATAAAAGGATTCCCAACGTCACAAATAATCACAGAAATACAACTTAAAACAACAGTGAATGCCAATTCACAGCCATCAGACTGGCAAAAATTAAAGTTTGACAATAAAGAGTATAGGTGAGAGTATGGAGAAACAGAAATTCTATTACACTGTTAGTGGGAGTGCAAATTGACATACAGTTTTGGAGGCCAATTTGATTATATCTGGTACAGCAGAAGATTCTCTTTAAGAGACATGGTCTTGCTCTGTCACCCAAGCTGGAGTGCAGCAGTGAAACCATAGCTCACTGTAGCCTCAACTTCGTGGGCTCAAATGATCCTCTGGCCTCAGCCTCCTGAGTAGCTGGGACTACAGGCATGTGACTCCCATGCCCAGCTAATCTTTTTATTGTTTTGAAGAGATGGGGTCTCCCTATGTTGTCCATGCTGGTCTCAAACTCCCGGTTTCAAGAAATTCTCCCATCTCAGCCTCCCAAAGCCCTGGGATTACAGGCATAAGCCACTGGATCCAGCATGCAGTAGATTTTTATACTCTACCACTAAGGAAATATAGTCTCACATGGGGATAAAAGAGACATGTTTATAAATACTCATTGCAAAATTGTTTGTTATAGAGGAAAAAGGAAACCATATGAGCATTCATTCACTAGAAAATGGATAAATAATTTGTGGCATGTAAATATAGCAAAATGTAGTGCAGCTAAAACAAATGAACTACAGCTACATAGATGAACATTGAGAAATGTTGAAAAAAGTTTGAAATGAAAAGAGCAGTGTATACAAGCTGTATGAGGCATCTTTAAAAGTTCATGGAAAATGCATATTATAAAAACATCTATGCATGGATTTCAAAAATTTTTATACCAAAATAAACTTGTGCCAACTTGTTACAACATGTCTGAACAGGCTCTAGTTTGAGGAACTAAGAAGGATAAGATATTGGTTTGAATTGAGCTTCTATCAGAGCATGATGTATTCTGTTAAAATTGAAGCAAGAACAAAAATCAAATTTATGGTGAAGCCTGAGAGGAAGAATGGCAAAAAGCATCGATCCTTTATGGAAAATTTATGCAGACAGTGCTCCAAAGCAATCAGCAGTTTACAAATGGATAACTCATTTTAAGAAGGGACAAGATAGCGCTGAAGATGAAGCCTACAGTGATAGAACATCCACATCAATTTGTAAGGAAAAAATTCATCTTGCTCATGCCCTAATTGAAGAAGACTGACAATCAACAGCACAAACAATAGCCAACACCATAGAAATCTCAATTCGTTCTGAATACACAACTGTGATTGAAACATTAAAGTTGAGCAAACTTTCCACTTGATGGGTGCCAAAACAGTTGCAGCCAGATCAGCTTCAGACAAGAGCATAGCTTTCACCGGAAATTTTAAGCACATGAGATCAAGATTCTGAAGCACTTATTTGAAGAATTGTAACAGGAGATGAAACATGACTTTACCAGTACAATTCTGAATACAAAACACAATCAAAGCAATGGCTACCAAGAGGTAGAAGTTGTTCAGCCAACACAAAAGCAGACCGGTCAAGAACAAAGGTCATGGCAACAGTTTTTGGGATGCTCAAGGCATTTTGCTTTGTCTTTCTGGAGGGATAAAGAATGATAACATCTGCTTATTAGGAAAGTGTTTTGAGAAGTTTTGCCAACGCTTTAGCAGAAAGATGCCTGGGAAATCTTCACCAGAGAGTCCCTCTCTACCATGACAATACTCGTGTCCATTCCTCTCATCAAACAGGGGCAATTTTTTGAGAGTTTCAGTGGGAAATCCTTAGGTATCCACCCTACAGTCCTGATTCAGCTCTTTCTGATATATTTTAGTCTCCTAATCTTAAAAAAACTTTAAAGAGCACCCATTTTTTTCCTTCAACTAATAATGTTAAAAAGACCACACTGACATAGTTAAATTCCCAGGACCCTCACTCAATTCTTTAGGGATGGAATAAGTTGCTATCAACACTTACAGAAGTGTCTTGAAGTTGATGAAACTTATGATGAGAAATGTAGTTTGTACGTTTTTGTGTGTTTATTCTTTTTTTGTTGTTTTGAGTCAAGAGTCTTCTCTGTCACCCAGAATGGAGTGCAGTGGCATGATTATAGCTCGCTGCAGCCTCAAACTCCTGGACTCAACTGATTCTTCCACCTTAGCCTCCCCAGTAGCTGGGAGTATAGGTGCATGCCACCACACCTGGTTTATTTATTTATTTATTTATTTTGAGATGGAGTTTCGCTCTTGTTGTCCAGGCTGGACTGCCATGGCACGATCTCAGCTCATTGCAACATTTTCCTCCTGGGTTTAATCAATTCTCCTGCCTCAGCCTCCAGAGTAGCTGGGATTGTAGGCATGCACCAACACGCCCAGCTAATTCTGTATTTTTAGTAGAGACAAGGTTTCTCCATGTTGGTCAGGCTGGTCTTAAACTCCCAACCTCAAGTGATCCACTCGCCTCGGCCTCCCAAAGTGCTGGGATTACAGACATGAGCCACCATGCCCAGCTAATTTATTTATTTTTTATGGAGATGGGATCTCCCTGTGTTGCCCTAGGCTGGTCTTAAACTCCTAGACTCAAGTGATCTTCCTACCTTGGCCTGCCAAAGTGTTTGGGATTATATTTTTATCTTTTAATTCATTTTCCACAAACTTTTTGAAGTCCTCTTGTATGTGCAGAGGGATGTATGCCAAATACACATTATATATGTATTATGTAAGTTTAAATCGTGGAGAACAGTATCATTGAAAGTCTGTAGAAACCTAAATTTGTAGCAAATATCTGGAAATAATATAACAAATTTATGATAGCGGTTAGCTAACTGGAACAGTAGGAAAGAGCTCGGGATTGGAAAAGGGACATGGCGATCCCAAATTAATCTGCGAAATTTAACTTAGAAAATGTTTGAACTAAATACAGACTAATGTCAAGATTTTATAAAGCAAAGTAATGGTGTTTATTTTATTATTTAAATTTGTTTTGTTATATCTTTTAGATGTTTTATTACAAACATATTAAAAATCTAAAACACCACAGTACTAACAGACAAAATATAAGTTGGGAAAGGTTGAAACATGTGTCAGGCATGGTTGAGGTTCTTATCCTACAAACTGCTCTTATTTAGCAATGAAAATTAGACAAGTATCCAGGAGAAAAGTTGATCTACAGCTTAACAGGCAAGGTACAAGAGGAAAATACAAATGACCTGTGAACTTAAGAAAGGAAGTTCAGTATCAGTGCCAAAATGCAGATCGAAGCAGCAATAAAATAACAGTTTTTAATCTACCAAATTTTAGGAATTTGCCTATGGAAAGAGATTCTCACAAAACTTTATCTTCAGAGATATTCTTCATGGTGAATCATAGTGGTAAAAAAATACAGTACACTAAGGTGTGTGCCTCTGTCCAAGCCATCAGTTCTCTTTCCTAAATTCCATGTCACACATTTTAATCTTCACTGCTTCTTGTCTTTTCTTGAGACAGGTTCTCACACCATTGCCCTGGCTGGAGTGCAATGGTGCGATTGCAGCTTACTGCAGTCTCAAATGCCTGGGCTCAAGTGATTACCCCCCTGCAGCCTCCCAAGCTGGAACCACAGACATGCACCACCACATCCAGCTAATTTTTTAAATTATTATTTTAGAGACAGGGTCTTGCACTATTGCCCAGGCTGGAGTGCAATGGTATAATCACGGCTTACTGCATCCTCGACTACCTGAGCTCAGGTGATTCCCCCAACTTAACCTCCCAAGTACCTGGGACCACAGACGTATGCCATCACACTCAGCTCATTATTTTTATTATTATTTCAGAGACAGGGTCTCACACTGTTGCCCAGGCTAGAGTGCAATGGTGCAATGACAGCTTACTGCAGCCTCGACTGCCTGAACTCAAGCGATTCCTTCACCTCAGCCTCCCAAGTAACCTGGGCCACAGACATGTGCCACCAGATCCAGTTAATTTTTTAAATTATTATTTGCAGAGACTAGGTGGTGTTGCTATGTTCCCCAGGCTGGTATCTTCACATTTTAACATCTGTGAAATTGAGGTGTGTCTTACAATCGCTGCCAGGGGGCAGTCATGATGAGGCTGTTGTTGTCTATACATGCTTATCATAACTCACCGAATAAGTGTGTGCCTCTTTCCAAGCCATCAGAGTCACACACTTCTTCTCCAAAGCTTCCTAAGGGCTCTATAAACTGTACCTGTATAAACAGGCTTGGAAATGTACATTCATCTCAAAGCATCATCCTACTTCAAGCTAGAGCAACTTAAGATGAACCTAAGCAGGTTAAGTAAAAACAATGTCAAGAATCACACATTTATAACCAAAGTAACTTCTTAAGGTGACAGGGCTAAATGAAACTAAGCAGAATTTTTGAAAGCAAGCAGGAAATGACACTTTCAATTTAAATGAAATGTGATTTAGAGCAAGTTTAGACAAAACTAAGCAATTTATGTCAAACAAGCTCAGAATTGATCACTCTTTTTAAAATTAATTTCTTACAAGGCACTCAAGAAAATCTAGCTGATACTAAGCAGTTTACATGAAACCAAACTCAAAAGCACTTGTTCCTATCAAAGAAAACTTCTTATTGCCCATTGGAGCTAATAAATACATGTACCTCAACAATTTATATGAAACCAAGCACAGACTCAAAACTTCTTCTCAAAACACATTTCTTACAATGAGTTAGAGTGTATGTAGTTGAAGTTAATCAATGTATGTGAAATCCAGCTCAATATCACTCATTCATTTCAAACAAAACTCATAAGCCTCATAAACTTTGCCCTGTTATCAAGGAATCATTGGATTTTACAGTGATCCTTTATTCCCCAAACCCTTTAAAATTAGATTTGTGTTGCTTTGGTTGAAAAAGATCATCTTACCATCTCTTTGGGGAAAGCATTTTAGGAGGATTTGTGGCTACTCTAAAGCTGCAGTCCCCATCCTTTTGGCACCAGGAACTGGTTTCATGGAAGACAGTTTTTCCACGGGCCAGGGACAAGGGATGGTTGGGGGATGATTCAAGCACATTTCATTTATTGTGCACTTTATTTCTATTAATATTAGATCATAATATATAATGAAATAATTCTACAACTCACCATCATGTAGAACTAGTGGGAGCCTTCAGCTTGTTTTCATGCGACTAGACAGTCCCACCTGGGGGTGATGGGAGACAGTGACAGATCATCAGGCATTAGACTCTCATACAGAGAGTGCAATCTAGATCCCTCATGTGCACAGTTCATGATAAAGTTCTTACTCCTGTTAGTATCTGATGCTGCAGCTGATCTGATAGGAGGCAGAGCTCAGGCAGTAATTTCAGCTGTTGGAGGTGGCTGTAAATGCAGTTGAAGCTTTGCTTACTCCACTCACTTCCCGCTGTACACTGGATTCCTCACATCTAACAGGCTGAGAGCAGTACTGGCCCAGCAGCTGGGAACCCCTGCTGTAAAGGAACATGCAAACAGTGATGAGGGATGAAGAGTTATGATCCTCATTGTTAAGAGCCTATGAAAATAGATAAGAAACTCTCTAAGTATACAAAAGATGAATGGGTCAAGAACAGAGAGCTGGCTGAAAAGGAAAAACAACCAGGGAAGAAATATTTGAAGCATATGTAACTTCTCTGCAAGTCAGAGAAATGTAGACTGGGAAAATAAGTTGATTTTTTTTGTTTGTTTGTTTTGCCTATAAAATTACTCAAGATTTAAAAGCTAAACTATCCATGATGCTCAGGTTACAGTAAAACAGGAACTATTATGTTATCTTCATAGGAGTGTTAATTGAAGCAGCTTTTCCAGAGCGTAATTTGACAATATGTAAAAAGAGCTTTTAAAATATCCATACCCTGCTTATTTATGCAAAAAACAAAATACAGGAAGGATAAATCAAACAAAACAAATTGTTTAGTTAGAGAAGGATGGGCATAAGAAAGAAGAAGAGGTATGAAATAGGAACAGAGAGACGTTTAGTTGGGAGAAAAGCTGAGTGTTGGGAGAGAAGCTGAGGCAGGGCTTGCATGTCTGCTAGACTTACTGGCTCCTTGCTTCTGGCATTTCCATTATTTCAAGCAGCCATATGTTTCCCATTCACTTGATACACCGTTTCCTTTCAACCCCTACATCCTCACCAACGTTTCTTTGTTTAAGCACCAATAAATAGCGTGGGCTCTCAGAGTTCCGGGCCTTTGCAGCCTCCACACTCGCCATGGCCCCCTGGTCCCACTTTCTCTCTCACTGTCTTTTTCTCATTCCTTTGACTCCACTGGACTTAGTCACCCCCATGACCTGGTGTTGGGCCTGATCACCCCAACAACATTTCTCCCGTATATATACCTTTGACATGGTTCTAAGGTCTAGAAACATAGTAATGTTTTACATGCTCCAAAATAAATGAAAAATTAAAATCAAACCTGATGGGGCACAGGAGTGGGCTCACCAAAAACAGAAGACAAACTGGTTCACACCTGTAATCCCAGGGCAACATGGTGAGAGCTGTCTCTTAAAAATAAAATACAGATAGCAACAAATGAATCTAATTGTGTTATAAATAATTAGCCACACTAAAGGGAGTAAGGGAATGTGGGAGGAAAGACCTAACTTTAGTAACTTTGGAAAATGGGATTTGCTTACTCTTTTAGAATTGCGGGGGAGGGTCTTGCTATGTTGCCCAGGCTGGACTCAAACTCCTGGTCTCAAGTGATCCTCCCACTTCAGCCTCCAGAGTAGGAAAGTATGATTTTGACTGGATACTACAAGACTGAAAACAAAAAGAACTATACACAAATACTGTACTAAAGCTAGTAAATGTGTTTCTTAGAGGGGTATGAGTTAACAATTCTGAAACTATGGGTTTACTTGGATTTAATAGATTAATAAATATATATTGTAGATGACACCTTCAGGGTTTCTCACTGTCAGATAAATAAATTACAGGCTGGGCACAATGCCTCATGCCTGTAATCTCAGCACTTTTGGGAGGCTGAGGCAGGCAGATCTCCTGAGGTCAGGAGGTAGAGACCAGCCTGGCCAACATGGAGAAACCCCGTCTCTACTGAAATACAAAAAATGAGCCTGGCGTGGTGGTGGGTGCCTGTAATCCCACCTACTTGGGAGTCTGAGGTAGGAGAATTGCTTGAACCTGGGAGGCGGAGGTTGTAGTGAGCCAAGATTGCGCCACTGCACTTCAGCCTGGACAGCAGAGCGAGACTCTGTCTCAAAAAATAAGTAAATAAAAATAAATAAATAAATAAATTACAAATAAGGAAAGAGGGAAGGCTAGAATTAACCCTGTGGCTTTGGATTGTCATAGGAAGTATCAATATGAACTCATAGTTTTAAATATACATGCGGAGAGGGCACAAATATAATGGTGTTCACATATGTGGATTAGAACACATACATATATTTTCTAGCTATGTCCACTAAGAAGGCTTGGAATTAATGACACCCTGGTAGCAATGAGGACATTTGGTACCCAGATCTTTGTTTCTAAACACCATTTCCAATCAAATAAACCAGGACTACTTGGAGAAGTGGATGATTCCAGAGCTGGAGGAGGGAAAAATCCAAGTTAAACCCAGAGCTTCTTGTGTTGTCAGAAATTAAGTGCTCAAGAAAGAATGGGAGCAGGTCAGAAAAACACAGGAGCCCACACTAGAGGAGATCCCACTGGCCAAAGCTAGACCGAACTTAGCAGCAAAAGAAATAACTATATTATTGGATTGAAGCCCATAGAGTGAAAAACAAAAACAAAACAAAAAACAAAAAAAGAGAAGGAAATTCAGAAGTTTATATTGATGCAGATACAATCATTTGCTGCATAATGACATTTTGGTCAACAACAGACCACATATACAACAGTGGTTCCATAGGATTATAATGGTGTTTAAAAATTCCTGTTGCCTGGTGATATCATAGCAGTAGTAACATCGTAGTGCAATGCATCACCTTTTAAATGCTTAGATATGTTTAAATACACAAATACCATTGTGTTACAATTGCCTCTAGTATTCAGTACCGTGACATGCTGTACAGGCTTGTAGCTTAGGCACAATAGGCTATACCACATGGCCTAGGTGTATAGTAGGCTAGGCCATCCAGATTTGTGTAAGTACACTCTGTGATGTTCACACCACAATGAAATTGCCTAACGATGCATTTCTCAGAATGTGTCACCATCATTAAGTAATATACAACTATAAATAATTGAATAAATTAATTTATAGGCCCAAAGAGATAGCTCTTTACAGAATTCCAGTTAATGAATGTAAAAAGATGAAAGAAATAGAAAATCGCCATTAGGCAAACACCACAGTAATAATTGCTGTAAGCAAGTTCCACCAATAGATGTTAAAATTAGTAATTGAAAATTTGAAATCTCTTGCATTTCAATACACTAACAATGAACAATCTGAAAAGAAATTAAGAAAAGAATTCCATTTACAACAGTATCAAAAAGAATAAAATACATAGAAATAAACCTAACCAAGAAGATGAAAGACTTATACACTGAAAATTACAAACATTGCTAAGAGAAGTTAAAGAAGGCACAAATAAATGAAAAGACATCTAATCTCACGGATTGGAAGACTTACTATTAAACTCCCCAAATTAACCAAACCAAACTACCAATTCGATGCAATCCCCATCAAAATCCCAGTGGCAGTTTTTGCAGAAATAAAACAAATCATCTTAAAATTCCAATGGAATCTCAGAGGATCCCAATTATCCAAAATATTTTTGAAAAAGAGGAACACATTTGGAGGAATCACCCTTCTTGGTTTTCAAACATATTACAAAATTACAGTAATGAAAACAGTGTGATACTGGCATACAGACAGACATATAGGACAATGGAATAGAATATAAAGCCCAGAAATAAACCCTTCATGTGTGGTCAAATGATCTATGACAAGGCCATCAAGACCTTTCAATGGGGAAAGGTTAGTCTTCTCAACAAATGATGTGAGAAAAATATACACGAAAAATTATGAAATTGGACCCTTATCTTAACAATATACAAAAAATTAACTAAAAATGGATTAAAGACCTAAATGTAAGATCTAAAACTATAAAACTAGAAGAAAACAAAGGGGAAAAACTTCATGACATTGGACTTGGCAATGAATTCTTGGATATGTCACTAAAAGTGCAGGCAACTACAGCAAAAAATAAACATGGGGCTACGTTAAATGAAGAAACCTTTGTGCATGAAAGAACAGAATCCGCAGAGTGTAAAGATAACCTATGGCACAGGAAAAAAATTTTCAAATCACAAATCTGGTAAGAAGTTATTGCCCAGACTATGAAAAGAACTCCTACAACTTAAAAACAACAAAAATCAAATAACCAGGCCAGGCGTGGTGGTTCATGCCTGTAATTCCAGCATTTTGGGAGGCCAAGGTGGGAGGATCACTTGACTTCAGGAGTTCAAGACCAACCTGGGCAACATAGTGAAACCCCATCTCTACCAAAAATACAAAAAAATTAGTAGGGCATGGTGGCACGCACCTGCAGTCCCAGCTACTTGGGAGGCTGAGATGAGAGGAACACTTAAGCTTGGGAGGCAGAGGTTGCAGTGAACAAAGATAGTGCCACTGCACTCCAGCCTGGGTGACAGAGTGAGACCCTACCTCAAAAACAAAACAAAACAAACAACCAAATAACTCAATTTTAAAATGGACAAAGGACTTGTATAGGCATTTTTTCAAAGATGGCATACAAATGATCAACAAGCATATCAAAATATGCTCAACATCAGTAATCATCAGAGAAATGCAAATCAAAAACAAAGTGAGATATCACTTCTGACCCATTGCAATTGCTACTAGTAAAACAAAACAGAACAGAAAACAAAAACAAACAAACAAAAAAAACAAGTGTTGGCAAGGAAGTGGAGAAATCGACACCCTTGTGCACTCTTGGTGGAATTATAAAATGGTGCAAATGCTGTGGAAAACAACACGGTGATTTTTTTTCTTTTCCTTTTCTTTTCTTTTCTTTTTTTTTTTTTTTGAGATGGAGTCTCATTCTGTCACCCAGGCTGGAGTACAGTGGTGTGATCTTGGCTCACTGCAATGTCTGCCTCCTGGATTCAAGAGATTCTCCTTCCTCAGCTTCCTGAGTAGCTGGGACTACAGGTGCATGCCACCACGCCTGACTAATTTTTGTGTTTTCAGTAGAGACGGGGTTTCACCATGTTGGCCAGGATGGTGTCAATCTCCTGACCTCGTGATCCACCCGCCTTGGCCTCCCAAAGTGTTGGGATTGCAGGTGTGAGTCACTAAGTCTGGCTGGTGTTTTCTTAAAAAATGAAAAATAGAAGTACCATATGATTCAGCAATTTCACTTCTGGATATATATCCAAAAGAATTGAAACCAGGGCCTCAAAGCGATATTTGTACACTCATGTTAATAGTAGTACTATTCACTATAGTCAAGAGGCGGAGGCAACCCAAATGTCATCAGTGGATAAATGTGATATATACAAAGAAAATGTGGTATATACACACAATGGAATAGTACTCAGCCTTACAAAGAAAGAAATCCTGTCACATGCTACAACACGGGTACCCAGATCTTTGTTTCTAAATACCATTTCCAATCAAATAAACCAGACTACTTGGAGAAGCAGATGATTCCAGAGCTGGGGGAGGAAAAAATCCAAGCTAAACCTAGAGCCTCGTGTGTTGTCAGAAATTAAGTGCTCAAGAAAGAATGGGAGCAGGTCAGGGTGAATTTTACTGACATGATACTAAGAATTTTGCTGACATGATACTAAGTGAAACAAGCCAGTCACAAAAAGACACGTACTGTATGATTTCACATATCTGAGGTATCTGTGGTAGTCAAATTCATAGAAACAGAAAGTAGAATGGCATTTACCAGGGGCTTGGAAGAGGGGAAAAGGGAAAAAGGGTGATGTTTAATGGGTATAGAGTTTCCGATTCCATGATACAGATAAATAAATAAATAAATGAAAAAATAAATACATAAATAAAAATTTGAGAAGAAACAGGATATTTGCATAGTCCCAAAGAATCATGATTCATTCAAATACGTATTAATTACAAAGAGAAAAATCGTAACTTTACAGTGGAGAAGTCTGGCAGATATCAGACATCACCTCAATCAAGTGATCAAGGCTAACGTCATCAGCATAAGACATATCAACTTAGGAACACCTCATAACATGTGCCGAGAAGGGCACAATATCACTTCTGAGATTTTCTCGCCTAACATGCATAATTCAATTGAATCTAAGAAACCATCAGAGGAACCCACATTTGGGGACGTGCTCCAAAATACCTGACCAGTACTCAAGGCCACGAAATGACAGACTGAGGTACTGTCGCAGATGGGAGGAAATACAATTAGTGATAATGAAATACAACATGTGACCCTGGACTGAATCCTAGACCAAAAGGAAGACAGTAGTGGAAATCTGGTGAAATTTGTTCCTTGTCTATCCAAATTATCCCCCATTGCACTTAAAGTCCAATTCCTTACCATCTCCTACTAGGTCCTCTGGCAGCTGGCCAAGCCTTCAGCTAGAACCCACCCTCCACCTCTGCCCTCCTCTCTCCTGTGTTCTGAACACAGTAGTCTGCACTCAGTTTCCTGAACAGGCAAGTTATTTTCTTCCTAAGAGCATTTGCTCTTCCTTTTGCCCAGAAGGTTCTGTGCTCAGATCTTCCACGGCTGTTTCCCTTCTTGTCCTCAGGACTTGACCCAACTGCCACCTCCTCAGTGAGACCTGCCTTGACCACTCAACATCAAGCAGTCTCATCCCTACCTGCCAGACACTTTCTATGCCAACATGACTTTGAAAAATGTTTGAACACTAGTACTATGCAATAAAATGATTTTGTTCACGCATTTGTTCAATGGTTAACACTCTGCCTCCCCTCTGTAAAATGCAATCTTCATGAGATTGGCTTTTAAAAATAATTTTATTTTATTTTAGATATAGGGTCTCATTCTGTTGTCCAGGCTGGAGTGCAGTGGTGCGGTCACAGCTCACTGCAGCCTCAGCCTCCTGGAGCCAAGTGATCCTCCTGCCTCAACCTCCTATAGTACTGGGATTACAGGTATGAACCAATGCACCAAGCCAAGAATAGCTTTTTAAATTGTGCATTTAAAAAATTTTCAGAACTAAAGAGAAGTTGAAAGACTAGTACATGAACTTTACCTAGTTTAATCTAATGTTAACATTATAACACATTATCTTTTTCTCTTTATACACATGTAAACACATGTGCACACACACACATACATGCATATACATGTACTTTTGTCCTTAGCTATTTGAAACGAGTTGCAGACATTGTGGCATTTTACCATCAAATACCTCCTCGTGTGTTTCTTAAGAGTAATGATATTTCTCTACATAATATTAATGTCACAAGAAAATTAACACTTCCATAAATTCTTCTAACATACAGTACAAATTTCTCTGTCTTAAAAATGTCTTTGATGTCAGTTTTATTTGTCTCCCTGATTCAGGATCTTATCAAGTATCACGCATTGCATTTGGTTGTGAAATCTCTCTAGTCTTTTACTCACCTTGCCTCTTAATTTTTCATGACACTGACTTTTTTGTTTTCTTTGAAAAGCCCAGGTTCTTCAAAGAGCCCAAAGACTTCATCTGTCTTCTTTCTTTCCCCCTTCCCTTTCCCTTCCCCTTCCCCTTCCCTCCCCTCCCCTTCCCCTCCTTT
>NW_016811820.1:3545421-3593364 GCF_001698545.2 Rhinopithecus bieti
CCCCTTTCCTTCCCTCTCCTTCCCTTCCTCTCTCCCTCCCTCCTTCCCTCCCTCCCTCTCTCTCTTTCTCTCTCTCTCTCTCTCTCTCGCTTTCTTTCTCTTTCTTTTTCTTTCTTTCTCTTTCTTTCAGACAGGGTCTTGCTCTGTCACCTAGGCTGGAGTACAGTGGCGTGATCATGGCTCACTGCAACCTCAACCTGCCAGGCTCAAGTGATCTTCTCACCATGGACTTCTAAATAGCTAGGGCTACAGCTGTGTACCACCATGCCTGGCTAATTTCTTTATTTTTATTTTATTTTATTTTATTTTATTTTACTTTTTGAGATGGAGTCTCACTCTATCGCCCAGGCTGGAGTGCAGTGACGTGATTTCTGCTCACTGCAAGCTCCGCCTCCCGTGTTCACGCCATTCTCCTGCCTCAGCCTCCCAAGTAGCTGGGACTACAGGTGCCCGCCACCACGCCTGGCTAACTTTTTTGTATTTTTAGTAGAGATGGGATTTCACCGTGTTAACCAGGATGGTCTCAATCTCCTGACCTCATGATCTGCCCGCCACTGCCTCCCAAAGTGCTGGGATTACAGGCATCAGCCACCGTGCTTGGCCTCTTTATTTGTTTTTAATAGAGGTGGGGTCTCACTATGTTGCCTGGGCTGGTTTCGAACTCCTATCCTTAAGCAATCCTCCCTCCTGGCCTCCCAAGGTGCTGAGATTATAGAAGTGAGCCATCATGTCTGACCCGTCTGTCTGATAGAACACATTACATTCTGAATTTGCCTGATGACCTACTTGTTATATTGATGAATTATGCCTTCAGTATCTCCTGTCTCTTTCCAGTCAGAGGCTCACTCCAGAGCTGCACTGTCCAACCAGGAGGCCACCAGCCACACGTGACTGCCGAGCACTTGAAATACGGCTGGTGTGGCCAAGCACGATGGCTCACACCTGTAATCCCAGCACTTTGGGAGGCTGAGGCAGGCGGATCACCTGAGGTCAGGAGTTCGAGACCAGCCTGGCCAACATAGTGAAACACCATCTCTACTAAAAACACAAAAATTAGCTGGGCGTGGTGGCGGGCACCTGTAATCCCAGCTATTTGGAAGATTGAGGCGGGAGAATCGCTTAAATCCAGGAGGCGGAGGTTGCAGTGAGCCGAGATGGTGCTGTTGCACTCCAGCCTGGGCAACAACAGTGAAACACCATCTCAAAAAATAAAGAAAAACAAAGAAATATGACTGGTGCAACTGAGGAACAGAATTTTTACTTTTCTTTAGTTTATATTAATTTATATTTAATTTTTTTAAAATGATGCTCTTCAGTTTTGGAAACTGAATATGTTTGGAATATCTTGGGTATATGAATCTACTTTTTTAACTGTATATTTTGAAATCTGTCTGGTTGGAGATCTGCTATAAGTGTAAAATACAAACTAGAGTTTGAAGACTTAGACTAAAAAAAAAATCCATCCATTGCATCCATCTGTCCATTCACAAAAATCTAAATTTAATCCTCTTCTTCCTCTCCTCCTCCTCCTCCTCCTCCTCCTCCTTCTTCTTCTCCTTCTTCTTCTTTTTGATAGGGTCTTGCTCTGTTGTCCAGCCTGGAGTGCAGTGGTGCAATCATAGCCCACTACAACTTCAAACTCCTGAGCTCAAATAATCTTCCCATCTCAGTCTTCCAAGTAGCTGGGACTATAGGTGTTCGCCACCACGCGTGGCTAATTTTTAACTTTTTTGTGTATAGACAAGTTCTCACAATGTTTCCCAGGCTTGTCTCAAACTCCTGGGCTCAGTGGATTGTCCCACCTCAGCCTCCCGAAGTGCTAGGATTACAGGTGTGAGCCACTGTCAGGCCAAAGCCATTTTTTTTTTTTTTTTTTTAGAGTAACAACATACACTCACAATGTGTAAATCCGAGAGGAGTAGCAAGTCTAGGGAATGCTGCAAATGACTCGCTGGATTGCCAGTTCTCCAAGGTGGGAATCATGTATCTCTTGCTTACCGATGTATCCCAGCACCTACCTAGCACCACACAGAGCAATGCTTAATCCATGTTTGTTGAGTGAATGAGAGTCAGTGAGTGAGTAAATGACGAAATGGTCACTCCTTTGGCCAGGGGGCTGAGGGGTCCTTTCCAGCAGACCAGCAAGCATCATCAGGCCAAGTGTGCTTTAATATTAAAAAGAGGAATATAGGCCAGGTGCAGTGGCTCATGCCTGTAATCCCAGTGAAGTGGCTACGTTGTCTGGGGTAAATACCTGGGGTTCATCATCTCATGCCAGGAAAATTTAGGACACACTAGGAGTTTAGGAGCAGAGGTTTAATAGGCAAAAAGGAAGAGAAAGAAAGACAAGGGAAGGCCGGGTGCGGTGGCTCACACCTGTAATCCCAGCACTTTGGGAGACTGAGGCGAGGGGATCACGAGGTCAGGAGTTAAGAGACCAGACTGACCAACATGGTGAAACCCCATCTTTACTGAAAATACAAAAATTAGCTGAGCATTGTGGCACGCCTGTAATCCCAGCTACTCAGGAGACTGAGGCGGGAGAATCGCTTGAACCTGGGAGGCAGAGGTTGCATTGAGCTAAGATCAGGCCATTGCACCCCAGCCTGGGTGACAGAGCAAGATTCTGTCTCAAAAAAAAAAAAAAAAAAAAAAAAAAACCCAGAAGGAAGAAAGAGAAAAAGAAAAAAAGGAAACAGAAGGGAAAACAGCTCTCTCCCTAGTGAGAGAGAGGGGACTTCCCAGAGGGAAAGACCAGCCTGGGCCATGCCTGGACTTTGTAGTCAGGCTTGAGGAGGCGGTGTCTGATTTACATAGGAGTCACAGAGTGGTTCATCAGATATGACGTTTACATAGCAGGCGGGGAAGGCAGGTGGCCCACTGTAATCTTATTATGCAAACGAACTCTCCCCTTGGCTGCAGCTATCTTGTCTGCTCCTTATTGTACGCTTGGCTGGCGGAGAAGGAAGGATGGAGCCACCACTTTGAACACGTCTAGTCCCAGGTAGTTCTTTCCTGCCGGCATCTACTCGTGCAAGCGCCCAGCTTGCTCGTCTGTCTGCAGCTTGACTGTATAGGTTGCTGTTTGTTAGAAAATGATTTGGGGCTGGGCGCGATGGCTCACACCTGTAATCCCAGCACTTTGGGAGGCTGAGGCGGGTGGATCACCTGAGGTCGGAAGTTCGAGACCAGCCTGACCAACATGAGGAAACCCCATCTCTACTAAAAATACAAAAATTCGCCAGGAGTGGTGGCACACACCTGTAATCCCAGCTACTCGGAAGGCTGAGGCAGGAGAATCGCTTGAACCCGGGAGGCGGACATTGCAGTGAGCCAAGATCGGGCCATTGCACTCCAGCTTGGGCAACAAGAGTGAAACTACATCTAAAAGAAAAAAGAAAAGACAAAAAGGACTAGAGAGAGAACACAATCAGGGAGGGTGGAAAAGAGTACTGGGGACAAAGCCAGGGTGGCTGTCTGTGTTCTTGGAGCTTGCTCTGCAGAGGCAACAGGGCGCCAGGCCCGTGAAAGTAGTGGCAGGAGGAGGCAGGACCTGGTCTTTTTCCTTCCTTGGGTATTCTTTGTGTAGGCCTTTGTGTAGGGCGTTCTGTTGTAGGGCCCTTGAGGGTGGCAGTGTGGCTTGGCTCTCCTTTCTGGGACATGACCCCTGGCAAAGGACCCGCCCTGGCAATACCTGCATTGGTAGCTGTCCGGGCACTGGAGCTTCAGTCACACAAGCATTACAGAGAGACCATCCTTTCCCAGGCACAAGCTCTGTTTTTCTTTTGTAATAAAGGATTTCACACATCAGGGACAAATATCTTAAATCACTAGAGTATATTTGCCAGGACATTCCATATATTATTTGATATGGTTTGGCTCTGTGTCCCCACCCAAATCTCATTCAAATTGTAATTGCCATGTGTTACAGGAGAGGCTGGGTGGGAGGTGATTGGATCAAGAGGGTGGAGTTCCTCCTTGGTGTTCTTGTGGTAGTGAGTTCACAAGACCTGATGGTCTAAAAGTGTGTGGCACTTCCCCTTTCACTCTCTCTCTCCCTCTCTCTCCACCATGTGAAGAAGATCCTTGCTTCCCCTTCCCCTTCGGCTATAATTGTAAGTTTCCTGAGGCCTCCCAGCCATGCTTCCTGTTAAGCCTGTGAAACTGTGAGTCAAGTAAACCTCTTTTCTTCACACATTACCTAGTCTCAGGTCGTTCTTTATAGCAATGTGAAAACGAGCTAATACATTAGTCTAATCCTGATAAACATGTTTCAGGATATGTATCATTATCCCCAGTTAATGGTTATATCATTAATGGTATTAAAATATCATAATGGTAGTATCATTATCCCCAGTTAATATGGAGAAACCTGGTTTGAAGTAGGTTGAGTAATTTACCTAAAGTCATACAAATCGTCAGTGTCTGTATTGGCTGCTGAGAGTAGCTGGGCCCTAAGTTTACACTACTCGCTGCTCTACCTTTCTCCATTGGCAAGTGAGGCCTGGTGTGGTGGCTCATGCCTGCAGTCTCAGCATTTGGGGGCGGGGGGTGAGGCAGCAGGATCACTTGAGACCAGGAGTTCAAGACCATCCTGGGCTGGCCTTGAACGTAGTGAGACCCAGTCTCTACAAAAAGCAATAAAAATAGGCCAGATGTGGTGGCACATGCCTGTAGTCTCAGCTACTCAGGAGACTGAGGTGGGAGGGTCGCTTGGGGCCAGGAGTTCTGGGCCGTAATGAGCTGTGATCGCACCACTGCACTCTAGCCTGAGTGATAGAGTGAGACCCTGTTTCAGAAAAAGAAAAAAGAGTGAAAGACTGTTTTGGGCTCCCAGGATTGTCCTTGTAGAGCTGTGGAATCTGTATGCTACAGTAACTGCATCTTACTAAATGGTGCTGTTCCTGAGGCATATATATATATATGTTTGTGTGTGTGTATATTTATATGTGTGTGTGTGCGTGTATATATATGCTACTTTGTGCATTTATATATAAAAATAAATATTATATATGTATCTGTAAAATACATACATATGCCCTGCATTTTTTCTAATTACAGGCAGGAGGCCTTACCATCCAAATTTCCAGATCATACTGAAAGCTTGAGGGAAAAACGATGAATTCATAAGTCAACTGGCACAAGCTTATCCCTCCTGAAAATGATTTTTCACTCTTGAATCCCTGGGACAGCACAGGAACTAGCTCCTTGCAAGAGGACACGCCCAAATATCAGGGTCAGAATGTATGGTTTGCTTTGAAATTGTAGCCTTGGCTAAAATCGCCAAACCCAGGATAGGGGAAAACAATCCCTGTCTAAAGTGTGTGTATCTATACATTCTTCCATTGAAAGGTTGAGTGTTTTCTTAAGAGAGGGTCCCAGTTGATCAGAAAGGGGGAGTTTAATGTTCTGAGTCCTCAAGTGAACAGCATTATTCCAAGGAAAGCATTTAAAAGTTACTGAAAAACAAGATCCACTTTAGAACTACAGGCCAGGTGCAGTGGCTCACACTTGTAATCCCAGAACTTTGAGGGGCCTAGGATTGCTTGATTCCAGGAGTTCGAGACCAGCCTGGACAACATGGTGAGACCCCCACCCCCCGGCTACAAAAAAAAAAAAAACTCCACAAAAATTAGCCAGGTGTGGTGGCGTACGTCTGTAGTCTCAGCTACTCATGGGGACTGAGGGAGAAGGATCACCTGAGCCAGGGAGGTCAAGGCTGCAGTGAGCTGTGATCCTGCCACTGCACTCCAGCCTGGGCAACAGAGTGAAACACTGTCTCAAACAAACAAACAAACAAACAAAAATCAAAATAAAACTACAAATAGACTTCATGTGACGGTGTCTGGGAAAATTGCAGTTTGTAGAGCTGTTCAGGAATCTTGGGTTAAAATGTGGATTGAATGTGCACATTTATTTTTATTTTTTCCCTAAATTACACTAAGACTGAAGAAAAGAGATCTAAGGTATATATACGTATATATATACGTATATATAGAGAGAGAGGGAGGGAGAGAGGCAAAAGTATGGGGAAAACGATAGAAAATAGCAACAAAATTTTGGAAGACAGAAGCGGATATATGTGTAGTGACTGACTTAGGAGCCCAAGTGAAATTAAATCCTAAGTCACCAGTGGGTGGAGCTGAGACTTATTCTGATATATACCACAGAATTCTGAAGAGGCTCAGGAAATATATTTCTGGATCTGAGGTGAAGGTTGGATCTAGTGGCTAGAATAAGACGACTGAGTAAAAACTGAGATGTTAGATCCCTGCATTCCTTGCCCTGATTCCAGGCCCCTAGCTGTCTATTTCCCCTCTATCCTGGCCGAAGATTGGAAATTTATTCTCTGGAGAGAGTGTTTGGGGACAAACAGGGCCAGTGAAATGAGACTCATTAGTTACATATTGAATGCTGGATTTTGAGACTCCCAAAGCTCTGCCTCCAAATGCTTAAAGCCAAATTGTACCCTCCAAACAGTCTTTTTTTTCTCTTTGAGATGGAGTCTTGTTCTGTCTTCCAGGCTGGGATGCAGTGGTGCGATCTGGGCTCACTGCAACCTCTGCCTCTCAGGTTCAAGTGATTCTCCTGCCTCAGGCTCTTGAGTAGCTGCGACTACAGGCGTGCCATCATGTCCTGCTTATTTTTTGTATTTTTAGTAGAGATGGGGTTTCACCATGTTGGCCAGGCCGATCTCAAACTCCTGACCTCAAGTGATCCTCCCACCTCGGCCTCCCAAAAGGATGGGATTACAGGCGTGAGCCACTGTGCTGAGCCCAGAGTCTTTTAAGAGGATACATACATTTTATGGCAAATCTGACCAGTTTAAGGGAGGAGGCCTGTAGATACTGACACTAGAGTCATCATCCACAGATGAGCTTGTAATCAAAGTCACCTTGTCCCATCCACATGCTGAGAGCACCCAGTAAGATTTCATTTCTCAACTCTGAGTCCTAAGTAGACATCTGAGGATGGCCAGGTACCTGAAGAAAGCTGCTAACATGGAATACAGACACCCATGCAGCAAACAAACCAACTAAAGCAATTTTGAAGCCATATAAACGGAGCAGGGAGGAAAAAAAAACTTTAAAAAAATCAATTTGTCATTGTTATTTTTAGAAAGGTAAGGGAAAATATTGCATCCATGAAACAGAAACAGAAGAAAAAATATTCAGAGAACAAAATAGAGCTCTTAGAAATGAAAACATGACAGGAGAAATGAAAAAAATCAAACAGATTTGGAAGATAAGAGATGAAAACAGTCACCCAGAAGGCAGAGCAAAAGAGCACAGAGATGAAAGGCAAAGACCAAAGATTTTTATTTAAAAAACAAAGCAAAAAAACAAAAAAACAAAAAAAAAAAAAACCAGAGTAAACAGGTAAACTACAGTGGGAAAAAATATTTGCCAACTATGCATCTGAGAAAGGTCTAATATGCAGCATCTACAAAGAACTTAAATTTACGAGAAAAAAAACCAAACAACCCTGTTAAAAAGTAGACAAAGGACATGAATAGACACTTTTCAAAAGAAGACACAGACATGGCCAACAAGCGTATGAAGAAAAGCTCAATATCACTGATCATTAGAGAGTGCAGATCAAAACCACAGTGATATACCATCTACACCAATCACAATGGCTATTATAAAAAGTCAAAAACTAACAGGTGCTGGTGAGGTTGTGGAGAAAGGAAACATTTATACACTGTTGGTGGGAGTGTAAATTAGTTCAGTCATTGTGGAAAGCAGTGTGGTGATTCCTCAAAGAGGAAACAGAACTACCATTCGACCCAGCAATCCCATTCCTGGGTATATACCCAGAGGAATATAAATCATTCTATCACAAGGATGCATGCTCACATATGTTCATTGCAGCATTACTCACAATGGCAAAGAAATGGAATCAGCTTTCTAAATGTCTGCCAACAGTAGACTAGATAAAGAAAATGTGGTACGTAGATGCCATGGAATACTACACAGCCATAAAAAAGAATGAGATCATGTCCTTTGCAAGGACATGGATGGAGCTGCAGGCCGTTATCCTTAGCAAACTAATGCAGGACCAGAAAACCAAATATCACATGTTCTCACTTATAAATGGGAGCTAAATAATGAGAACACATGGAGGGGAACAACACTCACTGGGGCCTAACTGAGGGCGGAGGCTGGGAGGAGGGAGAGGGGCAGAAAAAATAATTATTGGGTATTAGGCTTAGTACCTGGGTGATGAAATAATCTGCACAACAAACCCCATGGCAGGAGTTTACCTATGTAATAAACCTGTACATGTACCCCTGAACCTAAAATAAAAGTTGAAAAAAAAGCTTATGAAACAAAAAAAGAAAGACAACAATAAGACAAACAAAAGATATGTTTGAAGATATGTAGAAGATATGGCATCCAAATAGTAGGAGATATCATAAGTATGTATCATAAAATATATCATATAGGGGAAGTAGTGATAGTATCTAAACGGAGATGAACCGAAAATAAAACGCAGTAGTTACTATTTAGAACAACAGGGATGTGTAATGCCAGAATAAACCACCTCTGGAGGAAGTGGAGGAAGTTGTGGGTCAAAAAGCTGTTTTATTTTAGTACTACGAGACTTTTAAGGTAGATGTACATGTCGCTTTAAAATAAAATAAAAATAAAAACAAGACTACATATTAACAACATAAAATATAAATTGATTACCAAAAAGAATCTAGAAAAGGCTTCCCATGTGATTATGATGATCAGTCACTCTTTTTGTTTTAGAGATGGGGTCTCACTGTGTTGCCCAGACTGGAGTGCAGTGGTGAGGTTGTAGCTCATTGCAGCCTCCAACTCCTGGCCTCAAGTGATCCCCTCACCTCAGTCTCCCAAGTAGCTGGAACTGCAGGTTCACCGCACCATGCTCAACTAATTTAAAAAAAATTTTTTATGTACCACATTTTCTTTATCTAGTCTACTGTTTAGTAGAACGATGTCTCACCGGTCTTGGACTTCTAGCTGCCCACGCTGGTCTCGAATTCCTGGGCTCAAGTAATCCTCCCATCTCAGCCAAAGTGCTAGGATTACAGGCCTGAGCTACCATGCCTGGCCTGATTAGTCACTTTTGGAGCCATTTAATTTACTAAGGACCTACTGAAGTGCCAGCACTGTACTAGGCAAGAAAAAAGGAAGCTGGATACAAAACAGATATGATTGCCTCTGTTTTCTAGGAGCTCAGAGTTTTGTGGAAGAGACTGATGCTTTGTCAGCAGCAATCGTACAAGCTACTGGGTAAAATGACAGAGATACTCTGAGCATGTAAGTGGGGTAGAGAAGAGGGCTGGGGCAGCATGGAGGCTGGTTGGAAAGGCTTTCTGAGTAGGGTGTCTCTCAAGCTGAGTTTTAAAGGGCAGACAAGCTTAGAAGTTTAAGGAAGGGGATGTGAGGGTGTTTTAGGGAGAGAGGATGTCTGAGCCAGAGGGCAAGGTCAAGAACCAACGTGCAGAGGTTGAGGGAAACAGCAGTTCTTGCTAAAGTGGAACTTGCAGGGTGATCTACACAGCTGGAGAAGCAGCAATGATGGATCATAAATGACCAGGAGGGAGAAAGGCCAGTATGTGGTGGACTTTATTCTAAGGGAACAGAGAACGAATAATGGCTGTTTAGGCAAGAGACAGATATATTCAATTTTGTCTCATAGAAAGATCAGGTTGGTTGCTATGTGAAAACAGCTTGGTGTGGCACAAGGTAGAAGGCAAATATGCCAGTTAGATGGTGACTTCCACTTTCCAGGTGAGGAATGATGGTGATGGCAGGGACGGAGACAAAAGTCAATTTTATGACTTAAGATGTAAGATTTGGGCTGGGCGCAGTGGCTCACACCTGTAATCCTAGCACTTCAGGAAACTGAGCCATGAGGATTGCTTGAAGCCAGGAGCTCAAGATCAGCCTGGGCAGCATAGTGAGATCCCATCTCTACAAAATAACAATGATAATAAATAAATAAATAAATAAAATTAACCAGGTGTGGTGGTGCACACCTATAGTCCTGGCTATCTGGGAGGCTAAAGCAGAAGGATTGCTTGAGCCTAGGAATTTGAGGCTACATTGAGCTGTGATCATGCCTCGTACTCCAGTCTGGGCAACAGAGCAAGGCCTTGTCTTCAGAAAAAAAAAAAAAAAAAAAAAAGATAAAATTGGCAGGACCTGTCATGGATTTGCTGTTGAGGTTGGGAGAGATGGAGAAGGTGAGGGGAAAACAGGAATGTAGGGATACCCTTGAGATTGTGTCTTGGAACTGACTGCATGAGTAGCCTACGAGATCTACACAGGTCTATCTCTCTATGAAGACCAGGTAAACTGGAGCAAGGAAAGTTTTGGACAGAGGAAGGCAGAGACAATGGAGTTTTCAGTCTGCCTCCTCGTGTATGTAAGATCCAAGCCCATCTTTAAAAAAAATAAGTTAATTCATTTTATCTTTATTTATTTATTTATTTATTTATTTATTTATTTATTTATTTTNATTACCAAAAAGAATCTAGAAAAGGCTTCCCATGTGATTATGATGATCAGTCACTCTTTTTGTTTTAGAGATGGGGTCTCACTGTGTTGCCCAGACTGGAGTGCAGTGGTGAGGTTGTAGCTCATTGCAGCCTCCAACTCCTGGCCTCAAGTGATCCCCTCACCTCAGTCTCCCAAGTAGCTGGAACTGCAGGTTCACCGCACCATGCTCAACTAATTTAAAAAAAATTTTTTATGTACCACATTTTCTTTATCTAGTCTACTGTTTAGTAGAACGATGTCTCACCGGTCTTGGACTTCTAGCTGCCCACGCTGGTCTCGAATTCCTGGGCTCAAGTAATCCTCCCATCTCAGCCAAAGTGCTAGGATTACAGGCCTGAGCTACCATGCCTGGCCTGATTAGTCACTTTTGGAGCCATTTAATTTACTAAGGACCTACTGAAGTGCCAGCACTGTACTAGGCAAGAAAAAAGGAAGCTGGATACAAAACAGATATGATTGCCTCTGTTTTCTAGGAGCTCAGAGTTTTGTGGAAGAGACTGATGCTTTGTCAGCAGCAATCGTACAAGCTACTGGGTAAAATGACAGAGATACTCTGAGCATGTAAGTGGGGTAGAGAAGAGGGCTGGGGGCAGCATGGAGGCTGGTTGGAAAGGCTTTCTGAGTAGGGTGTCTCTCAAGCTGAGTTTTAAAGGGCAGACAAGCTTAGAAGTTTAAGGAAGGGGATGTGAGGGTGTTTTAGGGAGAGAGGATGTCTGAGCCAGAGGGCAAGGTCAAGAACCAACGTGCAGAGGTTGAGGGAAACAGCAGTTCTTGCTAAAGTGGAACTTGCAGGGTGATCTACACAGCTGGAGAAGCAGCAATGATGGATCATAAATGACCAGGAGGGAGAAAGGCCAGTATGTGGTGGACTTTATTCTAAGGGAACAGAGAACGAATAATGGCTGTTTAGGCAAGAGACAGATATATTCAATTTTGTCTCATAGAAAGATCAGGTTGGTTGCTATGTGAAAAACAGCTTGGTGTGGCACAAGGTAGAAGGCAAATATGCCAGTTAGATGGTGACTTCCACTTTCCAGGTGAGGAATGATGGTGATGGCAGGGACGGAGACAAAAAGTCAATTTTATGACTTAAGATGTAAGATTTGGGCTGGGCGCAGTGGCTCACACCTGTAATCCTAGCACTTCAGGAAACTGAGCCATGAGGATTGCTTGAAGCCAGGAGCTCAAGATCAGCCTGGGCAGCATAGTGAGATCCCATCTCTACAAAATAACAATGATAATAAATAAATAAATAAATAAAATTAACCAGGTGTGGTGGTGCACACCTATAGTCCTGGCTATCTGGGAGGCTAAAGCAGAAGGATTGCTTGAGCCTAGGAATTTGAGGCTACATTGAGCTGTGATCATGCCTCGTACTCCAGTCTGGGCAACAGAGCAAGGCCTTGTCTTAAAAAAAAAAAAAAAAAAAAAAAAGATAAAATTGGCAGGACCTGTCATGGATTTGCTGTTGAGGTTGGGAGAGATGGAGAAGGTGAGGGGAAAAACAGGAATGTAGGGATACCCTTGAGATTGTGTCTTGGAACTGACTGCATGAGTAGCCTACGAGATCTACACAGGTCTATCTCTCTATGAAGACCAGGTAAACTGGAGCAAGGAAAGTTTTGGACAGAGGAAGGCAGAGACAATGGAGTTTTTCAGTCTGCCTCCTCGTGTATGTAAGATCCAAGCCCATCTTTAAAAAAAATAAGTTAATTCATTTTATCTTTATTTATTTATTTATTTATTTATTTATTTATTTATTTATTTTGAGACAGGGTCTCACTCTGTTGCCCAGGCTGGAGTGCAGTGGTGTGATCATGGCTCACTGCAGCCTCAAACTCCTGGGTTCCAGTGATCCTCCCACCTCAGCCTCCAGAGTAGCTGGGACTATAGGTGCGTGCCATCATGCCCAGCTGATTTTCTAATTCCATCTTGAGAGGGCTGAGCTAGGCAAAGCCTTCAGCGGGCTTCTCCCAGTTGCCGAAAATGAAACACATCAAGTTAAAATTGTTAAAAATAAAAGTCCAAAAGCAACTTTGACATTAAAAAGGCAACAACTTGAAGATGCAAAGAGGGGTGAGAATCTGTAGATTAATGGTACGTGTACAATAATTACGAGATTTTTGGGAGCCCCGATTGAAGTACATTCTCTCACTTTGTGAACCTCCCTGAAGGGAGGAGGTGGGAAATTTTCAAAGCATAGTGCTCCTGGGTAATGACGCTCTGATTTCTAGGAGCTATTGGGCCCACACAGCCTCTGATGTACAGACTGTCAGTGCCCTAGAATTTCTATCTTGTCACCCACTGATATAAACACCTTTGAGTTACACATTCCTGAAACTCACCAAGAATTATCTTCCAGAAATGTACTGAAATGTCTTTGTTTCAGCTTGGCAGCTTCATTTTTCAGCTCTGTAAATCCAGCTCTGGGTCAGATGTAGCAGCTTGCCTGTGTGCCAGCACCAATGTTATTATAAAAACACATTGAAATAATTTTGTGACAGGTTTGAGTAGTAAATAGAGAGATAGCTTAGTGTAGTAAAGCATTTTTCAATTTTAAAGAATCTTCTTTAAAAGGAAAAACAAATCCCCTCATACCTCTAGCATTGACTGAAATTATTTGTTATTTGTTACTGAATCATATACATTGAACAGGACATAAATTCCTTATGCTTACAGCTCTCAAACTATAAAACCAAAAGAGATACTCAAATTAAATTTAAGCAAAAATAAAATACATCAAAAAACCACAAACCTTTGAAGTTGGTAACATTGAGTCCCTCTGTAGTGAAGATATAAAAGACATTGGCAGATTATTGTTCTGACCATAGTGACTAGAAAATAACTGGATTGTGTGCTATTTCACGTACTTTTAAAGACTTTAGAAATCTGTGGGTGCAAATACGTTTGAAGGAGTAAATTCCAGATGGGAGAGAGACCTTCCTAGGCGACCAGAGATTCTCAAGCTTCTTTCCTGGTGGAATTTGCCAAGTTTGGGCACAGGCAGAGGGTTCAGGTTGACAATGGGCAGAAAACACTGGGAGAGAAAGAGAAGCATTGTGATTTTTAATGACCTTGTGGGTTGGCATGATGAATTGGAAGCTGTTTTTTTTCTACCTGCCAGTTGTCTTTCACCTGACTTTTACTGAATGGTGGGGCTGTGATTAAGACTAGAGTTTGGTTAGGTTTAAGTCAGAATAAAAACGTAGAGATAAATGGCTAAATGTAACATTTTATTTGAGAAGCAAGAATTGCCATTTGGGGAATACACACAGATCAGATGGTCTTCAATATGTCCAAAGAACAAAGAGAAGGTTGGAGGTCTTATGAAAAGGAGAAATGTTATGTACTTTTTGGAAAGACAGTTCATTGGCACTAGTAGAGTTTTTTGGGGAGCTGGCAAGCTCTGACTGCTGAGTGACTGCATTGGGTAAAACTAGTCTTAGATTTGCAGCAGATGGTTTCAGTTGTTGTTAGATAAAACTGGTTTCAGATTACAATAGGCAGTTTCAGCAGTCAGGCCTGCAAAGAATTACATTTTTGGGACCGTGTCATGTGTCCCAAGTAACTTTTCCTTCTGGCCTCTGGATTGTGGTTTTGTTCCGTATGACAAGGATGATCCAGTTCACATGATCAATGTTCACAGCTAGAAAGGCAGAGAAGGAGTCCCTGCAAACTTTCAGTGCTTGGAAGGAGGGGCTCTGAAATAAACACAAGAGACATCTCACCCTTGATATACTTGAAATCAAAGGAGAACTAAAACTAACTTAAACTGAAACCCAATCCCAATGCATCTCAATTGCTTGACAGAGAAAAGAAGGTATCTTGTCTGGGGAAAATAGCATTGGCCTCAGTCTCTATGGTGCTTTTATACACAGTATTTGACATACAATGACAAAATAAGAGATGTGTTAGGAAGCAGGAAAATGTGTGCCAGTAATACAGAGAAATAATATCCTATGAAAGTAGATCTTTGGATGACCCAGGTTTTAGAATTTGCAGAGCAACCATTATGGATATGTTTTTACAAAACAATAGAAAATCCAGACCAAGAAAAGGATGAAAGATAAAGAATTTCAACAAATAAATATAATGTATATAAAGAACCAGTCTCATTCCTGGAAGTTAAAAATGCAGTCTTTGAAAGGAAGAATGCATGGTGGGTTTGTTGTAGGGTAGGGGGACGTTAAGACAGGACTTTCAAATTGGTGGAGTGAAAAAATCAACAATTCCTCTCTTTAAGAACAACTATAGGCTGAGCATGGTGGTTCACACCTATAATCCCAGCATTTTGGGAGGCTGAGAAGAGCAAATCATTTGAGGTCAGGAGTGGGGGACCAGCCTGGCCAACATAGTGAAATCCAGTCTCTGCTAAAAATACAAAAACATTAGCTGGGCGTGGTGACACACTCCTGTAATCCCAGCTACTCAGGAGGCTGAGGTAGGAGAATCCCTTGAACCCAGGAGACAGAGGTTGCAGTGAGCCAAAATTGTCAAAAATAACAATTTTAGAATTCCGTATTTTATATGTCTTTGTCAATTTCTGGAATCCTAAAGAATAAGTAGCATCCTGTTCAAGAATCTCTTGAAACAACTGGATCTCAGCTAAAAACAGTGGGAGTCCGTGGTATTTTAGTCTAGGGATACTCCCATTCATCTTGCTCCCCTTGCTAGCTCTGTTGGGCCAAGTCATGGGATTAAAATTGGGGCTGTTGTGATTTGCTGTTGGCTGCAGCAAAACCCATGCCCAGGGACATTGTTGAAAACAATAATGATCTTGCTAGCAAACAATCTGAGATGGCCAACATCACAGCTAGCCTATCGTTGGAGTAGGCAACAGATAGGTGCATTAGCCAGAAATATATGAGATCCAGGTAATGAGATAGCCATAGTGAGATAGTCTTGATATGCTCCCATTTCTTCCTGCTTATCTGCAAGTTTGCATGCATGTTCAGAGTTGCTCATGCATTTGGGAGAAATTGGACAGGGCCCCATTTACATCATCTGTAAGCAGAAGAGAAGACAGAAGGCCCAGTAGAAAGTACAAAGTAGGACCAGGACTAGCTACATAATTTTCAGCTCCTACTGCAAAAATGAAAATGCAGGACCCCTTGTTAAAAATATTTGAAGAATTTCAAGATGGCAATAACAGAGCATTAAACCAAGTATGAGATCCTCCTAAACAAGGGACACTGTGTGACCACACAGGTTGCCTACCCACAGTTGGCTCTGGTTGAAGTTGACTTTTAAACAGCCTAAACTTTGTGTTTTCCAAGTTGGTAAAGAGTGAAAAGACTTACTGGCTAAAGGTATTTAAGCACAACCTTTGACCAGTCATTGACTAACCACTAGGCAAAGCTGACTCAGAGTCAGACCCTAGAAGGGCAGGCTTAAAAATAACTGCAAACGGCTGGGCGTGGTGACTCATGCCTATAAATCCCAGCACTTTGGGAGGCTGAGGTGGGCAGATCACAGGGTCAAGAGATCAAGGCCATCCTGGCCAACATGGTGAAACCCCATCTTTACTAAAAGTACAAAAATTAGCTGGGCGTGGTGGCATGTGCCTGTAGTCCCAGCTACTCAGAAGGCTGAGGCGGGAGAATCACTTGAACCCAGGAAGCAGAGGTTGCAGTGAGCTGAGATTGTGCACTCCAGCCTGGTGACAGAGTGAGACTCCATCTCAAAATAAATTAAATAAATAAATTAATTAATTAAATAAATGCAAACAAGCAAGCAAAAACATAAAAAACTGGGCAGACACTCCAGCAGCTACACACCATGTGGGAGATCATAGAGTCTACAAAAGTAACCCAGGCAAGTCACTGAACAAACAAAGTCAGCAACAAGAATGATCCTAGAGGGAGGGAATCAGAAGCCAGAGTTGCAACGTATTACCTAAAATATTTAATTTTCAACAACAACAACAACAAAAAGGATGCAAAGAAACAGAAAAGTGTGACCAATACCCAGTAAACAAAGCAGTCAACAGAAACTACCTTCAGATGTTGGTATTAATAGGAAATACTTGAAAGCAGTAGAAACCTGTTTAAAGATTAAGGAAAAGTATCATGAAAATTTCACATCAAAAAAAGTCAATAAAAAGATAGTCATAATAAGAATTTAAAAATAGAAAATAAGTAATAAGAATATGTAAATTGTGGAATTGAATAGTACCAAAGTTTAAAAATTTATTAGAGGGATCAAAAGCAAATGTGATGTGAATAGACCAAAGAAAGAATTGGTGAGCTGGAATATAGACCAGTAGAAATTATCTAATCTAAAGGAAAGCGAGAAAAGAGAATAAAGAAAAGTAAACAATGCTCAGTGACCTGTGGAAAACTATTAAGCACACCAACAGGGAGTTCTAGAAGCAGGTAAGAAAAAAGGGCAGGGCCAGGTGCGGTGGCTCACACCTGTAATCCCAGCCGTTTGGGAGGCCAAGGTGGGCAGATCACAAGGTCAGGAGATTGAGACCATCCTGTGAATGGTGAAACCCCATCTCTACTAAAAATACAAGAAATTAGCCAGGCATGGTGGTGGGCGCCTGTAGTCCCAGCTGCTCGGGAGGCTGAGGCGGGAGAATGGCATGAACCCGGGAGACGGAGCTTGCAGTAAGCCAAGATTGCATCACTGCACTGCAGCCTGGGCAACAGAGTGAGACTCCGTCTCAAAAAAAAAAAAAAAAAAAAAAAAAAAAAAGTGTAAAAGGGCAAGAAAATACTCGAAGAAATAATGGCTCAAACCTTTTGAAAAGGTTTCATGAAAAACATTAATCTATACATCCAAGAAGGCCAACACACTCTAAGTATTATAAATATAAGGAGACACCATCCTAGATACATCAGTGAAAGAAATTAAAAATCTAAATAAATGAAGAGAAATTCTATGTTCATGTATTGGAAGTTCAATATTGTTAAGATAGCAATCCTCTCAAATTGATCTATAGAGTGAATGCAGTGCCTATCAAAATTATGGCAGGCTTTTCTAATTTTTGGAGAAATTAACAAGCTAGTACTAAACTTATATGGAAATGCAAAAAAAGAATAGGCAAAATAACTTTGAACAAGAGGAACAAGGCTTGAGAACTTTCAGTAGCTGATTTCAAATTTTGTTACAAAATAATAAAGACAGTGTGATAATAGCAGAAGGATAGACATATATGTTAATGGAATGGAATAGAATGTTCAGAAATGAACCCTTACATTTGTGGTCGATTGATTTTGACAGGCCTTCAAGGCAATTCCATGGGGGAAAAGGTAATATTTTCAACCAATGGTACTGGAAAAATTGGATATTCATATGCCCCAAAAAAGAACTTATATTTTCACATCAAGTCATATGCAAAAATTGACTCAAAATGGATTATACAGCGAACTGTAAGAGGTAAACTTACAAAACTTCTTAATAGAAAACTAAGAGAAATTATTGTGACCTTGGTTTAAGTAAAGATTTATTAAGTATAATACTAAAACATGATTTTATGAAAAGAATTGATGAACTTTTTAAAAATAACAAAAATGCTTTTGTGCTTCAAAACATATCTTTAAGAAAATAAAAAGAGAAACTACTGACAGGAAGGAAACATTTTCAAGTCATGTTCTTGAGAAAGTACTTGCATCTAGGATATGTAAAGAACTCTCGACATTTAATTAAAAGATGAATAACTCAATTAAAAACAGCCAAGAAATTTTAATAGACATTTTACCAAAGAGATATACAAATGGTTAATAATTACATGAAAAGATGCTCAGCACCCTTAGTCATTAGGGAAATGCAAATCAAAACCATTATACACCACTAGAATGATTATAATAAAAAATATTGACATTACTAAATGGTAGTGTATAATAAAAAATATTGACATTACTAAGTGCTAGTGAGTGTATGGAGAAACTAGAAATCTCATTCATCACTAGGGGGAATGGAAACTGGAACAGCAATTTTGGGAAGCAATTTGCAGTTTCTTAAATTGTTAAACCCATACTTATGATATTACTCAAGAATGTCATATTTAAGGTCTACAAAAATAAATGAAAATATATTTCCACACAAAGACATGTATGTGAATGTTTGTGGCAGGATTATTCATAACTCAAAACTAGAGGCAGCCCCAAATATGCATCAACTGGTGAACAGATTAACAAAATGTGATGATTACATACAATGGATTGATATTCAGCAATAAAAACAAATGATTTACATATGTTACATCATTAGACCTCAAAAATGTTTTGCTAAGGAAAGAAGACAGATGCAAAAAAGTATGCATTGTAAAATTATGAAAACATTTATAGGAAACTTTTGGGGGTGATGGACATGTTCTAAAGTTGTGTTGTGATGGTTGTGAAACTGTATAAACTCACTAAAAATCACTGGAATGTATACTTAAGATGGGTAAATTTTATAATATATAAATTATCTGTCTATAAAGCTGTCAAAATGTGACAGGACATTATGATAAAGAAAAATTACAAGCCCATCTTACTCATGGTCATGGATGTAAAAGTTCTATTCAGAGCATTAACAAACCAAATCCATCAATATATAAAAAAGGATACTGGCCAGGCGCAATGGCGTATGCCTGTAATCCCAGCACTTTGGGAGGCTGAGGTGGGTGGATCATGAGGTCAGGAGATCGAGACCATCCTGGCTAACATGGTGAAACCCCATCTCTACTAAAATAAAATTAAAAAAATTAGCCAAGTGTGGTGGCAGGTGCCTGTAGTCCCAGCTACTCAAGAGGCTGAGGCAGGAGAATGGCGTAAACCCAGGGGTGGAGCTTGCAGTGAGCTGAGATTACGCCACTGCACTCAAGCCTGGGGACAGAGCGAGACTCCATCTCAGNTAAAAAAGGATACTGGCCAGGCGCAATGGCGTATGCCTGTAATCCCAGCACTTTGGGAGGCTGAGGTGGGTGGATCATGAGGTCAGGAGATCGAGACCATCCTGGCTAACATGGTGAAACCCCATCTCTACTAAAAATAAAAATTAAAAAAATTAGCCAAGTGTGGTGGCAGGTGCCTGTAGTCCCAGCTACTCAAGAGGCTGAGGCAGGAGAATGGCGTAAACCCAGGGGGTGGAGCTTGCAGTGAGCTGAGATTACGCCACTGCACTCAAGCCTGGGGGACAGAGCGAGACTCCATCTCAGAAAAAAAAAAAAATAGGATACTATATTACCACTAAACTATGTTCATTCCAGGAATGCAAGGATAGTTGAATGTTCAAAGTTGGCCAGTGCAGTTATCCCAACAGCTTCTGTTGGATTAATGACAAGGGCTCTGTTGCCTGGCTCAGTGTGTGCCCACTCAGCTGGCTATCTAGTTACCTGTCTTCCCCAGGTGGTTTTTTCACAGCCTGATGGATTCCTCTTGCCCACTGCCTCCCACCACAAAAACAATGAGAACACCTGGTATTGCAGCAATTAAAGAGTTAATAATTGCAGTGCCAGCCAAGCAAGAAGAATGGGAGAAATTTTCTGAAAGCCATCTCCCCAGTAATTTGGAGGCTAGGGTTTTATAAGGGCACTTTGGCAGGCAGGGGGCTGGGACGCTGAAACAATTGATTGGTGGAGGATGAAATCACAGGGGTGTCTAACATCGTCTTTATACAGTTGAGTCAGTTGCCAGGAGGACATCTCAGGGCTAGGTGGCTTCTCTTGGTCTGCTGAAATGCTAAATCTGAAAAATAATCATAAAGACCAGTTCTATAGGTTTCACAATAGTGATGTTATCTATGGAAGTACTTGGGAAAGTTATAAATCTTATGACCCCCCAGCTATGTGACTCTGAGGCAGTAAATAATTTATTAAAAAAATAAGCTAAGCAATGGCAGCTTATTGTTTACGTTTGCCTATTCTTTAGCAAAGTTTATAATTTTATTTTTATTATAATTTTAATCTTGTCTTATGCAATGTTCTAACAAGGGGTAGGGGTCAGTTTTTCTTGCCTCAAAGTTTAACTATAAACTAAATTCCTCTTATAGTTATCTTGGCCTCTGCACTAGAATAAGCAAAGCAAAACAAAACAGTTCAGCCTGTGAAGTTAGAAGCAAGATGGAATCAATCATGTTAGATTTTTCTCATTACTTAAAATTCTGCAAAAGCAGTTTCAGTTTAGGGATCCAGCCCCCTGCCTTGAGTGTAGCTTCATCTGACACATGGACTGGGCTGCTACCTGTGCCAATACCATGAGGCACACGCTACACTTCTGACTGAGTGAGACTCAGCTGTAGCTTGAAACAGATGGGTTTTCCTATAGTTAACTTTCCAGAGTAAGCAGGAGATACCCATCCAGTCCATGTATTTGGTGGCCATTGCTATGGCTGGGCAAGTGCTGGTAATGCTGTTGTCCATGATGGCAGTGAAAAGTCTGTGAAACTCACTATACATAATCCTTAAAGAGGGTTTCTATGGAGGAAATCCTCAATATGGCCACTTGTTTTGCCCTGTTGGAGAATATTTAATTCCATTATAGAGGAAAGGAAATAAATAGGATGGGTGAAAATTTATAAAATATGTTAAATACACATAATGATTAATCTATCAGCTTGCAAAATACAAGTAGAATTCTTAAAAAATGTTAAGTTTAGATAGCAATTAAGTGGGTAACCAGAAAGACATTTTCTATGATAAAAAGGATGGAACAGACAAGAATGTTACTTATGGGTAGAAAGGGAGGTAAATGGTGGGGCACGGTGGCTCACACCTATAATCCCAGCACTTTGGGAGGCTGAGGCGGGCAGATAACAGGTCAGGAGATCAAGATCATCCTGGCCAACATGGTGAAACCCAACTCTACTAAAAATGCAAAAATTAGCTGGGTGTGATGGCACGTGCCTCTAATCCCAGCTACTCGGGAGGCTGAGGTGGGAGAATCGCTTGAACCCAGGAGGCAGAGGTTGCAGTGAGCTGAGATGGTGCCACTGAACTCCCGCCTGGAGACAGCGAGACTCTGTCCAAAAAGAAAAAAAAAGAAAAGGAGGGAAATAACTTTCTTCAGGTACAGATCATTGATACGGTTTGGTTCTGTGTCCCCACCCAAATTTCACCTTGGATTGTAATAATTCCCACATGTCATGGGGGTCCCTGCTGGGAGGTACTTGAATCATGGGGTGAGTTTTCTTATGCTGTTCTTGTGATAGTGAATAAGTGTCACAAGATCTGATGGTTTTATAAGGGGAATTCCCCTGCACAAGCTCTCCTGCCTGCCACCATGTAAGACGTCCCTTTGCTCTTCCTTCATCTTCCACCATGATCATGAGGCCTCCCCAGGCATGTGGAAATGTAAGTCCATTAAACCTCTTTCCTTTATACATTACCCAGTCTCAGGTATGCCTTTATTAGCAGCATGAGAACGGACTAATACAATTATGTCCCTATTAGGATGACAGATATGTCACCCTCAAATTGGCTACCCATGAATGCCCCTGCTGTGATCCCATTCTGGCCCACATTGCTCTGCTCAAGAAAATGCAGATAAAATCCTCGGATGTTCATTAGCCTAATTGTTGCCTTCCCTAGAGGTGGGTATACAGTGGTATCCAGGGATGCTCAAGTCTCATATTATATATTTGCATATAACCTACTTACATCCTCCTGTATACTTTATTTTATTTATTAAAAACAAGATGTCACTCTGTTGCCCAGGCTAGAGTGCAGTGGTGAGATCATAGCTCACTGCAGCTTTGAACTCCTGGACCCAAGTGATCCTCTTGCCTCAGCCTCCTGAGTAGCTGGGACTACAAGTGTGCGTTACTATGCCCAGCTAATTAAAAAAAATTATTTTTGTATAGTCAGGGTCTTGCTGTATTGCCCAGGATGGCCTTGAACTCCTTTGCTCAAGCGATCCTCCCCCTTGGCCTCTCAAAGTGCTAGGATTACAGGTGTGAGCCACTGTGACCAGTCCTGGCCCCATGTCTTTTAAATCATCTCTAGATTATTTATGATACCTAATGCAAGGGAAATACTACGTAAATAGTTGTTATATTGTATTGTGTTTATATGTATTCCTTTTATTGTTGTATTATTTTTTATTGTTTCTCTGAATATTTTGGAGCTGCCATTGTTTGAATCCATGGATGCCGAACCCATGGATATGAAAGACAACTGTAGTTACCTTTGAGTCTCTCTCACAGATCCAGTGTGTCTTATTGGCTTCAGGCTCTAGCTCAACTCTGCATAGACTTCAACTCTGGTCATTGTAACCACACCATCAACAGGGAAGGCTGATGTGGGGAAAAAAGAAAGGGAACCTATGAATGTAACTGGAATTCAGACCGTGTGCTTCCTCCACCTGCTTGCACTTATCCCATCTCTTTCTCCTGGCTTTTTTTCTGTGTGTTTTAAGCATCATATTTTGACCCCTAAGTAGAGCATTTGGAAGTTATCACTGGTGTTAAGGTAATTTTCCACATGACACCATGGTTAGCTGCATTAAAACCGTAAATGATCTGTGACTCTTTAGACACACTTATTTGAACAACTCAAAATAATTCCGAGGAAGCGAAGACATGACCAAACCCTTGGAGCTCAAAGAAGATAATTTTTGCTTCCAAAAGCAAAATAAGGACCGGTGAAAAAACAATCTGTTTCTTGTGTTCACTGCTATGTGTTTCATTGCTTTTATCTTTACGGATTCATTCTTGTTTTTATTTCAAAAATCTATCAATTTCCTGTGGTTGGAATTATTATTGTTGTTATTATTATTATTGAGATGGAGCCTTGCTCTGTCGCCAGGTTGGAGTGCAGTGGCATGATCTCGGCTCATTGCAACCTCCGTCTCCTGGGTTCATTTTTCCCAACCCCCATTCAAGATGGAGTCACTCTAGTTTAAATGCCTCGGACAGTGGGGACCTATGATGGCCTAGAGTAGAGAGTCAGAGCCCAAGTCGGGAGAGAGGAGTGTCCATGCTGGGATGGCCAGAGTAGAATATCAGAGCCTTGATGAATTGATCACATCACATGTAAAATTCAATTCTAGATTCATGGTAGCCGTAAAAGTGAGAGGCAGAACAAGCGATTCTCCTGCCTCCACCTCCCAAGTAGCTGGGATTACAGGCATGCGCCACTGCGCCCAGCTAATTTTTGTATTTTTAGTAGAGATGGGGTTTCACCATGTTGGCCAGGATGGTCTTGATCTCTTGACCTCGTGATCTGCCCACCTCGACCTCCCAAAGTGCTGGGATTACAGGCATGAGTCACCGTGCCTGGCTGGAATTATTTTAAATAGTGCAATGCCATGTTATGTTTCAAATTCTGTATTAAACCCATGCCTCAAGAGTACTGAGATTAATTTAAAATTTAAAACTCTGCTTTCCTTTTCTCCTTCCCTTTTCTCTTCTTTTCCTCTTTCTTTCCTTCCTTTCCCTCACCTTCCTAAATAATCAGTCCTAAAGCCATTAGGTAGGGCAGAGCAAGAGAGGTATCCATGGTGGTGTTACGAGAAAGGGGTCCGAATCCAGACCCCAAGAGAAGCTTCTTGAATCTTATGCGAGAAAGAATTCTGGGTGAGTCCACAGAGTAGAGTGAAAGTAAGTTTATTAGAGAAGTAAAGAAACAAAAGAATAGCTACTCCATAGGCAGAGCAGTGGTATGAGCTGCTTGGTCGAGTATACTTATAGTTATTTCTTGATTATGTGCTAAACAAGGGGTGGATTATTCATGAGTTTTCCTGGGAAAGAGTAGACAATGCCCAGAATTGAGGGTTCTTCTCCCTTTTAGACCACATAGGGTAATTTCTGTATATTGCCATGGCATTTGTAAAATGTCACGGCACTGGTGGGACTGTCTTTTAGCATGCTAAGGCATTATAATTACTGTATAAGGAGCAGTGAGGACAACCAGGTCACTTTTACTGCCATCTTGGTTTTGGTGGGACTTGGCTGGCTTCTTTACTGTATGCTGTTTTATCCGCAGGATCTTTGTGACCTGTATCTTGTGCAGACCTCCTGTCTCATCCAGTGACTAAAAATGCCTGACCTCCTGGGAGTGCAGCCCTGCAGGTCTCAGCTTCATTTTACCCAACCCCCATTCAAGATGGAGTCACTCTGGTTTAAATGCCTCAGACAGTGAGGACCCATGATGGCCTGGAGTAGAGAGTCAGAGCCCAAGTCAGGAGAGAGGAGTGTCCATGCTGGGATGGCCAGAGTAGAACATCAGAGCCTTAATGAATTGATCACATCACATGTAAAATTCAATTCTAGATTCATGGTAGCCGTAAAAGTGAGAGGCAGAACAACAAACCTCTAGGAAATGATATACAAGAATATTTTCTGACCATGGGGTAGGAAAAATTTCTTTAAAAAGGGCCATGTAAATCACAAAAGAGATTAAACATTAAAATAATAGCCTGTTTGAAGATAAAAGCTTTTCTTAATTAAAAAAAATAAGATAAAATACCATTAAGAGGGGGAAAACAAAAGGCAGTCTTCCTCCTGTTTCCTGGCATACAACTCCTAAAATCTTTGGAATCGCCAAAGTGCAGTCTTTCTGTATGCTCATGTTGACTGATAGCTTCAGGGTGGGGCTGGTCACCTGAAGACAAAGGTATGATTAGGTGGTTGAGACTTAACCTCATCTCCCAACCTCAAAGGAAGGGTGGGAGCTGAAGGTCAAGTTGATCTGATCACAACAGCCAGTGGTTTAATCAATCATTCCTACGTAATGAAGCCTCCATAAAAACTCAAGAGGACAGGGTTTGGAGAACTCCTAGATAGCTAGACACATGGAGGTTCCTGGAGGACAGAGTGACGAGGGAGGGCATGGAAGTGCCACACCCCTTCCCCCTCACCTCACCCTACGCATCTCTTCATCTGTATCCTTGCTAATATTGATACGGGAGATAGAAATAAATTATTCAGGCAGACAGGGCAAAAGAGTCCTTGGTACGGTTTCCCTTTTAACAAAAAGCAGCCCCAAATCATTCCTTTTCTAATCAAGAGCAGTCTGAAAAATCAAGCTGCAAACATAGATGAGCAAGCTGGAAGCTTGCTTGGGTGAATACCAGCAGCTGTGCCAATAGAAAAGGGCTACCTGAGGGCCAGGCATGTTCAATATGGTGGCTCCATCTCCCCTTTTCTTTGTCACCACGTGTACAGTAAAGGAACAGGCCACATGGGTGGCCAGCTTCTTCGCATGCTATGCAAATGACACACCTAGTCCTAGCCAGTTTTTCGCTCACTATGTAAATAGCACACCTGGTCCAACCAATCCTTTGCACCCTATGTAAATCAGACACCACCTCCTCAAGCTCATCTATAAGACCTTTTGCATTTCATTGCACAAGCGGAAACCCACTTTCTCCAGGACCCCCTCTCTGTGCTGAGAGCTCTTTTCTTTCTTTTGCCTATTACACTTCCACTCTTAACCTCACTCTGGAGTGTCTGCATCCCAGTTTCTGTGGCCATGAGAAAACAAATCTTGAGTATTTACCCCAATGATGCCGCTTCAACATCCCTTACAGTAAACCAGTAACTGTTAAAGAGAGACAGAGAGAGAGAGAGAGAGAGAAAATGAAAAGGCAGTCAAGTGAAAAGAGACGTTTGTGGTGAACAAACTAACAAAAGTCTTGTGAAAGAATATATAAATACCTTCTATAAATCAATAAGAAAGAGAAAGAACAAAAAACTGGGTAAGACATCTGAAGAAGTACTTCAAAAAAGAGCATATTTAAATATCCAATAATCACATTAAAAGGTCTTAAATCTCATTAGTAATTATGAAAATGCAAATTAAAACCACAAATTATAGCACTACCCATTTGGTCTGCATAGCTGAAATTTAAAAGTCTGACAATAATAAGTTTATTGGCAAGGATGTGGAGCAAAGGGAGTTTTCATATACTACTTGTGGTGTTTAAATTGTTAAAACCACTTTGGAAAATAGTTTTTTAAATGTATTAAAGCGAAAGACACCACATATCCTATGACCAAAAAAATTCGCTCCTAAACATTCCACCCAATATAAATGTGTCCTTATTGCATGCTGAAAGACATAAAGAAGAATGTTTCTTGATAGCATTACTCATACAATATATGTCAACAATAAAAAAGTCATAACTGAAGTATATAAAAAACACAAGCCAATAAGAAAATAACCAATAGAACTATAGACATAAAATACGGTCACTTTACAAAAGAAGATATTCAAATGACCAATAAACAGGGGCTAATTTCATGAATCATCAGAGAAACCACAGTAAACTAAAACCACTATTCAATAACCCTGTACATCCATCTGAATAGTTAAAAGCAAACAAACCAAACTCTCTGACAAGTCTAATGGTTGGCAAGGATATGGAGTAATTAGAACTCTCATATATTGCTAGTGGGAGTTTTAACTTTTACTACATCATTTGGCTGTTTTTATTAAAGTTAAACATATGCCTACTCTATAACCTAATAATTCCACTGCTAGGGTATATACCTAAAAGAAATGTGAACACATGCATCAAAAGACATTCACAGCGGCAGTATCTGTAATAGTCCTAAAATGAGACAACTCAAGTTCATAAACAAATAATTGCGATGTATTAATTCAGTGGAATGCTTTACAGCAACAACATTAACAAGCCAGTTCTACACACAACCACTCAAATGAGCTTCAAAACAATGTTGAAAGATGTCCAGCACCAAGAAGGCATCATGTGTGACTTCATTTGTAGGAAGTCAAACAAATAAGAAAAATGGAAATAGAGTGATTAGGCATGCATGATTAGGTGGTGAAACTGCAGCTATACCAGACCAATCTGGTTCAACTTTTAAGTAATAGAGTTGTGAGGTGCTTTTCAGCTGCCATGAACCCTCAGGCATGCCAAGAGGAAACAAATGTGCAACCATAGGGGGAACCTAACTGCTCAGGCTAGGAGAGGGGACTGAATTAAGAAGTGGACACCACCAGGATCCAATCAGATTGTGCTCTGGCATCACCCCATGGTGGGAACCAATCAGATCATGCCTCCAAGCTTCACCTCATTGCAAGATCCGCTCAAATCACACCTCATTACCCTATGCTCATAAATCCTGACCCAGTGCACAGCGTAAGGAGCCACTGCTTTGGGAGCTATCTATGGTGTTCTCCTTACTTATTACAAGTAATAAAATCCTCATGCTAAATCTTCCTTAGTTGTGGCCATTGGGTTGCCACCGGCCAAGTGACAAAACCCACTTGTTGTGTAGGTGACAAAACTATGAGAAAAAGCAAAAAAGTGCTTATCATTGACAAATATTCTCTCCTTGGCCAAATTCTAGCGAGGCTCCTTGGAGTGCTTTTGAGTAGACCTTGACTTTGGCTTATAAAAACTATAGATTCTCAACACAAATGATTTAGACTTAAATGCACACTAATGTAGTTTCTAGCAACTCAAGAATATATCCCTTAGATGATCCTGGACTCCCTTAAGCAACCTACCCGAGGAACCTCAATGCTACCGAGTGAATTTACTGTTTTTTTCCAGCCAATACCTGACCATAGGCCCCTGACCGTACTTAGAGTATTTACTAAAAAAGTCTTACAGCTGTGAATTTTTCCTCTGTCCCTTTGGGATGTATATGTATCTCCTACAACTAGGAGTGGTTTTCACAAGGATAGAAAAGCCATTGCTTAAAAAATGTAATCATCAGGAAGGAGATGGCCACTGCCGCCCCGTCTGCATGGGAAGATAGAGTTTAACTTTGATATTGCCAGCTATCATATGCAGCTGGCCTTATCAGCACTTACACTCACAAACCCTTTGTAATTTTTCCACTCCTTGCTTCTCCACTCCCTGTTCCCTCGTCTCCCTGTAAAGTGCCCAGTCACCTCTGGACAAATTAAAGTTGAGTTCAGTTCATATAGGATCCTCTTCCCTATTGCAAAAGTTATCACAGATTAAAATGGCCTTGCCACTTTTACTAGTGTCTGCCTTTGTTTATATTTCACACCATAAAAATGGGGTGATGGAAAGGGTAGAAAATAGTGATGGGAAGGCACAGAGGGAGCTTCTGGGTGCTGTCAATAAAGAGAGTCAAACTCTGTAAAGTAGTTGAAAAGATTTATTTTAGCCAAATATGAGTGACCATGGCCCATGACACAGCCGTCAGGAGCTCCTGAGAACATGTGCCCCCTACATGGCCAGGCAACAACTTGGTTTTATACATTTTAGGGAGACATAAGGCATCAATCAAGACACATATGATGTACATTGGTTGGGTCTGGAAAGGTGGGACAACTGAAAGTGAGGACTTCCAAGTCATAGGTGGATTCAAAGATTTTCTGATTGGCAATTGGTTGAAAGAGTTATTACCAATAGAAAGGAATGTTTGGGTTCCTGTGATAAGGGGTTGTGGAGACCAAGGTTTTATCACGCAGATGAAACCTCCAGGTAGCAGGCTTCAAAGAGAATAGATTGTAAATACTTCTTATCAGACTTAAAGAGTCTGTTCTATCAGTAATTCCAAAAGAGAGTAGTATAATGAGGTATGTCCAGCTCCCCCTTCCTATCATGGTATGAACTAGTTCTTCAGGTTAACTTTGGAATGCCCTTGGCTGAGAGGAGGGGTCAATTCAGATGGTTGTGAGCCTTAGAATTTTATTTTTGGTTTACAGTGCTGATGTTCTATTTCTCAACCCAAGTGTTGGTTACACAAGCGGCCACTTTGTGCTAAGCCTTTGATCTGTCCATTTCTTGATTTATCAACACTTCTGTATGTGTGTGGTTGTACATAATGTTTTAAAAATGTTTTAAAAAGAGATAACTAGTAATCCCAGCACTTTGTGAGGTCAAGGCAGGTGGATCACGTGCTCAAGAGATCAAGACCATCCCGGCAAACATGATGAAACCCCATCTCTACTAAAAAAAAAAAGTACAAAAATTAGCTGGGCGTGGTGGCACATGCCTGTAGTCCCAGCTACTCGGGAGGCTGGGGCAGGAGAATTACTTGAACCTGGGAGGCAGAGGTTGCAGTGAGCCAAGATTGTGCCACTGCACTCCAGCCTGGCAACAAAGTGAGACTCCATCTCAAAAAAAAAAAAAAAAAAAAAAAAGATAACTGACTCTGCTTCTCCCCAGAGCTCAGATTCCACCAATCATTTTCTAAGAGTATGAAAAAAAGTGCTGGCTGGGCGCGGTGGCTCAAGCCTGTAATCCCAGCACTTTGGGAGGCCAAGACGGGCGAATCACAAGGTCAGGAGATCGAGACCATCCTGGCTAACACGGTGAAACCCCGTCTGTACTAAAGAATACAAAAAACTAGCTGGGTGAGGTGGTGGGCGCCTGTAGTCCCAGCTACTCGGGAGGCTGAGGCAGGAGAATGGCCTAAACCCAGGAGGCGGAGATTGCAGTGAGCTGAGATCCAGCCATTGCACTCCAGCCCGGGCGACAGAGCGAGACTCCGTCTCAAAATAAAATAATAAAATAAAATAAAATAAAAAAAAGAAAAAAAGTGCTGCTCATTACTAACTTTAGGATAAAAACTGTAGACTTGGGTATTGCTGATATGATTCGATGTAGGAAGAACATACATTTTATGTATTAGTGGCTTTTCAGAAGCCACTTATATTACATTTCAAACTGTGATATTGAATCTTCGTGCATATTTAATGGTTTCTTTACCTTTTTTGAAGTGGGTATATTACGGCCTTGTATTATAGCATAGTATATTACGGCCTTGTAGGTGTATAGAAACTCCTAGGAAGTAACAACTTGATAAATCTTGGGCTTTGAAGGATGTTACATCTTGCTGGCATTTAAAAAAAATTGTAATAATAAGCACTCATATATTGTTTACTGTGTGCCAAGCATAGGTGTATATTACATGTGTATTAACTCATTTAATCTTTAAAATAGGTCTATAACGTAGTTCCAATTTTATTGACAATGAAACCGAGGTCCCATGAGGTTAAGCTATTAGCCCCAGATCACACTGCCAGTAAGTAGTTGAACTGGACTTTGAACCATGTAGTCTGACCTCAGAATTCATATTCTGAATCAGAATCCTACATTTTTACTTTGTAGATGGTGAATGAAAAATTTGACTGCATATGACAACAATAATAAGGCATTGTACCCTTTGAAACATATGTAGAATTAAAATAAGCATGAGAGACTAAGTACAGAAATGGACAATGGGAAGACCGTGTATACAATTAGAACTATCTGTAACCAGCCCAAGGAAACCAATCTATTATCTATGCTATAGTAACCAGCCCAAGGATCAAGCTGAAAATCCGCAAGTCAGACATATAGGAAGTGAGACTGCTATCTCTAGTAACCAGTCTAGGAAGTCAAACAATAACCTCTGTAAAAATTGGCCCCAAATGGCCAGGATTTGATTAATAACTGTCAGCTTCCCTAATTTTTGTCCCCACTTCTAACTTGGGACCAACCAGAGAAAGCAAAATGTGAGTATGTCCTACTGGTCAGTTACACAGGATGTCCCACTTCTAGTTAGCCTCCTCCAGCTTCCCCAGGCCAGCAGCCTCCGATCAGAGCACATCTGAAGCTCTCCCTTTCTCCCCCTATAGCCTTTCCACTCCTCTGCCTGCCTTTGAATCTCTGCCGAACTGAAACCACGTTTGCAAAATGATAACTGAGGAAATCATGACAGTGAAAGAAATCAGACCTAACTCCATCTTGCTTCTAACCTTTAAGCCGTCTATGTTCATTCCTGGGAGTAGGCCAGACTAACTTTCTCAGTTCATGGTATGACTCTGAAACAAAAACGATAACAGCCCTTTCTTGAAAAGACCTCCTTCTTGCCTGGGGACGAGTCTGCTTTGCAGGAGTAACAAATTAGCTACAAGATTAGAAATTATGGATTAAGGGTCATGCAGTCTCTGGCTCCAAGAGTCTGAAGCTCCCCAAATGGCTTCTGGGGGTAACATCACTATTGTAAAGCCTAAAAACAGTGCTTGAGATATTTTGCAAACCCTTCACTCAGTGAATCCGCTGACACCAACCAGACTGATAATCTGGCTCAGCCAGTTCTGCCATCCCACCCAGGAACAGAAAACAGCAAGAAAAACTCCCTTTGACCCCCTGTGATTCCATCTCCACTTTGATCAATCAGCACTCCCCACTTCCCAAGCCCCTACCTGCCAAATTATCTTTAAAAACTCTGATCCCCAGATGCTTGGGGAGACTGATTTGGGTAATAAAGAACTCTGGTCTCCCACACAACCGGCTCTGTGTGAATTACTCGTTCGCCATTGAAATTCCCCTGTCTTGATAAATCAGCTCTATCTAGTCAGCGGTCATGGTGAACCCACTGGGCAGTTATAGAACGCAAGGGATGCTGGCCAGCTTCCCTGGCATAGCAAACTCTGAATAAATCGCCTTTGCCTGTTCTCATTTGGGTAGTCTTCATTTGTTTCCACAAGTGACGACAATGGCATGACATCTGAAAGGGGAGTGGTTCTATGTTGAAGGGGCACAGCCACCATCTAGATAATGGCTGAGATCATGTTGCATCATTGAAATACATTTCTAAGTCACTAACTCTACTAATCATGCTTTCACCTCTGTGGACACACAATCTCAGCCGTTATCTAACCACCTCCACCAGTCTGCCTCAAGTTTAAGGAATATTGTAAATTGAATCCATGGTAAGGATTCCTGGGTACCACAGCAAATGCTTCGTTCTTCTTCATCTAGCCTCCTTTTCCTGGATTCACTGACATTTCTCTTTCATAATTCATTCTCCTGCTGGTCCCTCTTTATATCCTCCTCTCTGCATTCCAACCCTTTCCAAGCTTCTAGCCAATGTTCTTTTTCCCTCTTTTACTTCCAAGGCCAGTTTTGGTCCCCAGCCCCAAACAAGGAGTAAACTTTGGAAGAAGTTTCCAAAAACAGCCTTGGAATTTCCATCTGGGACATAGTATGCCTTAAGGCCATTCGAGGGCAGGTCTACTCATGATGGATTCTGCAAAGATGAGAAAAGAAGACCTATTTGACTTTGAAAAGCCTTGTTCCAACTGTGAGAGTCTGTAGCCTCCCAATTAGACAGAATGAAGGATGGAGTCTCAGCATTTACCCATTAAAGCAATGACGAGTAGGTCTAATTTGTGGTATCTCTAACTGATAGTTTGCATTTTAAGGTTAAGATATTTTATTGCTTCCAGATGGTCAGCTAACTTCCAGCCAGAAGAGCATTACTGCAGAGTTTAAGAACAGCTATGATGCAGAGAGAGATTTTAATTATCATGTAAAGGATCTAATTAAAAAGACATACAGTAGTCGGCTTTTCACATGCTCAAGCCTATAAAAATCAGTAGTTTAAAAAATTACCTTAAGGAGGAAATTGGAAAATTATTCAATTTGGAGCAGAGACACTTGAAAAATGTCTCAAATTGGTGAACTAGAATTAGGTTAACTGCCTGTTTCTAGGTACCTTGATTTTCATGTTGTTCCTTCTATCCTGTTATATGGCACAGACTTGTGAAGGTTCCTCAAGTCTTTTTACTTGTTAGTTTATTTCTGGAAGGAATAAGAAAGATTCTCTTCAATCAATCAGTCAATCAAGCAAGCAAGCAAGCAAGCAAGCAAGCAAGTGATCAGTTTCTTGGGCTCTGAACTAACTCTGGGTTCAGATCCTGATTCTTCCATTTATTGCATGATGCTGGGCAAAGTACATACTCTCTATGAGCCTCATTTTCCTGATCTATAAAATAATAAGGTTTCTGGAGATTTCACAAGGCAATCAATGAAAGTTAGCGCTTCTTATCTGCAGAGTTTTAGAACATGCACCTAAGGCGACGCGGAGGACTCTATGGAAGACAGGTGACTAGTGGGGAAGATTCTATGGAGAGATACTCCACATGCACCCTCTCTTCTCTGTAACATCCTCTTCCTGATGCCTGAGCTGTGCAGCACAGGAATATTTTGCAAGAAGAGCAGTGATGTTGGCAGGAGTTGTGGGACACAGAGTCCTGCTGGAGGCCAACTGGGCTCCTTGGAGTTAATGACTTAGAACCAGGAAGCTGCTGAGGTGTGATACAGCGACCTTGAATAGAAAATGTTTTTCCAGGCCGGGCGCGGTGGCTCAAGCCTGTAATCCCAGCACTTTGGGAGGCGCGAGAGCGGGCGGATCACGGGGTCAGGAAATCGAGACATCCAATGTGCTAACACGGTGAAACCCCGTCTCTATAAAAAATAACAGAAAACTAGCCGGGCGAGGTGCGGGCCGCCTGTAGTTCTACTACTGGAGGCTGAGGTCAGGAGAATGGCGTAAACCGCCGGAAGGCGAGCTGGCAGTGAGCTGAGATCCGCCACTGCCACTCCCAGCCTGGGCGACAGAGCGAAACTCCGTCTAAAAAAAAAAAAAAAAAAAAAGAAAATGTTTTTCCACTTCCCTCCCTCCCTTCCCTCCCTCTCTCACTCCTTTCTTTCCTTCCTTCCTTCCTTCCTGCCTTCCTTCCTTCCTGGCCTTGCTGCCTTGCTGCCTTCTGTGCTTCCTGGCCTTGGCTGCCTTCCTCCTGCCCTTGCTGCCTGCTGGGCCTTCCTTCCTGCCTTGCTGCCTTGCTGCCTTGCTGCCTTGCTGCCTTGCTGCCTTGCTGCCTTGCTGCCTTGCTGCCTGCCATGTTCAGAAGTCAGACTTAAAAGAATGGGAAAAAGGTTTCTAGGCCATACCTCTTTTTTCCAGGAAAAATAAAAAAAAAACACAGAACACTAACTAAATGCAGCAGATGTGAGCCACGTCCAGAAATCCAGGCCAGTTCACCTAACTCTTGTGGACACTGAGGTTCTGATAATTAGTATAACTAGTTCTGATAACTAAGATAGGCCAAGTCACTCCCTGCTGCCAGTTACACAGAGGAGTGGGATTTGTACCCAGAATGTATAAAGAGCTCCTATGACTCAATAAAATAATAAATGATCTATTGAAGAATAGGAAAAGGATTTGAATAAGTACTTCAAAAAGAAGATCTATGAATGACCTACAGGCACATGAGAAGGTGCTTTCCATTATCCATCATCAGGGAAAATGCAAACTAGAACCACAATGAGAAACCATTTCCTACTCACTAAAATGGCTAAAATGAAAAAGATTGATTTTACTAAGTACTGGTGAAGAGGTAGAAGAGCTGAATTTCTGATATGTTGCTGATGGGAACACAGCAACTCCGGAAACCAGTTTAGGAGTTTCTTATGAAGTTAAATATAAAGGTACCACATGTTCTAGCAATTCTACTCCTAAGTATTTATTTACTTAAGAGAAATAAGGCGGGCACAGTGGCTTATGCCTGTAATCTCAATGCTTTGGGAGACCGAGGTGGGAGGATTGCTTGAGCCCAGGAGTTCCAGGTCAGCCTAGGTAACAGTGAGACCCAGTATCTATTTAAAAGAAAAAAAAAGAGAGAAATAAAAACATACATCCATACAAAGTCTTATGCAGAAGTGTTCACAGCAGTTTTATTTCTACTAGCAAAAACTGGAAACAATCTAATGTCTATCAACACATGAATAGATAATAAAATTGGAATATCTCCATAACATCGAATATTGTTACTCAATATCAAAAAAGTATGGATTATTGGCTGGGTGTGGTGGCTCATATCTGTAATCTCAGCCCTTTTGGGAGGCCAAGCTGGGTGGATCACTTGAGGTTAGGAGTTCAAGACTAGCCTGGCCAACATGATGAAACCCCGTCTCTACTAAAAATACAAAACTTAGCTGGGTATGGTGGCGTGTGCCTGTAGTCCCAGCTACGCGGTAGGCTGAGGCAGGAGATTCACTTGAACCCAGGAGGCAGAAATTGCAATGAGCCAAGATAGCGCCACTTCACTCCAGCCTGGGCAACAGAGTGAGACTCTGTCTCTTAAAAAAAAAAAAAAATTGTGAACTATTGATAGATGTTACAATATGAATGAATCTCAAAATATTTATTCTGAATGAAAGAAGTCAGCCAAGAAAAAGTATCTATTGTATAATTGCATTTATACGGAAAGTAAATTAATGCTTTTCTGGGACTGGAATTGCGAAAGATTGACTGCAGAGCGACATGAGGGAATTTTAGGAGAAAAGATTCTCTATCTTGAAAGTGGAGGTCATACTTCGGTTATTACACGAATGAATGTATTTGTGAAAACCCACTGAAATGTACACTTAGGTGCATTTTATTCTGTGCAAATTCCACTTTGATAAAATTGATTTAAAAAAAAAAAAAGCAGAGAAGGCTAACTCTAAAGCCAAACCAAGCTGAGTGCAGTGGCTCATGTCTATGATCCCAGTGCTTTAGGAGGCAGAGGCAGGAGGATTGCTTGAGGCTAGGAGTTCAAGACCAATCTAGGCAATATAGCGGGATCCCCATATCTACAAAACAAAACAAAAACACTTTGCCAGGCATGGTGGCATGTGCCTGTGGTTTCCTAATCGGGACACTGAAGTGGGGGAATTGCTTGAGCCCAGGAGTTCGAGGCTGCAAACAGCTATGATAATGTCACTGCATTCCAGCCTGGATGACAGAGCAGACTCTGTCTCTAAAAAAACAACTTTAAAATCCAAACCAAAAACACAACCACAGTTATCTTAAAGACTTCTGAATGGGCTGAAGAATTACTATGGACCTGTAACCAAAACTCATAGCAGGGAGGAAACTCAACTGAGCCAAATCAGAAATTTTCATAGTTTCTTCAGGAAGAATTTCTTTCTTTCTTTTTTTTTTCTCTTTTTCTCCAGAGGAATTTCCCGTCTATAGTGGTTTACAGACAGCTGTGTGTCTCCAACCACAATTGTGGTCTGGCTGGTGAAGACTGAAGGACAGATCGTGGTTACGTGGTTCTATGTAAAATTACATTGATCACGTTGAGAGTAAAATTAAGTTACTTATAAGTGGCAGATGATAATGGAAGATTAGGGGTCTCTGGACTCAGAAAATGCCAATGAATATGCTTTCATAGGTCTATACTGAGACAGGAATGTTCTAAGATTGGTGATGATATTATACGTGTGAACGCACATGACAGATGTTTTGCTGTTGGCTTCATGGATCCCCATAAAGAAAATCTTGCTGTGAACTCTCTGCTGTATAGAGCGCAAGTGGGTTTTCTCCTCCTATGAGATTCAAATATCACCTTTTTAAAAATATATAGAAATAAAAGTCTGTATATGCAATGGCAGACACAAACCAAATTCCAGTGGAAATACTCTGTATTTCAGGCTGAAGAACATAAAACAAGGACCACGGTGGTCAGCTTTGTGATCCATCTAGTCCAGAGACTGGTCATTTATTTCTTCAGCTCATGAATTCATTGGCTTATTCAGCCAACCTTCATGGTGAAGCTACTACGTGCTCAGTGTTGAAGATACAGAATGTGGCTTCTTTCTTTTTTTCTTTTTACCTTGAGACACAGTTTCACTTTGTCCCCCAAGCTGGAGTGCAGTGGTGCGATCTCAGCTCACTGCAACCTCCACCTCCTGGGTTCAAGGACCTCTCGTGCCTCAGCTTCCCAAGTAGCTGGGGTTCAGACATGGGTCACCACGCCTGGTTAATTTTTGTATTTTTAGTAGAGACGGGGTTTCACCATATTGGCTAGGCTGACCTCAAGTGATCTGTCAACCTTGGCCTCCCAAAGTGCTGGGATTACAGGCGTGGGCCATAGTGCCTGGTCCAGAATGTGGTTTCTGACTTTTAAGTCTCTCACAGCCCACTGGGTAACACAAATATAAACAAATAATTACAATGTAATATGACAATCTAGGTGAGCACCCATAATGTTTTGAGAATGCAGACAGGGAGTAATTTACACAATCTAGGGAATTAGGAGAGATTTTGTGTGCACGCACGTGCGCACGCACACACATACACAAATGCACACACGCACGCACGCACGCAAGCACACGGAGATGCCCAAGTCCAGTTTGGTGAGAAATCATTGGCCTTCAACATTTTTTCATACAATCCATGATGAACATATCATCCATGGATTTCTTTAAACCAACGTAAGTCTGAAAGTAACAAAAGATTTAGTAAAAGAGAAAAGTTGCTTGGTGTGTTTCTTCTAGCTCTGTGATAAAAGGATGGATCATCGTATTTCCTTTATCCTACTAATACAAAAACCGTCTTCTGGATATGAAAAAAAGAAAATAGCATGTTGGTGTAATTTTTTTATTCATCTAATTTTTTTTTCAGTCGGAATCTCACTCTATTGCCCAGGCTGGAGTGCAGTGGCTCAGTCTTGGCTCACTGCAACCTCTGCCTGGGTTCAAGTGATTCTCCTGCCTCAGCCTCCTGAGTAGCTGGGATTATAGGCACCTGTCACCACACCCGGCTAATTTTTGTATTTTTAGTAGAAATGGGGTTTCGCCATGTTGGCCGGACTGGTCCTGAACTCCTGACCTCAGGTGATCTGCCCACCTCCGCCTCCCAAAGTGCTGGGATTACAGGTGTGAGCCACTGCACCTGGCTCATCGAATTTATTAATGTGTATGCATGTATTTATTGGTGCTATTATGCGATTATGCAGATACATTTCCCTCCCCAAGGTACTTGGATTTGGTTACCTAAACCTTGATTTCCATTCTTTGTTCTGACTTTTTTTCCTTTGAGATACCTTCGACCTACTTGTCCTCCTAGGCAAAAAAGATCAATAAGAAAAAATGTCATTTGCACATTTTGTAATGACATTCTGAAAATGCAGTTTAATAATATAGCACTCTGGGCTGATTGTATAATGAGAAGGAGAGGAAAGCCTTTATTTCTTGCTCCTCGATTTGAATACAAACCAGTGGTGTCCAATCCTTTGAGAAGCCTATGGTGTCAGCCTCTGCACCATGCTTTCTCTAAGGGATCTCTGTCCTCCCAGTTGTGGGTGTTTGATGTCTACCCACTTCAAGCCAAACCCAGGCTCAACCCCATTCCCTGGTCTGGGAGTCAGCATGGTCTTAGTCAGCGGGAGGCTTGGACTCAGGGAGACAAGATATACTGTGTTCACAGGCTCAGCATCTGCTGGGTCAGGCTGCTGATCCAGCTCTGACCACACGGCCCAACCTCAAGGCTGCCCTTGTACCCTCATTCTCTCTCTAGTTCCCTGTATCCAAGCCCATTCCTCAATCCTCTGCTTGGTAGCCATTAGTTAGGTAGCTATTTCCTTGTCAATGTCCTCTCCCAGATCCCTGTACCCCCAACCTGTGGTTTCCTCTGTGACCTGATGAGCAAACTGGTATGGATCAGATCCCGATGTATCTCCTACCCTCAGGTGATCTGGCACTCAGTTTCCTGTTGCTGGGCCTGCCATCTATTGTTGCTCCTTGAATGTCACCTTTCACCTACCCACCTGGGCTGCTTCCATCACCTCCTATTGGTTTTACCTCCATCCCCAGTGCCTGCTCTCATGCCCTCCTACCTCCCACAGTGCCCTGTGGACACCATCCCCTGAACGACACCCAGCCGCACCTACACCTAGCAGCCCACCTTCAGTCTATCTCATCTTCCTGTGGTTGGATCTCCCATATATAGTGAAGATAAAAAATGGTCATTTGCAGGACTTTCTTCATTTGCTCTAGGGCAGTATTTGCTAAAGTGTGGTATCGATACCTCTGATGCCATCAGGGATGTCTATGGATGGGCATGTTTTATAAAAAAGTTAATCACTTAATGTATATTATGAGCAAGCCTGCCTGCCTTCCTTCTTTCCTTCCTTCCTTCCTTCCTTCCTTCCTCCCTCCCTCCCTCCCTCCATCCTTCCCTCCCTCCCTCTGTCCTTTCTCTCTCTCCCTCCTTTCCTTTCCTTTCCTTTCCTTTCCTTTCCTTTCCTTTCCTTTCCTTTCCTTTCCTTTCCTTTCCTTCCTCTCCTTCTCTCTCTCTTTCTTTTGTTTTTGACAGAGTCTTGCTCTGTCGCCAGGCTGGAATGCAGTGGCGCTATCCTGGCTCACTGCAACCTCTACCTCCTGGGTTCAAGCAATTCTCCTACCTCAGCCTCCCGAGTAGCTGGGATCACAGGCATGTGCCACCACTCCCAGCTAATTTTTATATTTTTAGTAGAGATGGGGTTTCACCATGTTGACCAGGATGGACTCAATCTCCTGACCTCATGATCTGCCCACCTCAGCCTCCCAAAGTGCTGGGATTACAGGCATAAGCCACCACGCCCAACCAAAATATAGCTTTCAAAACAAACGAGTGAAAAAGGTATCAACCCACTCTGGTTCAGAACTCAAACTCAGACTTCCTGGTTCAAAGCCTGGTTCTTCCACCTATCAGCTGTGAGAGGTCAACAAGCAACTAAACATCTCCATGCCTCAATCCCCTAATTTGTTAAATGGGCATGATAATAATGGTACCTACCTTATATAATTCTTGGGAGGACAAAAATAAATTCATGCATGTGAAGTCTTCAATAAGTTAAAACAAAGCATGAGGCATAGTAAGCATCTAATGAAATTTGCTTTATTACTTTGTGAGTATATAACTAATTGAAAAGAGGAGTGAGTTTTCTTAAATTAAAAAATGGGGCTGGTCATGATAGCTTATGCCTGTAATCCCAGCACTTTGGGAGACCATGAGTTTGAGACCAGCGTGGTCAACATAGTGAGACCCCATCTCTAAAATAAAAGAAAGTAGATAATAGTACAGTTGGTACTTAAACATTTAAGAGATTGATAAATATACCCATTAGGGAAGGATAAGCTGCTGTAACAAACAGATCACTCAAATTCCGTAGCTTAATGGACAAGAAGTTTATTATTTTCTTAATGGTATAGGATAAGTGTTTCTGGTTAGCAAGTGGTTTTCCTCCATGTGGTGTCTCAGGGCCCCAGGATCCCTTTGTCTTGTCATCATCATCTGTATGCTCAAGGCTGGGTTTCAACTTTCAGATTCTAGCACACAGAAAAGGGGAAAAGAAGAACATGAAAGAGGCCTAGAGATATCTGAAAGCTTCTAACCCAGACAGCTCACATTTGACTATAACTAAGTTATACGTTCACTCCTAACAACAAGGGAGACTGGGAAAAGAAGTCTAGCATGTTCCAGGCTTGGATGCACAGGTAGCTGACTCAACGTAAATGAATGAAGTTTGAAAAATACTGGTTTCAAAGTTGGTAGCAGGATTCTTCTTAGGGCCACGGCCCAGGAGCAAGATAGCAGGAAAGGCTTCCCCATGACAGGCAAGGGCCAGTGAATTTTAGGCCCACTGATACTTAGTACTGAGTTTTACTTTTCCCCATTCTCCACTGTAATTCCAGTGATACACTCTGCTCTTACATAAAATCTGTTAACCTACAACTTGCTTGGAGGTGCCTGGGGCAGGAAGAATGGAATTTGACAGAATAATCCCCGCCCCAAAGATGTCATTAATCTAATACCCGAGAACCTATGAATATACAGTGTTAGCTTACACGGCAAAAGGGACTTTGCAGATGTGATTAAAACTAAAGAGCATGAGATGGGAGATTATCCTAGATTATCCAGGTGGGCCCAATCTAATCACATGAGCCTTCAGCAGCGGAGAATCTTTTCTGGTTGTGACCAGAAAACCGGAGACATGGCAGCGTGAGAAAATTATAGCCTGACATCATTCGCTTTGAAGATGGAGAAAGGGGTCATGAGCCAAGCAAAGTGGGAAGCTTCTAGAAGCCAGAAAAGGAAAGAAAAGATTGTTCCCTGGAACTTCCAGAAAGGAGTAAAATCCTGACAACACCTTGATCTTAGCCCAATGCCCTCTGTGTTGGATTTTTGAACTTCAAAACTGTCAGATAACAAATTTATGCGGTTTTAAGCCACTGAGTTGGTGGTAATTTTTCACAGGAACTACAGAAAACTAATACAGGAACCTATGTCCCTGGTTGAGAAGAAATGTTAGTGAGGGCTGGGTTTGGTGGTTCACGCCTGTAATCCCAGTGCTTTGGAAGGCCCAGGCTGGAGAATTACCTGAGGACAGGAGTTTCAGCCCAGCCTGGGCAACACAGCAAGAACCAATCTCTACAAAACAAGCAAGCAAGCAAGCAAACAAACAAACAAACAAATAATTAGCTGGACATAGTGGCACATGCTTGTAGTCCCAGCTATTCAAGAGGCTGAGGCAGGAGGATTGCTTGAGTCCAGAAGGTCAAGGCTGCATGAGCTATGATCATACCACTGCATTCTAGCCTGGGTGACAGAGGGAGACCCTGTCTCAGAAAAAATGTTAATGAAGGGAGATGAAGACATGGACAAATGTTGACCAGGCAACCAAAAGTTCTATGGATTACAGCATGGCAACCACAGTTAGGTGGCTTCCAATCTAGATGAGATACCCATCTAGGGTAGCAATCCAGATGGGTTGCAAGGGTAAGCAACCCAGAGAATCTCTCCCTTGGAAGTACTTGGAGAGGGCATTGGACTTCCCAAAGCAGCTGAGATGGAGGATATTAAATGGAAGCGTAGCCCATGAGCCTGGGGAACTTGAAGGCGATCCATTTACATGTTCTTGGTCATGAATTAAGTTAAAGATGGTCAAGGTAAAATCTCACAAACTTCTATCCGTCCCAGAAATTCCACCTGTGCCATGAGAACTCCAGTAATCTTGCTCATTTCCAAAGCACTTGCAGAATGCTATGGGCTGTTCTGAGTGAGCTGTCAAAATTATGCTTCCTGGGGTGTTTTCTCCAAACAAGTTGCTCCACTCAGCAAAAATAACTCAAGAAGCTGTAGTTTCAGAGACTACCTCCAGAGGCTTCATGAAACCACCCAGGGTAGCTGGCCTTGAGCCCAAGTCACCACCCATTACAGAGAGGTGGTTCTCCCCTATCAACTAGCAAGTATAGAATGAGAAGGGCATTGAAGGTAATCAAATACACATTTATTACAACTTTGGTGTGTAGGTGATTCGATATCTGTTTGTGGACAAAGGAAGTGAAATGAAGCAGAGATCCCCTTTTTTAGGGCCCTGCACTGTCTCCCCAGAAACCTGGACTCCACCCAGAAACCTTTTCAGAAATCCGGAACTGACCTGGACCCCACCAAATGAATCCACTTGACAAGCAGACTTCAGATAAGAGGAAACTCAAGACAACTCTAACCACCATTCTTTTTTCTAAATTTCTTCCTGAGGGGCCTGAAGAAGGTCACATCCACGAGCCAGAGCCATCGCTTTTTTCTGCTGATCCCAAATTTTTAGACACAGCTTGCCTTCTGAACCAATCACAAATCAGAAAGTTTTTGAATCTGCCTATAACCTGTAAGCCTTCACTTCAAGATATTCCACTCTTTTACGCCAAAACCAATGTGTAAGCTCCACGTACTGATGTACAATTTTGTCTGTAGCTTCTGCTTTCCTGAAATGTACAGAATTTTGCTCTTGTTACCCAGGCTGGAGTGCAATGGTGTGATCTTGGCTTACTGTAACCTCCACTTCTTGGGTTTAAGCAATTCTTCTGCCTCAGCCTCCAGAGTAGCTGGAACTACAGGCGCCGGCCACCGCACCCAACTAATTTTTTTCTTTTCTTTTTTTTTTTGTTAGTAGAGATGGGGTTTCACCATGTTGTCCAGGCGGGTCTCAAACTCCTGACCTCAAGTGATCCGCCCACCTCAGTCTCCCAAAGTGCTGGGATTACAGGAGTGAGCCACCGTGCCCAACCAACCCACGCCTTTTAAATTCCCTACCTGTGAGCCACTGGGGAGGTCTGGTCTTAAACATGAGCTGCCCTGATTCTCCCTGCCTGATGCTGTGCAAATAAATGACTTCCCTTCCGCCACTGCAAAAACCTCGGTGTGGATGTCTGGACCTTACTGTAGCATTGAGTGAGCAGACTCCAATTCGGTTTTATAACAGAAGCTGTATCTAGAAACCCACAAGGAGAGTTCTAGATCTTCAGAAAGAGGATGGAATCAGTGACTAAACAAATAAATGCCTCCAGCTCGTGACCCTGAACATCCATATTTATTCTTGTTAACTGAGAGCAGGAATTGCCAGGCAGGACCAGAACTGTGTGGGGACTGAGTGCGGCCAGGGGCTGTGGGTGAGTATGGAGGGCCCTCTGTAGCTGTTCCCCTTGTGAGTGATGTTCCTTTGAGGTTTGAACCCTGGTCATCCCCCTGTCATTCCCAGATGCCCCACTCAGGCCCGAGTCCTGCTGAACAGGGTCAGCCCAACGCTGCATCTGTGTGGCCTGTGACTGAAAGCTGAGTCTCTTGGTCTCTCCACACACTCACCCCAAAGCAAGCACTGATCCTATTAAGGGTTTATTCATAGCAACAACAGGAAATGGAGAGGCAGTGAAAAGTCAGTGAAAAGTCACCTCCTGTGTTCCTCCTTTTTTCTTTTTTTTTCCACTTAGAATCTTAAAGACACGCAGTCTTCTGGTTCTACAAACCTTTAATACATTTAGAAAAGATGCATACATTGAGTAAAATAGAGGCTTGCCCCTGAGAAGGACTGGAGTGAGACTCATCTACATTTCAGAAGATCTTTTTTTTTCTTTTCTTTTTTTAAGATCCAGCCTTGCTCTGTCGCCCAGGCTGGAGTGCAGTGGCACAATCTCAGCTCACTGCAGCCCCCACCTCCTGGGTTCAAGCAATTCTCCTGCTGCAGCTTCCTGAGTAGCTGGGACTACAGGTGCCCACCACCACACCCGGTTAATTTTTGTATTTTTAGTAGAGACGGGGTTTCACCATGTTGTCCAGACTGGTCTTGAACTCCCGGCCTCTACCCGCCTTGGCCTCCCAAGGTGCTGGGCTTACAGGTGTGAACATTGTGTCCGGCCTCAGAAGACCTTTTCTAGGCCTAGGCATTGCCAGGCGGGTGGGCCTTGGGAGGAGCATCTGGGACGCTAAATGAAAATAGAGATGAGGCCCAGGAGCAGAAAGGAGGGAAAGGGTGTTCCCCAGGGTAGCTGGTTGGACTAGATCCCCTGAAATTGGATGACTGTGGACAACAGAACAGGCACAGAAGAGCCTGTCCTTCAGGGGTAGGTCACATTGTTTCTCCTGGCTACAATTTAATAACTTTAACATTATGATTTATTTATCATTTGTCTTTCCTAATAGACAATAAGCCCCATGGGGGCAGGAAACATGTACCCACTGTGCCCTGCACAGAACAGCAGTGGTAAGCCCTTATTAAGAGTTCAATGGATGAATAGGCACTTAGTAGATTTTAGATACATTGTAGATGATTTCTAGATAAACAGTTGCACGTGTTAGGAGCTCTTTGATAGGGCTCTGCAGAGGACTGGGATTTTAAACTGGGCCTTAAGAGGGTCTGGTTAAAGGGAATCCAACAGTAGAAAGGATGTATTTTAATGAAAATACAACCCTAGGGCTGTTATGCGACTTGGCTAGTAGGCTTCAACGACTTTTTCATGGTGGATCTTATCAGGAAAAGATGTGAAACATGTATATTTATTTAAAAATTATTTACCTGCATGACTGCTTGTATTAGTTGCACATACTAGAAGACAGAAGCTCTAATATTTTCTTCCTGTAACCCAATGGGTTGTCTTGTATCCACACTTTTTTTTTTTTTGAAACAGAGTCTTGCTTTGTAGCCCAGGAGTGCAGTGGTACAATCTCGGCTCACTGCAACCTCTGCCTCCCTGAGTTCGAGTGATTGTCTTGCTTTGTATCCTGAGTAGCTGACACTACAGGTGTGCACCACGACATCTTGCTCATTTTTTGTATGTTTTCAGTAGAGATGTGGTTCACCATGTTGGCCAGGGTGGTCTGGAACTCCTTGCCTCAAGTGATCTGCCCACCTTGGCCTCGAAAAGTCCTGGGATAACAGGCATGAGCCACCGCGCTCAGCCTTGTACCTACACTTTGCAAACCACTCGTGCTGGCTGATGACACTTTGGTCACAGAAAGTGACCTGGGGTATAGGAAGTATGGCCTAAGTCTCAAAGACAGGTGGATTCCGATGCTTGTTTTCACCAACTACTGGCCTTTCTCAGTTGTAGTAATTTTTTTTTCTTTTTTAGAGTAAGCATCTCACTCTGTTGCCCAGGCTGGAGTGCAGTGGTGCAACCATAGCTCACGACAGCCTTAAACTCTGGGTCTCAAGCAATCATCCTGCTCAGCCTCCAAGCAGCTGAGACTACAGCAGTGTGCCACTACGCCTGGCTAAATTTTTTATTTTTATTTTTGCAGAGATGGGGTCTTGCTATGTTGCTCAGTCTGTTTTTTTTTTTTTTTTTTTTTTTTTTTTTTTTTTTTTTTTATCTTTTTTGAGGCAGTCTTGTTCTTTCTCCCAGGCTGGAGTGCAGTGGCACGGTCTTGGTTCCCCCCGAATCCTGGATTCAAGCAATTCTCCTGCCTCAGCCTCCCATATAGCTGGGACTATAGGCCACCACGCCTGGCTAATCTTGTGTATTTTTAGTAGAGACAGGGTTTCACCATGTTGACCAGGCTGGTTTCGAACTCCTGACCTCAGGTGATCCACCCACACTGGCCTCCCAAAGTGCTGGGATTACAGGTGTGAGACACCACGTCTGGCCTCAGACTAGTCTTGAATTTCCACCCTGAAGAGATTCTCCCGCCTCAGCCTCCCAAAGTGCTTAGACTGCAGGCGTGAACCACTATGTCTGGCCAATTGTAGCAACTTTAATAACAACCATAACTATTAGGTTGGTGCAACAGTAATTGTGGCTTCTGCCATGAAAAGTGATGACAAAAACCACAGTTACTGTTGCACTAACGTAATAATACTTATTGAGTGCAGAGAGGCTGAAATTCTAACAGACAATGGCCAGGCCATATGTGACAATAGAACTCTGACCGGGCGACCGGGAATGGTGACTCACGCTTGTATTCACAGCACTTTGGGAGGCCAAGGTGGGTGGATCGCTTGAGTCCAGGAGTCTGAGGCCAGCCTGGGCAACACAGTGAAGCCCACCTCTACTAAAAATACAAAAATTAGCTGGGCATAGTGATGTGCACTGGTGGTCCCAGCTACTTGGGAGGCTGAGGTGGGAGATCCCTTGAGCCTAGAAGGTTGAGGCTGCAGTCAGCCAAGATTGTGCCACTGCACTCCAGCCTAGGCAACAGAGTAAGACCCCGTCTTAAAAAAAAAAAAAAAGAACTCTGACCCGAAACCTCTAGGGCAAGTGGCTCCACATGGCGAGGACATGGCTGCCAGCTTCTCAGATTTTTGCCGAATTTTCAACTTTGAACCAACCAACTGAAAGCGAAATATGTCCTCCTTACTGATCCCATGGACACCCTGCTTCTACGTTAGCTCACCTTGCGCTTCCCCAGACTAGCAGCCTTGAATCAGGGTGCACTTGTCCCTTTCACGCCCCAGAAGCTTTTCTTTTTCTTTTCTTTCTTGTTTTATTTTTTGAGACAGAATCTCACTCTGTCGCCCAGGCTAGAGTGCTGTAGTGCAGTCTCGGTCCACTGCAATCTCTGTCTCCCAGGTTCAAGTAATTCTTTCGCTTTAGCCTTTCTAGTAGCTGGGAGGTATCCCACCACACCCAGCATTAGCCAGGCTGGTCTCAAACTCCTGACCTCAGGTGATCTGCCCACCTTGGCCTCCCAAAGTGCTGGAATTTCAGGCATGAGCCACCTCACTCAGCCCCCAGAAGCTTTTCTTTTCTTTCCTCTGCCTGCCTTTGAGTTTCCACCCCATGCAGGGGATGATGGCTGACTCCCTTGCAATAGCAAGCTCAGAATAGATAGCCTTTGCTTGTCCTCACTTGGGTGGCCTTTGCTTATTTTCATGGTGCTTATTAGGTGCCTAGCACTGAGCTAAGTAATTTACATGTATTAGCTCATTTATGCTTGCAACTTCAAGAGGTAGGATTATGGATATTATTCCTATTTGACAGCTGGAAAAAGAAAAACAGATAATGCCCAAAGAAGTGAGGTAACTTGCTCAAGGTCACACAACAGATTCAATGGTGAGGCTAGGCTGATGCATGTACAATGCCTGACACACAATACCTAGGCACTGAACACACTCAACACAGCTTGGTCTCTCCCTGTTTACTTACCTCCCCTGTAAGCTCCCCACCACTGCTACACTGTGAATTCTTGAAGCGGGGAGGTAGATTCATGTCTTTATGTTTCCTCCTTAAAAAAAATCTGCAGCTGGGCGCGGTGGCTCACACCTCTAATCCCAGCACTTTGGGAGGCTGAGGTGGGTGGATCATGAGGTCAGGAGTTCGAGACCAGCCTGACCAACATGCAGAAACCCCGTCTCTACTAAAAAAATACAAAATTTAGTCTGGTGTGGTGGCACGTGCCTGTAATCCCAGCCAGTCAGTTGGGAGGCTGCGGCAAGAGAATTGCTTGAACCCGGGAGGCGGAGGTTGCTGTGAGCCGAGATCATGCCATTGCACTCCAGCCTGGGCTACAAGAGTGAAACTCTGTCTAAAAAACAAAACAAAACAAAACAAAACAAAACAAAACAAAACAAAACAAAACCAAACCCTGCAGGAAGGAGGCCATAATCCTAAAAGGATTAATGTAGGAACAGAAAACCAATTATTGCATGTTTTCTTTTTTTTTTTTTTTTTTT
>NW_016811820.1:3594152-3601449 GCF_001698545.2 Rhinopithecus bieti
TTACAGGCTTGAGCCACCGCGCCCGGCCGCATGTTTTCATTTATAAGTGGGCGCTAGACACTGAGTACGTGTGGACATCATGATGGGGACAATGGACACTGGGGGCTACTACAAGGGTGGGGGGAGGGGAACATGGGTTGAAAAACTACCAACCAAGCGTAGTGGCTCACTCTTGTAATCTCAGCACTTTGGGAGGCCGAGGCAGGCAGACCACCTGAGGTCAGAAGTTGGAGACCAGCCTGGCCAACATGGCGAAACCCCATCTCTATTAAAAATGCAAAAATTAGCCGGGCGTGGTGGCCCTGCCTCTAATCCCAGCTACTTGGGAGGCTGAGGCCGAAGAATCGCTTGAACCCAGGAGGTGGAGTTTGCAGTGAGCCCAGATTGCGCCATTACACTCCAGCCTGGGCAACAGCAAGACTGTCTCAAAAACAAACAAAAAGAAAACTATCTATTGGTTACTATGCTCATTAGTACCTGGGTGATGGAATCCGTACCCCAAACCTCAGCATCACACAATATACTCATGTAACAAACCTGCACACCACACATACCCTCTGTATCTAAAGTAAAAGTTGGAATTATAACAACAAAAACTCCCATATCTTTTGCAATGCTCAGGGTTTTATGAGAGTGATGACTTTGCCTCACCAGTTCTAACAAGAATAAATGGGTTGGCCAAACCTCTGTAGAGAGATGAGTCCCTGGTTTCCCTTGGCGAAACTCCAAGTATTTTAACTACTGTAATGGACTCAGATGAGATGCAATACATTTTTAACACGCAAACAGAGTGGACAGAGTCACGTCAAAGGTATATGTTATTTGAACCATGGTTGAGTGAAAATGTATCTGAAATAAAAGTCCTTGCACAGAAATGCTATTGGTCTGTTTCCTTTTAGTTTGCTCAACCAACCAACCAAGCAAAGAAACTCTTTTGATAAAGCTTTTGTAGTTAAACCAAGTTTTATGACTGGGAAAGGTTTTGGGTGCCATCCAAGATAAATCTCTTCTTTTAAAGTCAAGAACAGATTTATTCTTTGGTGACCGAAAAGGGACTAGAACCCAGACCTTATAGCTAGCAGACCACACAGCCACTGAAATGTAATTTTGTTGGTTTCAGAAGCAGCCGGTATATAATAAACATTTAGTTGGTTATGTTTTTGCATATATAATGTGTGCTAGGCAGGTCCTTAAACTTTTAGGGTCATTGACTATTTTGAGAAGCTGATGAAACTTACAAGTCTTTTCCCGAGAAAAAAATGTCTATATAACATGCAGATACATTTTTGCATCTGACTGAGGGCCATTCATGAACTCCTGAAGTCTAGCTAGGGTGTCTCTAGGGAGAGGAGCTGGCTAGGACATGGAATAGTGGTTTTGAGTAGAATCAAAGGCCCAGGTAAGGTTAGACACCACCAATTGGAAATGCCTGCAGGCTTTGAGATGATGGGGTTTTCCCTGGATAGACTTGCTCTTGCCTTTGTCCTTGGGTTGAGAAAGAAGAGGGTGAAATTGATTCAGAATTGGGGATTACTGGGCTGGGGCAGTGGAAAAACGTGATAGACATGTGCATGATCCTTAATAGCAGGTGCTATTAGGAATGTGTTTGAAAGAAATGAGTAACCATGAACTCCAGGAAGAGGAGGGAAGGAACTCCAGAGGGGATAGAGAGGCATAGATATCTGGGAAGCAGAAGGAAGTTGTTGGCTGAAAAATATTTCTGTTTGGAATTGAGAATGGGAGAGGTAAAAAGCTAGGGAACAGTAATAACAGGCTGGGATTTTAGTGCAGGACTGCAGGAGTGGAATGCTTCTCTGTGAATGCAGCGTTCAGGATGTGGCCATGACAGTGGGTCACTCATTGAGTACAGTGTCCAGTGTCATTTTTGAACACAGAAGCTGTCCAGAATGCGTACAGGAGCTGGGAGGAGGCGCCTGCAGGATACATGATAAAGCCAAAGGTTAATTTGGATCTGGGACCTCTCTGACTTTAGAGAAAGCACAGAAATCTCTCTGAAGTTGAAATTTGCCTGGAAACTTCTCGATTACTCTGAGGCTGTTTTCTCTACTTTGTTTCCTGTCTCTCACTCCCAAATACGCACATGCTTGAGAGTCAGCCTCAAGCACGTACTTAGAGCCACTTACTGCTGCTCCGGCACCCTAACCCAATGCCTCAGCCTCCCTGGCTTCAGTCCTGCGGCTGAGGGAATGTTCAAAAATTATTTTTGCAGAAGCTTCCATTGATTGTGCTAGTTCCATCTGCAGTGTGGTTATAATAACACCCAACTCAACTGGATACTCCGTGAGATGCTCAGTAACCCAAGTTTCTTCCCACACAGCCTCTGTCTTGCCCAACATGTGTGGCTAAAAATCATCCCTTGGCCTTTTTCATTTAACTGTTTTGTGTCCACTTTCAGGTAGATTATACAAAGCATGCGCCCTGAGGATCCGATTGCAACCAGGCACAGAGTTCCAAGGGAATGAAACAAAAAGACTATTTTTTTGCATGTGCATTTCTGTGTTAAAAATCAAAACTTAAAATAATACATAAGCAAAAACAAGAAACCAAGCCCCAGAAAAAAAAGCAAAACAAAAACTGTAATAAGATCAAAATAATGAGGGGAAAATGACCAGCTCCGTTTAGCCTTGCTGCCCGATTTTTATTAGTTGGCGGCCTGATTTCTATTTTAGACCCAAGGAATTAAATGGATCAGCCAGGGGGGTTTGAATTCCAGTATTTCGAGTTCCTGGGTTTTGGGAAGAAGAAGAGGTAGTGGAAAAACAGCAGCCAAATCAATATGCTTCTTATAATAAAATTTGAACAGAGCTGTGGGTGGGCCTAGAAGCAGTGACTGGGTAGGTTAGAATTCTTGTCCGCAGGGAATCCCCCCAAGCCCGCTCACACCCGGCCTGGCTCCGAAAGTCTCAGAATCCGAGTCTCCAGGCCAGATTTTCCCTCTAGCCATTCCTGGCCACGCAGCGCGGAGCCGCGAGCACACAGAGAAGGATGTCTTCATCGCCAACCGGGATGGAACGAACCCGCCCGCTCCGGGAGTACTGAGAACTAAAGGGTCCCTCCAGCGCCGGCCGCAGCCAGCATGCCTTGACTGCCTCCATCCCGCGCGGTCCCCGCNCCGCTCCCTCTGCGCCTCTCGGGCGGCCCCGCCTGCCCGCCCCGGAGGCCGCGGCGCCGACAGCTGGAGGTCCAGAGGCGAACCCCTTGCTGGTGCAGAAGAGAGACCCCGAAGTCCCTGGCCTTTCCCCGAGACGCCTGGAAGGGGCTGTGCGCCGTGGACTGAGTAGGCGTCTCGGGGAGCACTTCTGCAGAGCGGGGTCTTCCGTGTGAGCGATTCCGCGCTCCCCACGACCGTTCCGTCCTCCCAGCTGTCTCCGCCGCCCGAGCATCCCTGAGGTGGAGCGGGCAGGGGCTTGGATCCCTGCCGGCCGTCTGGTGTGTGTGGCTTGCACGGCCCCTGGCTGCCCCGCGCCTCGCCGGAGCCCCAGGGGGCGCGGGTCCGGGGCGAGGGCCGGCTGGGCTGTTTGATGGCTTCACTGAGAAGAGTCAAAGTGCTGCTGGTATTGAACTTGATCGCGGTAGCCGGCTTCGTGCTCTTCCTGGCCAAGTGCCGGCCCATCGCGGTGCGCAGCGGAGACGCCTTCCACGAGATCCGGCCGCGCGCCGAGGTGGCCAACCTCAGCGCGCACAGCGCCAGCCCCATCCAGGATGCGGTCCTGAAGCGCCTGTCGCTGCTGGAGGACATCGTGTACCGGCAGCTGAATGGTAAGGACGCACGCCGGCGCCTCCGGGGCTCGGCGCGGCCGGGTCGGGCACAGGGTGAGCCCCGGGGTCCCTGCGCGCTGCGCGCTGTGCGCTGTGTCTGGGAGCCGGCACATCCTGGCTCCCGCGCTCTCCCTCTTACTCTTCCTGCCCCATCTCGGGCAGATGGCCGGGGCTGCTGGAAAGAACAACTTGCCTGATTCTTTTCCGTGCCCCACTTGCAAGTTTGGTTTTATCCTGGAAACCTGTCAGTACAGTTGGCTCCGGGTCCCCGCGTGCGGACTGGAAATCATTCCCTGGCGACTCCAGCCCAAGCGCAGAAACTAGTGTAGCGGCCAAATGGGACTGGAGGCACGCGGGCAGACGTGTAGGAGCAAATAGTTTTAGAGCCCAGCGTTTGGTGGGGGACCAGTAGGGAGCGGGGAGATTGGAGGGCTTAGATGTCTGCAGACAAAGGCAAGGCCCCAGGTCGTGGAGCTAATGCGCTTCGGTAGGATATCGGAGGAATATGCCATCTCTATGAGGCGAGCTGCTTAGCTAAGAATGAGGACTCCTCCCTTCCCGCCTCCTTTGTTTCTCCTTGGCGGTTGCGGAGGGGCGATTGTTAAAAGTTCAAGGTGGGCCTGGGAAGTTTCCAGAATGTAGCAAAGCGAGATGTGGCATCCCATTAGTGACAATTGCCAGAATCTGTGCCATCTAAAATGTTGTCCTCAGTACTTCAGGAGAAGAGGGAGACTTTTTATGTGCTCTCGTCACACATGGGCCAGGTCATTGGACACTTGCTGTCCCCAAAGTCGGAGTGAGTGTTACCTACCTGAGTACAGGCAGGTTTCCAGGACTCGTGGGGTTATCCAAGCAGATACATACTTAGGTACAGACTATGTCCACCCTTTCTGAGCTTCTAACTCATGTTCTCAAACGAACTGAAGATAATCACGCAGATCGTGATAATAATAACTGATGGAATTCTTCCTGTGTGCCAGATGCGTGCAAAGACATTACAAGTGCATTATCTCACTGTATGTTCACATCTGTCCAGCGAGGTTCCACCCATCCCCAGAGGGGAAATGAGAAAAAGAAGCGAGGCGAGGTTAACTAAGTTGCCTTGTGTTAAATAAGGTATAACTGCGCCCCAAACCGCTGTAATAGGAATAATAATCGAGTTTGGAGTCAGAACCCTGTGTCTGGTTGACCACAGAGCCTGTGCTCTTGACCCCATAGGCACAAACTTCTATCCATGGTTTCCACCTAAGTGAAAGGAGTATTAGGTTTGTTGAAAACAAAAATATGTGGAATTGCAAATACAGACGTATACCTTCTCACATTGGAGGATCAGGCTCAGCTGTCTTCACCGTGGTGGCAGGGGGCAGGGAGAAGGAGGATGGCAGATGGTTCTCTTCCTGCTCACCAGTGGTCCCTGCTGGGTACTCGGGGGAGGGATGGGATGGAGGGAGAGGGGAGGTCAGATCTCTGAGCAGGTGAAAGGACGCTGTGGTCTTCTCAATGCCATTTGACAGGTATCCAGGGGATGCCTTGAACTTACAGGGTATGTGGCCTGGCTGTCAGGGTAGCCCACGAAAGTTATGCGGAAGCTCTTCTCTCAAGTGTCTGAAATATGGCACAGAATGCAATAAAAACCCATAGTTCCTTTCTGGAGGAATCAGAAACTTACGGAGTGGCTTCTAATTTGGGATAGATTCCTGCTGTAGACATACCCATAGGAACTTCAAAGGATAACCTGGTTTCCCTCACTCATCAGGCTTTTCTCAGGGACACAGGTTATTTTAGTATCAGTTTCTTTGTTTTATGTTTTCTTTTTTTTTTTTTTTTTTGTGAGACAGAGTTTTATTGCTCTGTCACTTGGGCTGGAGTGCAGTGGTGCAGTCACAGCTCACTGCAGCTTTGAACTCCTGGGCTCAAGTCATCCTCCGGTCTCAGCCTCCCAAGTAGCTGGGTCTACAGATGTGCATCACCACACCCTGCTAATTTTTTAATGTTTTGCAGAGACAGGGTCTTGCTAGGTTGGCCAGGCTGGTCTCAAACTCTTGGCTTCAAGCAGTCCTCCCGCCTGGGCCTTCCAAAGTGTTGGGATGACAGGAGTGAGCCACCATGCCTGGCCCCAGTATTAGTTTCAATTAGGAGCACTAAATGTTATATAGCTGTACCCCAAACTTTCCTCATAGGAATAATAAAATTCTATAATAATAACTGATGGAATTCTTGCTGTGTGCCAGATGTGTGCAAAGACATTACAAGTGCATTATCTCACTGTATGTTCACATCTGTCCAGAGAGGCTCCACCCATCCCCAGATGAGAAATGAGAACACTAGGTGAAGGAAGGTTAGGAGGCTACTTTCTACATGCCACAGACTTACATGAACCCATTGAGCCTTTACAATGACCTGCGAGATGGGTGCTCTGACACCCGCGTGAACAACTGGTTCACAGTCACCCAGCTAGTGAGTGTCAGAGCTGGGAATTGAACCTGGAATGTCAGGCTCCAGAATGGAGGTTCTTAGCTCCTGCAACAGTGTCTCGATCTTCAGCATGTGCATCATGCTGGCATCTGGCTTCCTTCTCTGTGGCCTTCTGCCCTGTAAACAGTTCCTGGGCTGGTGGAGTCAGGTGCTGTGGGGCGGGAAGGCTGAGTTTTCCTGACTTGCAAGTTGGCAGCAAGGCCAAGTTGAGAGCTTTTCCTGGGCAAGCTAAGAATGCAAGCTGCGACTAGTCAGATGTCATCGGCCTGACTGCCTAGTGTCATTTGCAGTGACATGAAGCCTGCAGGAAAAGAGCAGGGAAAAATTGTGAAATATAGGGGACTCTTCCTATCTCCACCTGGCCCCTCAAGCACCTTCATCCTCTGCCGGTGCTTGTTTTTGGTAATGCGTGTCCCATCTGTTGATGCTCTCCACCCGCTGCAGTGGGAGGCTGCGGCGAGAAGGCAAAGGGCTCCTAGTGCCTGGGGAGACACGTGTTCTCTTGCTCTGCAGCCGGTCTTCATTCATTGCTCCCGAGGGTGGAGAAGGAAACCTTGACCTTAATGTTCTTTATTCCCTTGGAATTGATGGAGAGGCTGCTAGAGCTGGTGCACTGTGCATGTAAGAGGGCCAAGGCCACTTGGTACGGAGTGGGAACCTGGCATTTTAAAGGTTGTTCAAGTTTCTTAAATCTTTCCCGTGGACTCCTGTGAAATGCAAGCAGGTGGGACCTCCTCCTGGCTGCTGCTGCTTTTTTTTTTTTTTTTTTTTTGAGATGGAGTCTTGCTCTGTCGCCGGGCTGGAGTGCAGTGGTGAGATCTCCGCTCCACCTCCTGAGTTCAAGCGACTTTCCTGCCTCAGCTCCCAAGTAGCTGGGACTACAGGCGCCCACCACCACGCCTGGCTAATTTTTGTATTTTTAGTAGAGACGGGGTTTCACCATGTTGGCTAGACTGGTCTTGAGCTCCTGACCTCAAGTGATCCGCCCGCCTCGGCCTCCCAAAGTGATGGGATTACAGGTGTGAACCACCATGCCCAGCTT
>NW_016811820.1:3601709-3607517 GCF_001698545.2 Rhinopithecus bieti
TTTTTTTTTTTTTTGAGACAGAGTCTCACTCTGTTACTCAGGCCGGAGTGCAGTGATGCAATCATAGCTCATTGCAACCTCTACTTCCCGAGCTCAAGTGATCCTCCCACCTCAGGCTCCCTAGTAGCAGGAACTACAAGTATGTGCTACCATGCCTAACAAATTTTTTGTAGAGATGGGGTTCTGCCAAGTTGCCAGGGCTGGTTTCAAACTCCTGGGTTCAAGTGATCCCCACCCCACTCCATTTCATCCCCCTCCCCATCCCTGGCCTTGGCCTCCCAAAGTGCTGGGATTAGAGGTGTGAGCCACAGCGCCTTGACCATAGGCCTTTTAAGGGCTGGAACCATATTTTTGACTTTTAATACCACCTCCATCCCTCATCACACCACAGCCCCTTGCACTTAATGGGGCACTTAAGGTTTATTGGTTGATCAAGTTGTTGGGAACTAGTTTGAGGAGGTAAGTGATGGCCAGATAGGAAATAACCTCAAGGCTGTAAAGGCTGGGTTGGGTTGGATGGATGTGGAGAGGAGTGGGGGCTGGGAGGACTCAGCTAGAGAGACTGAGTGTGAGGAAGCCTTCTTGCCTGCGCCATCTTGTGGCTCCTCTAGTCTTCACCTTCCTGACTGAAGAGAACGAGATCCTTAGAGGCCCTCAGACGAAGGCCCTCAGAAGTGAGCCAGGTTAGGAATCGGCAAGTTTCAGCGTGTTTTCGTTAAATGTATGATTTCATAACGTGAATATGGCTTTATAGTTAACCCTTGAACAATGCAGAGGTTAGCAACGCCAACCCTTGCACAGTCAAAAATCCAAGTATAATTTTTGACTCCCCCAGAACTTAGCTATTAATAGCCTACTCTTGACCAGAAGGCTAACTGGTAACATAAGCAGTTGATTAACACTTATTTTCTACGTTGTGTGTATTACACACTGTATTCTTATAAAAAGTAAGCTAAAGAGAAGGATATATTAAGAAAATTGTACAGGCTGGGCGCATTGGCTCATGCCTGTAAAATCCCTGTACTATGGGAAGCTGAGGTGAGAAGATCAGTTGAGGCCAGGAATTTGAGACCAACCTAGGCAACATAGCAAGATCTGATCTTTACAAAAATCAGCCGGGCATGGTGGTGCACACCTGTGGTCCCAGCTCTTCAGGAAGCTGAGATGGGAGGATGTTTTGAGCCTAGGAGTTCGAGGCTACAGTGAGCTATGATTGTACCACTGCTCTCCAGCCTTCTGGCTCAAAAGAAAAAGAAAAGAAAATCATGTGGAAAGAAAATATATTTACTATTAATTGAGTAGAAGTGGATTATTGTAAAGGTCTTCATCCTGGTCATCTTCACATTGAGTAGGCTGAGGAGGAGGAGGAAGGGTTGGTCTTGCTGTCTCAGGGGTGGCAGAGGAAGAAAAAAAGTCTATGTACAGGTGGACCCGTGCAGTTCAGACCCTTGTTCAAGGGTCAACTACATATTCTTTTTTGTAGAATACAATTAATTCATGTTTATTGTAAAAAATTTGGAAAATCTAAACCAGTTATATAGGAAACAATACCGTGTTTAAAAAATTTTTAAACGATGGCCTGTTGGTTTCGTACCAGCATTAAGAAAGTGGACCTAGTGGCCAGGCACAGTGGCTCACACCTGTAATCCCAGCACTTTGGGAGGCCGAGGTGGGTGGATCGCTTGAGGCCAGGAGGTCCAGACCAGTCTGGCCAGCATGGCGAAACCCTGTCTCTAAAAAAAATACAAAAATTAGCAGGGTGCGGTGGCTGGTGCCTGTAATCCCAGCTACTCTGGAAGCTGAGGCAGGAGAATGGCTTGAACTTGGGAGGCGGAGGTTGCGGTGAGCTGAGATTGCACCACCACACTCCAGCCTGGGTGACAGAGCAAGATTCGGTCTCAAATAAATAAATAGAATAGCATAAAATAAAATAAACAAGAAAGTGAACCTAGGGACAGATGAATTTCTTGTTAGAATTCTTCTGTACATGATTTTTGGCTTTCTATCATGTTTCTGTCACCTTCTGAGGAAGTTACTTATTCCTCTCATTTTAGAGGTGAGAAAGGTGAGAAACAGAGATACTATGTGACTTCTCCAGGGTAACACAGGGAAGGGCAGAGCCAGGTTCAGGAATACCAGGGTACTTCCTCCCAGGAGTCCAGCACTTTCCTAATGAGTAAGGGGAAAGAGATGGAGGGGTCTGGAATTTCACTTGCCCCTCGCAGGCTCCAAGCCTTAGAGACACCCCCTCCCCTCCTCAGAGTCCCCACGCAGGCTGCACATCAGAGCTGTATCCCTGTGAGCCCAGGGCAACTCTGTCATAAGAAGAAATGCAATTGATTCAACTTAGGTACCAAATTTAGATTTCAGAAGGATATTGAATAGAAGTAGAGTTGCTTAAAGAAATTGAAAATCTTTGTAGAAATGGAGAGAAGTCAAAATTACCTCTTGCATTCCTGCCCCCAAGCCACTCAGGCACTTGAAGTTGGAGTCTGAGCGATAGGAAACCAAAACTCTCCTATATAGCCCCAGCACACCACAACCCACCCAACCGAACTCCCTAGGCAAGGAAAGTGAGTTGGCACAGAGAGACAGAGGGTCAGGTGTCCAAGGTGGAGTCAGAAAGAGAGGGATGGTGGCTGGACACGGTGGCTCATGCCTGTAATCCCAGCACTTCGGGAGGCCGAGGCGGGCAGATCACTTGAGGTCAGGAGTTCCAGACCAGCCTGGCCAAGGTGGTGAAACCCGTCTCTACTAAAAATACAAAAATTAGCTAGGCTTGGTGGTGGGCATCTGTAATCCCAGCTACTCAAGAGGTTGAGGCAAGAGCATCGCTTGAACCCGGGAGGCAGAGGCTGCAGTGAGCAGGGATCATGCCACTGCACTCCAACCTGGGCGACAGAGCGAGACTCTGTCTCAAAAATAAACAAACAAGCAAACACCAAAACCAAAAACAAAAAGAGAGGGATGGCGTTTGGAAAGCATCTCTGTTCATCAATGCCAGAGGTGGTCTGGTGTTATATTTCTTCTTTCTTGCAGCCCACAGATGCTGGATGGTACCACCATTTCCTGCAGGAAGGAGTGAAGGGAGGGAGAGGGCACATGTGTATATTAAAATCAGTCGCTGCAGGGAACATCAAAAGGAAACCAGGGCAGTTCAAGCCTTCATTTGCTGCACACAGACATTCCACAGGGATTGAGGAGAGGTGCAGGCCCTGGGTTGTGGAAGTCTCGGTCCCAGATCCAGGGCTTGGGTGCTAGAGGGACACCTACTCCCTTTACCTCTGAGGACTCACGGTGTCTGGTTGCAGCTGGCCCCTCCTGAAGAAACAGGGAGTCTTGTTTCTGGACAGCCCTCAGATGCGGGCACATCTGTGTTGGCAGGTGAGTGTGACTGGCACCCTGCCAGTGGGGGCAGCTGCCGCCTGCCCAGCCCAGAGGTAGCAGGAGAGGCAGCCAGTGTCATTCTTGCTGAAGAAACCCAACCCACCTGACCTTTGCTTGTTGCCAAATCTGGAGTGCCCTCTGTGGACAGGAAGAAAGCTCGGTAATTACTTAGAGCTAAGAGTGACCACAGGAAGACGGAACGTGAGCACACCCAAGCCCAAGGCCAGTGAAGAAACAACCTAAGATTAGATGACCTGGGAGTCTTTAAGAATATATTAGAAGAACCAGGCGCGGTGGCTTATGCCTGTAATCCTAGCACTTTGGGAGGCTGAGGCAGAAGGATGGCTTGAGACCAGGAGTTTAAGACTAGCTTGGGCAACATAGCAAGACCTTGTCTCTGCAAAAAGTAAAAAATTAGCCAGACATTGTGGTGCATGCCCATGGTCGCAGCTACTCAAGAGGCCAAGGTGGGAGGAACGCTTGAGCCTAGGAGTTCGAGGCTGCAGTGAGTCATGATTGCACCACTGCACTCATCCATCCTGGGTGACAGAGCAAGACCCAAACTCTTAACAAAAACCCTCAAAACCAGTGTATTAAAAGGACACTCAGGGCCAGGTGCGGTGACTCACACCTGTAATCCCAGCACTTTGGGAGGCTGAGGCAGGTGGATCACGAGGTCAGGAGTTAGAGACCAGCCTGGCCAACATGGCGAAACCCCGTCTCTACTAAAAATAGAAAAATTAGCCAGGCGTGGTGGCGGGCGTCTGTAATCCCAGCTACTCGGGAGGCTGAGGCAGGAGAATCGCTTGAGCCTGGGAGGCGGAGGTTGCAGTGAGCAGAGCAAGACTCTGTCTCCAAAAAAAAAAAAAAAAAGACAGACTGAGTTTGATTTCCACTGTCGCTTATTACCTCCGTGACCTTGGGCAAGTCCCTTCACTTTTTAAGTGTAAAATGGGACTGTCATATGTCAGAATGAATTGAAATTCAAAATGTGTAGCATAAGTATGAAACCCAACACACAGCAGTTGTGAGAATACAAAGTACTTACGGGAAGGGCCATGCGTGCTGCTTCCCATCATATTCCCGAGACACTTAGAGCTGCCCTCGGCCATGGTAGGTACTCAGGAGATGTTCTTTTTCTTTCTTTGTTTCTTTCTTTCTTTTCTTTGTTTTGAAACAGAGTCTCACTCTGTCACCCAGGCTGGAGTGTAGTGGGAAGATCTCGGCTTACTGTAAACTCTGCCTCCCAGGTTCAGGTGATCCTCCTGCCTCAGCCTCCCTGGTAGCTGGGATTACAGGCATGCACCACCACATCTGGCTATTTGTGTGTGTGTATGTGTGTGTATTTTTAGTAGAGACAGGGTTTCACCATATTGGCCAGCCTGGTCTTGAACTCTTGACCTCAAGTGATCCTCCTGCCTCAGTCTCCCAAAGTGCTGGGATTACAGGCATGAGCCACCACATTTGGCTCTGTGTGTGTGTGTATGTGTGTGTGTGTGTGTGTGTTTAGTAGAGATGGGGTTTCACCATGTTGGCCAGCCCTGTCTTGAACTCCTAATCTCAAGTGATCCTCCTGCCTCAGCCATCCAAAGTGCTGGGATTACAGGCATGAGCCACCGTGCGGGGCCCTCAGGAGATATTTCTTGAGTGGATGCTTGGACAGCTAGAGATGCTTCGTAGCACAGTGTGGTCATTGTTTTTTGCTATGTGAATCTCAAACAAGGTGAGAGGAGGTCCTTTTCCTTGTAACCTTCTTGGACTCTTTGGACTACTTTTGGATCCTTCTCTCTTCCATGTGTTTATCTGAGCCAAACTCCATTTCCTTCTTCCTTCTCCTCGCATCCCCTTACTTATAATGATGGTGCCTTTGGCTGATGGCTTTTGATGCCTAGGAGAAGAAATGGCAGCCTGTCTCTGTCAAACCCAATTACAGAACACGACGGTCATTCATATCCATCAGTGAGCACTTTCTTGCTGGGAGGCGTAGGCTAGATGCTAAGAGTACAATGATGTGCAGAGATCGTGCTTACTTAGGCATTGTGGAATAGTGGAAAGATACCTTTGTGGCTTTACCAGGGATGTGCTATGTCCCTAAAGAATATTAGACTGACGGGGCACGGCGGCTCAGGCCTGTAATCTCAGCACTTTGGGAGGCCCGAAGCAGGTGGATCACTTCATCAGGAGTTCGAGACCAGCCTGGCCAACATGGTGAAACCCCGTCTCTACTAAAATTACAAAAATTAGCCAGGCATGGTGGCGCATGCCTGTAATCCCAGCTACTTGGGAGGCTGAGACAGGAGAATCACTTGAACCTGGGAGACGGAGGTTGCTGTGAGTTGAGATCGCACCACTGCACTCCAGCCTGGGCGACAGATCGAGACTCCGTCTCAAAAAAAAAAAAAAAAAAAAAAAAAAAAAAAA
>NW_016811820.1:3610693-3645645 GCF_001698545.2 Rhinopithecus bieti
AAAAAAAAAAAAAAAAAAAAAAAAAGAAAAGAATATTACACTGAGCATGGAAGTAGGGAGGCTTGAACTGGTGCACTGTAGGTGCTTAGCCAATGAGTGCTGAATTTAAGCAAGAACACTTAGAAATTTTCATGCATGCACAGTAGGTGCCAGGTGGAGAGTCCACCTTGTGGAAGGTGTGAAAGCAAATCAGAAGAAATGGATTCTCTTGGCCGGGTGCAATGGCTTACGCCTGTAATCCCAGCACTTTGGGAGGCCAAGGCGGATGGATCCCTTGAGGTCAGGAGTTCAAGACCAGCCTGGCCAACACAGCGAAACCCCATCTCTACTAAAAGTACGAAAATTAGCTGGGTGTAGTGGCACCTGTCATCCCAACTACTTGGGAGGCTGAGGCAGGAGAATCACTTGAACCCACGAGGCAGAGGTTGCAGTGAGATGAGATCCCACCACTGCACTCCAGAGCGAGATTCTATCTTAAAGAAAGAAAAGAAATGGATGCCCTTGAGAGGTGGTCAGAGCCAGAACTAGGAATCTGCAGAGTTCCTGGCAAGGGAATGGCATGGGCAGAAGAGTGTGTGGGGACATGTAAGTGAGGAGGTGTGGTGGGAGCTCCTTGGTGAAGGGGAGTTTGTTAGGAGGACTGGGTGGAGGCTGGACTGGGCCAGGTTTTGGATCCCAGGTTGGTTTGGACTTAATTGTGTAGGCTTGGGACGCCATTATGTGACCGGGTCACTATGTTGACTTAATGTGATGTCATGTTGCGGCTTAGTGCATCCAGGGATGTTGGGAGAGTGGGTTGGAATGCAGCAGTAGGGCGGGGCGCAGTGGCTCATGTGGTGGCTCAGCCTCCCAACACTTTGGGAGAGTGAGGTGGGAGGATCACTTGAGCCTGGGAGTTCGAGGCCAGCCTGGGCAACATAGTGAGACTCCATCTCTATTTAAAAAAAAAAAAAAGAATGCAGCAGTGGGTATAGAGAGCTGTTGTTGCTGGCATGGCTGGCCCTGCCATTCCTCTGAGTTGAGGACTCAACCAACCCTCTGAACCTCAGAGTGATTTCAGTTGCATGTCATTTGCTCCCTCTGTGACTCCGTGATCACATCCAGAACTAAGAGTCAACATCTGGGGCCGGGCGTGGTGACTCACGCCTGTAATCCCAGCACTGTGGGAGGCCGAGGCGGGCGGATCATGAGGTCAGGAGATCGAGACCATCCTGGCTAACACGGTGAAACCCCGTCTCTACTAAAATGCAAAAAATTAGCCAGGCGTGGCGGTGGGCACCTGTAGTCCCAGCTACTTGGGAGGCTGAGGCAGGAGAATGGTGTGAACCCGGGAGGCGGAGCTTGCAACGAGCCGAGATCGTGCCACTGCACTCCAGCCTGGGCGACAGAGCGAGACTGTGTCTCAAAAAAAAAAAAAAAAAAGAGTCAACATCTGGAATTGCTGCATTTGGAAAATCTGAATCAGCTTTGGAGCTCTCTGACCTGAGCCCTCTCTTGGGCTCCCACTTCTCTTACACCTTGTTGAGGTCCAGCCACCAACCTTGCCACTGTTTCTAGCTCCCTGTGCTCCTGTCCTTCCGTAATGGTGAGTCCATCAAAAATTCCCTTGTCAGCTCCTCGAGTATCCTCACCTCCTCGTCATCTGTGGCATCCACCAGCAACCCCTGATGGTGGATCAGCTTATTCCTGGGAAATTTCCCACCATGGTGGGCGTTGGTGCCATAGGATGCAAGCTCGGGTCTTACCCGGGCCCTCAGCATGTCCAGCACCTGATAATCATCATTATTATTGGTTGTTCACATCCATTAGTGAGCTCTTCCTTGCTGCAGGAGGAAGCTTAGATGCAAGAGTACAAGGAGTTACAGAGGTCACACCTATCTAGACATTGTCATCTGATTGGAAGGATACATGTGTAATTTTACCAGGGATATGCCAGGGCCCAAAAGTGTTACAGGACCAATAGGTTCATATGCCCACTGCTCAGTAACTGACCAATTACACCGAGACAGTAGGGTTTGTGGCAGAGAAAGAGTTTAATGATTACAGGGCACGGAGTGAGGAAATGGGAGGAGACCCTCAAATCCATCTCCCGAAGGAGTTCTGGGCTGGGGTTTTGTTTTGTTTTTGACGGAGTCTTGCTCTGTTGTGCAAGTTGGAGTGCAGTGGCACGATTTCGGCTCACTACAACCTCCGCCTCCCGGACTTAAGCAATTTCTCCTGTCACAGCCTCCCAAGTGGCTGGGACTACAGGTGCATGCCACCATGCCTGGCTAACTTTTTGTGTTTTTAGTAGAGACGGAGTTTCACCGTGTTAGCCAGGATGGTCTTGATCTCCTGACCTCGTGGTTTGCCCACCTTGGCCTCCCCAAATGCTGCAAGTACAGGTGTGAGCCACCGCACCCAGTCTGGGCTGGGGCTTTTAAGGGGGTCATGGAGGACAAGGGGCTGTAGAATTGGGGTTATGGATTGGTCAGCGTAAGAGGAATGAAATTGTCAGGATGTGGAAACTGCATTCTTTGGTGAGTCAGCTTCTTGTAGGGTTCTTCAGGTCAGCTGATGTCCACAGATTCGTTGCTGTGTAAGACCTGAAAGAGTGTCTCAAAGGGAAAACTTAACACTTCATGTTTACCTTGTTATCCATGGAGCAGTTAAGGGGAACTATAATCTTGTTGCCAGGGTCGCAGCCTGGCAACAAAGCGAGACTATTGCTACAAAAGAACTAAGAACCTAGCTGGGCATGGTAGTGCACACCTGGAGTCCCAGCTACCCGGGAGGCTGAGGTGGGAGGATCTCTTTTGAGCCCAGGAGTTTGAGACTACAGTGAGCTATGATTGTGCCACTGCATTCCGGCCTGGGTGACAGTGAGACCCTGTTTCTGAAATTAATAATAAATACATAAAAAATAGGGTCTGCATGATTCTAGGACAGTAGGTAGCAAAAACCATGAGCAAGCAGGTCAGAGAACAAGCTGACCTACTGATGAACGCTGAATGTGCTGCAAGCTTGGTTTATTTTCATTCCTCCCCACTCTTCTTCCCTGATTAATTTTATAAAGTTCATACGGGTTTCTTTATTTTTTTATTTGTATTTTTTGAGAAGAAGTCTCACTTTGTTGCCCAGGCTGGAGCGCAGTGGCATGATCTTGGCTCACTACAACCTCCACCTCCTGGGTTCAAGCGATTCTCCTGCCTCAGCCTCCTGAGTAGCTGGGATTACTGGAGGCCACCACCACACCCCACTAATTTTTATATTTTTAGTAGACACTGGTTGTCACCATCTTGGCCAGGCTCGTCTCGAACTCCTGACCTCAAGTGCTCCGTCAGCCTTGGCCTCCCAAAGTGCTGGGATTACAGGCATGAGCCACCCCACAGGGCCCATACGGGTTTTTTTTTAAAGGAATATTTCTGTCCCTTTCCATTTTCCATACCTCCCTGAGCCAAAGAGGAGGTGAGCTGTGCTGGGCTGGAGGGACTCTTCAGGAGGCGGTGGAGAGGGGTGAATGGAGTGGCTCAGTCTTCTCTCAGCTCCCCAACCGCTGAGTGACTGCTGATCTCAAATGACAACTGCAGCCCACTTCTTACTGGGATTGTCACAGCTGTGGCTGCTGCAACAACTGAGTCCGCTGGGATATGCTGAGGCCAATGCCGGTCCCGGGTCCTCTCACTCCTGGATTCAGGGTTCATGTTGCAGGGGCAAGACCTGACTTCCTAGCAGCTCCTTAAGGGAGAAGAGATGGAATCCAAAAGTACAGGGAAGCCAACTCTCCATGGGTGGCTTTTGGCTGGAAGGATGCAGGAAGAGGGGAGCCACAAAGAAGCAGATAAATTATCTCCCGCTCAGCAGTGCAGTCTGGAGATGTGGTGCCCATGTGGCCCCTGGGAAGAAGTCCAGCGAGAGGAAGTGCTCACTGCATTCCCTCCCTTCTCTCTCCCTCCCTCCCTCCCCACCCCAACCATCCTCCTCCCACAGCAACTTAGAATAAATGGCAGGACTCACGGGGGCTGAAAGACCTTTCCTCTCCCCCCGTGACTTGGCTGGCTCACGGTCTTTAACTGCTCTGAACATGTTGACTGACCAATCGGCTGAGGCCAACTGATCAGAGAATTTTCCTTTTAATATGTCCCTGTCATTGCTAACTGCAGAAGTCTTAGCGTTTTTTTTTGCCATGCTGAGTAATAAAGCCGCTGCGTAGATTACAGCGGCCACGTCAGAACACCACACGCCGGCGTGCTGACAGTTAAATGGGGAACAGGGTTTCAGAAGGACTTCTCCATCCTAGGCCTCGACACAAATGGCTAATTGTGGATTAGCGTTTACTGAGGAATGTCCTGTATTACACACCAGCTTGTCAGGTGCTGTACTTCCCCTGGCGGGGGGGGAAGAGCATGAATATTGGTTCGGGAAGACCATGGTGTGTAAGGTATTACTCTATTTCAGGGACCAAAGTGTTAGGCATCTATAAAGATGAGACCGGTATGATTATACCGGTTTCTTTAACCTCAGATTATGAAATAACATCTCTTCTCTCATTGTATTTATGCATTCATATACTAATATATTACATATTATATATAATTTAATATGTATATATAATATATTTATAAGTTCTGTCTTTCTAAAGAACCTGACAATACGAGATATTATACTATGGAACTATATACATTAATACATTGTATATATAAATATATATATATTTTTATTGCATTATATATAGTATTATATTTATTACATATATAATATAAATAGTAATATATAAGTATATATAATATACACATATAATTATATATAATATATAATGTATATTATATAATGTGTATATAATAGATAACAATATATACATATGTTTATTATCTATTGTATATTATATGTGATATATATAATATATATGAGTTTGTTAAGTATTAACTTACACAATCACGAGGTCCCACAATAGGTTTGTCTGCAACCTTGAGGAGCAAGGAGAGCCAGTCCAAGTCCCCAAACTGAAGAACTTGGAGTCCAGTGTTCGAGGGCAGGAAGCATCCAGCACTGGAGAAAGATGTAGGCTGGGAGGCTAGGCCAGTGTAACTTTTCATGTTTTTCTGCCTGCTTTATATTCAGCTGGCAGCTGATTAGATGGTGCCCATCCAGATAAAGGGTGGGTCTACCTTCCCCAGCCTACTGACTCAAATGTTGTTAATCTCTTTTGACAACACCCTCACAGACACACCCAGGATTAATATTTTGTATCCTTCAATCCAATCAGGTTGACACTCAGTATTAACCTTCACATTCATCTTATTAAAATCTCAGGCATTCTCCAAGGACCATTTCTTTTTTTTTTTTTAGATGGAGTCTCACTCTGTCTGCACTCCAGGCTGGAGTGCAGTGGCATTATCTCAGCTCACCACAACCTCCCCCTCTCAGGTTCTAGCGATTCTCTTGCCTCAGCCTCCCCGGTAGCTGGGACTACAAGAGTGCACCACCACACCTGGCTAATTTTTTGTATTTTTAGTAGAGATGGGGTTTCACTATGTTGACCAAGCTAGTCTCAAACTCCTGACCTCATGCTCTGCCTGCCTTGGCCTCCCAAAGTGCTGGGATTACATGCGTGAGCCACCGCGCCAGGCCTCTCCAAGGACCATTTCAAAAGCCCTTCATTCCCTGTAACCTCCCCTGACCACCTTGTCAGAATTAAATGTCCTTTCTTCTCACCTCTTATGGTACTTTCAGTGGATCTTCTTTTAGCCCTCGTTCATCTCGGTGTTTCCCCGAAATGAATTGTTGACATGGCCAGCCCAATAGTTTCCAAGATAATGGGTTTCATTCATTTTTACAAAATCCCTCTCTGTGTCATTTAGGAATTAATTTGTCAGCAAGTAATTTGTTCTCATTTCACAAGTCCAGAGGTAGTGGTAGCTAGCACTGGTTTGGCATCAGAGTGTCATGGCTCATGCCATTATGTATCTTTTAGTCTTTTCCACATGGTTACAACATGGCTGCCGCAATTCCAGCCATTGCATCTTTGTACCAGCTAGGGATTCCTGTACTGGTGGCCACATCTGCTCTTATTGTTTACCCAGGAAAGAAGATCTTTTCCAGAAGTCTACATGGTAGGCTCTCACATGTGAACCAGGACATAGTTCCATGACCAACTTTGCTTCAAGAGAATAGTTGCTTTCTAGAGAAAATAAGTATGGTGGTAGCAAAAGAGAAGGAGAGAGGGCACGGCATTTGCATTGTGAATCCACAGTGTCCACCATGCCCTCTCTACCGCTAATACATTCCATTGAATATTAAAACTTAGCAAGATTCTTGGCCAACTAGAAATTCAATTAACTAGAATACTGAAGGCTTCAGGCATTCATACATACATACATAATTGTATTTTGCCTGTTAAGACATTTTTACATCTCTGAAATTGGGAGTTACCTTATGATCAGTGACATGTCATCATTTAATTGGTAGCATATTTTTTCCCCTCAGGGGTCCATAAAATGGTGTATCTTGCAGTTGAAGGCATCTTAAGATTTGATGAAATACAGTAGTATTATGGTATTTTTATGTGTATATGTATACCATAGTTAACCATATGCAACTATTTGATTTTGTTGTTTTGAGACAAGGTCTTGCTTTGTCTCCCAGGCTGGAGTGCAGTGGTGCCATCGTAGCTCACTGCAGCCTTGAACTCCTGGGCTTAAGCGTCCCAAGTAGTTGGAACTCCAGGTACGTGCCAACAAGCCCTGCTGATTTTATAAACTATCTTTTTATGGAGACGGAGTCTTGCTGTGTTGCCCGGGCTGCTGTCAAACTCAGGGCTGAAGCGACCCTCCTGCCTCGGCCTCCTGAGTAGCTGGGACTGCAGGCGTGCACCACCACGCCTGGCTAATACACAGCCATTTCTTTTTTTTTTTTTTTTTGAGACGGAGTCTTGCTGTCTCCCAGGCTGGAGTGCAGTGGTGCGATTTCGGCTCACTGCAAGCTCCGCCTCCTGGGTTCACGCCATTCACCTGCCTCAGCCTTCCAAGTAGCTGGGACTACAGGCACCCGCCACCATGCCTGGCTAATTTTTTGTATTTTTAGTAGAGATGGGGTTTCACCGTGTTAGCCAGGATGGTCTCGATCTCCTGACCTCGTGATCCGCCCACCTCGGCCTCCCAAAGTGCTGGGGTTACAGGCGTGAGCCACCGTGCCCGGCCACACACAGCCATTTCTATTGAACGTCAACCACATATGAAGTGTTTTACGTTAACTTAATTCGACATCAGACCTATTTATACTATTACACCTGTTTTACATGTGAGGAAGATGAAACTAAGGGAAATAAATTGTCCAGAGACACCTACCAGCTGCTCCATTCTGGGTCTCCTTTGCAAAGTTGGTGCTCACTACCTCCTGGGTGTGGGATTGAGTCTTGCTCGGTTGGTGGTCCAGGACTGCAGTGGGGGAAAATGTGTGCTGGGGTGAGCACAAGGATGCTGGCAACCCGGGTCAGGATGGTTGCAGGGAACCCTCCTTCACCCAGGTTAGCAGTCACTCGTGTGTAAAGTTGTAAAGCTGTTAATTCCAGGACTCTAAATTATGCTGTGCGAGCTTTAAATCCAGCTCATAATTAGAACAAAATGTGAGAAAAGTGAAATTGATATTAAGTTAATTAAAAGGCTTTGCTTCTATTTGCAAGGAAATTAGCACAACAAAACAGGAGTGCTGACAAGTGCACATTGTTAATTTCTTCTTCATTTGGGTGACTCTCAGCAAGCCTCTGGCAAGTTTTGTTCCTTGACTTCTGCCCTGTGTCCTCCCTATGATTGCACATCCATTGTGTTGGTATCATGGTGGCTTTAATTGGGCAAGATGTAGTGTAAATGACTTGGGACAGTCACTTTTGAATGGATGTTAAGCCTTGCATAGGAGCTTCACCTTCCAGCTGAGGTCGCAGGCCCTGGAAGTGTGTTGGGGGCTGGAGGAGGGGCTTTCAGAGGTTTTGTCATTGCCTAGGCACACGCTTCTGGGAAGCTGATACAAATGGCTGATGCAGTTGTCTTGCGTCGAGAATGTAACTCCTTTGATTTCAGGGCACCCTTCTCATTCCTGTTCACCATCCTGATCTGTGCCACAGACCTAGGTTTGAGTGGCAGTGTAGAATTTTAGTTTGGAGTTCCTGAAGGGAAAGAACATGGTTTTTTTTTTTTTTTTTTTTTTTTTTTTTTTTTTTTTAATGGTACCTATTATACCAGGGTCTGGATTAGAGAGGTCAATATCAAGCAGCGTAGAACTACCATTGTCTCTAGTTGCGGTGGCAGAGGCAATGCTGTGTTCACCAGGGGATTTTTTTTCCTCTTGGGCACAGAGCTAATCTTCAGGCTCCCCTGCAGTTAGATAGGGCCATGTGATTGAGTTCCGGGCAATGAGAGGTAGACGGAAGTAATGTTTGCTATGATCAGGCTTGGCCCACAAAAACTCCTGCGGGGTCCTTCGTGCCTTCTCTCTTTACCTTTCAGTGATGGCCTTGGAGTTCACCTCTTGGTGGCATACAAGATGGAAGGATCCTAGCCAGGCATGGTAGTGTGTGCACGGCAGTGTGTGTAGTCCCAGCTACATGGGAGGTTGAAGCGGGAGTATCGCGTGAGCCCAGGAGTTGGAAGTTGCAGTGTGCCATGATCACACCACTGCACTCCAGCCTGGGCAACAGAGCGAGACCTTGACTCCAAAAAAAAAAAAAAAAAAAGAGGAAGGATCCTGGTCCTTGAGTGAATACGTGGAGCAGAGTACTGTGCTCCTCAGCCATCTCCTGCTATCTCCTGCATGGGACCATTGTGTTCAGCCATTGAGATTTTAGAGCTTCTCTGTTATAGCAGCTAGTGTTATTTATGGACTAATTCAGTTAGGTAACTACCTAAGTGACAGGCCAGGCTGTCTACTCTCCCTTTCTGCCCTTGATTCATGTGATCAAGGAATTTTTTTTTCCTCTTGGGCACAGAGCTAATCTTCAGGCTCCCCTGCAGTTAGATATCAATCAAATATTGATTGATCTTAAACAATAAGTTTGGGGAGGCAGTGAGATGGTTGGATTGGACGCCACCTATTTCTAGATCAGATTCTGTGCTTGATCTGCTATTGGATTTAAGAAAATAGCCTTGGCTGGGTGCGGTGGCTTACGCCTGTAATCCCAGCACTTTGGGAGACCGAGGTGGGCGGATCACAAGGTCAGGAGATCGAGACCATCCTGGCTCACACGGTGAAACCCCATCTCTACTAAAAATATAAAACATTCGCCAGGCGTGGTGGTGGGCGCCTGTAGTCCCAGTTACTCAGGAGGCTGAGACAGGAGAATGGTGTGAACCTGGGAGGCGGAGCTTGCAGTAAGCCCAGATCGCGCTGCTGCACTCCAGCCTGGGGAACAGAGCGAGACTCCATCTCAAAAAAAATTAAAAAAAAAGAAGAAAATAGCCTTGTTTCTCAGTATACCAGTACTCTATTTACAGGATGATGGAATGATTATAATCATCCCCTACTTACGCTGCTTCTTGGAGCTGAGGGATAAGTATTGAAATATGGCTAAGTTGTTTGCAATTATAAACAACTAAATAATATATGCATTGTCTTTATTACAGTTTCTACTGAAAGGAACTGGCATTTTTCAAGACGAGACAAACTGAAAAGGTTAGTTTAAGCATTAGCAATTAAAAAAATCATGATCTTTGCTGCCACCGAATTTTAAATCATGCAAACATTTATGTTTGTGCCAAAGTTCCACAATTTCCTCTAGAGCAATTACTGAAATGCATTCACAAGATAAAAATGGAGTTCGGGGAAGAATATTTAAGAGCTCTTTAATGATGTTAAAACTTTGCTAATTTGCCAAGTCGTTCTAAAATCCACTTTAATTTTTTTTTTTCCTGCCTGCCTACCCATCTTCCTGCAATTGAACTAATTCCAGGAGACTTGAAGAAAGGTGATAAAAATGACTAATAAAATACACAAATCTCATGAAATATCTTTTCAAGAGCCTTTTCTTTTCTTTCATTAGCTGAAGGTGAACACTTGGGAAGATAAAAGCATCCTTGGGCTGTGTTTACTTGCAGAAAGCAGTTTGGAGGGAAAACAAAAGCCAAACAGTAGTTACAAATGTGTGGTTTGAATTAAATGCTTTTTCTTTTACAGTAAAAGAAAGGGTCTTGTATATGCAGACCCAAGGGGAGGAGTAGACTGGTCTAATGTCTTCATTCTCATCCTCTTTACAAGAACTCAGCTTAGCAAAACTGCAGTTAGTCACTCACCTGTGGTCCCTCTCCCCTAGTTAGCATCATTGCTTGGTGCTCCAGCCCTTTCTTCAGGGCTGTCTGAGAGCCCACAGCCTTGGGGAATCCTGATCCACTTTTCCTCTTCCCCATGAGATAGGCTCTAACGTTAATGCTTCACATTTTCTTTCTCTTTTTTTTTTTTTCTTTTTTGAGATGGAGTTTCGCTCTTGTTGCCTAGGCTGGAGTGCAATGGTGCAATCTCCACTCACTGCAACCTCTGCCTCCCAGGTTCAAGTGATTCTCCCGCCTCAGCCTCCTGAGTAGCTAGAATTACAGGTGCATGCCACCACACCCAGCTAATTTTTGTATTTTTAGTAGAGATGGGGTTTCACCATGTTGGTCAGGCTGGTCTCAAACTCCTGATCTCAGGTGATCCACCTGCCTCGGCCTCCCACAGTGCTAAGATTACAGGTGTGAGCCACCACGTTCACATTTTCATTAGAGGGTAAGTTCACAGGTACCTCTCAGGGATGATTCTGTTGGAAAGCTAACCTTCCATAGGGAAAGTTTGACAGCATTGACTTCCAGACTAGAGCTAGAGATGCAACCCTGGCCCTGCCTAGTCAGCTGATCTCCAGGGGTTTCAGACAGTGGACGAAGCTAGGGCTTTGGAGACAGACAGAAGGAATCTCAGACTTCCCTTTGGCTACTTTACAAAGCCAAGCCAAAACTGGGGCTTTGGAAGAAATCACCTAACATCAATGAGCCTCAGTTTACTCATCTGGAAAACAGTAGCTGCTCCTATAAATATGATAAAGACGGTGTAAGGTGATATTTGTAGCGTACCTGGAAGAGCGCCTGTAATAGGAGAATGTTGATGAATGATGTTATTCACATCACTGTGGTGGCAGTTATTACCAATACTGCTCTCTGGAACAAGACATTTGGCCTTTCCAGGACTCAGTTTTCTGCCCTGTAAAATCTAGACAAGATAGGAAGGGTGTTCAGGTTCTGTAGTTTTATGGATCAGAAAGGTAGAGTCGATGATGGAAAGAGAGTCTATTTTCATGTAAACAATGGCTGGTGAGGACTGGTCAGAGTTACATCTTGGGAGGCCGTGAAAAGTTCAGTCTAGAGGAATAGGAAACAATTGTCCTAGATGTGGTGGTTTAAAAATGTATCTACAGGCCGGGCGCGGTGGCTCAAGCCTGTAATCCCAGCACTTTGGGAGGCCGAGACGGGCGGATCACGAGGTCAGGAGATCGAGACCATCCTGGCTAACGCGGTAAAACCCCATCTCTACTAAAACAACAACAACAACAACAAAAAAAACTAGCCGGGCGAGGTGGTGGGCGCCTGTAGTCCCAGCTACTCGGGAGGCTGAGGCAGGAGAATGGCTTATACCCGGGAGGTGGAGCTTGCAGTGAGCTGAGATCCGGCCATTGCACTCCAGCCTGGGTGACAGAGCAAGACTCCGTCTCAAAAAAAAAAAAAAAAAAAAATGTATCTACAGGCCAGGAGCGGTAATCCCTGACATGGTAATTCCAGCGCTGTGGGAGGCTGAGGCCGGTGGATCACTTGAGGTCAGGAGTTTGAGACCAGCCTGACCAACATGGCGAAACCCCGTCTCTACTAAAAATACATAAATTAACCAGGCGTGGTGGCATGCTCCTGTAGTCCCAGCTACTCGGGAGGCTGAGGCAGGAGAATCGCTTGAACCCGGGAGGCGGAGGTTGCAGTAAACCGAGATGGCGCCACTGCACTCCAACTTGGGTGACAGAGCGAGACTCCATCTCAAAAAATAATAATAAAATAAAATAAAAATAAAAAATAAAAAAATAAAAGCGTACCTGCAAATTTGACACTTTCCCCATCAAACGGTAGAGTTTAATTCCTCTCCTGTTGAGGATGCACCGGCCTCAGTGACTTCCTTCTAGTGATCGAATTCAGTGGAAGTAATGGTCCGTGACTTCAGAGGCTGGCTCAAAAAGGGTGAGAGAGCCTCTGCCTGAACATGCTCTTCAGGGGCATGCATCTTTGAAGCCATGTGCCACCATACTGGCTGCCCTGAAGCCTCCATACTGGAGGGACCATGTGGAGAGAGAGAGAAAGAGAGAGCGAGAGAGATGCCCGGGGACCCCTGGCTGTTCAGGCTTCCAGCTGTTTGTGTCTGTTCAGCACAGGAGCCAGACGCATGAGTGACCAAGTCTCACTCCATCTTTCCAGCCTCCCCAGTTGATACCAAGTTGGGCAGAGATGGGCTGTTCCCACCCAAACCCCTGCTCAAATTTCAGATCCGTGAGCAAAATAAATGCAGTCATTGTTTTATGCCACTAACTTGTTGGGTGGTGTGTTGTACAGCAATAACCAATTGGAACATGAGGTCAGTATCCTTGTGTTTGATAAGCTGTTTTTGATGATGATAGTCATGCTAACAGTAATAAATATAGCAATAGCTAACAATTGTTAAGCTCTTTCTTAAAGTACACAGCACCGTACTAAAGATTTTTTTTTTTTGAGACGGAGTCTTGCTCTGTCACCCAGGCTGGAGTGCTGTGGCCGGATCTCAGCTCACTACAAGCTCCGCCTCCCGGGTTCACGCCATTCTCCTGCCTCAGCCTCCCAGGTAGCTGGGACTACAGGCGCCGCCACCTCGCCCGGCTAGTTTTTTGTATTTTTTAGTAGAGACGGGGTTTCACCGTGTTAGCCAGGATGGTCTCGATCTCCTGACCTCGTGATCTGCCCGTCTCGGCCTCCCAAAGTGCTGGGATTACAGGCTTGAGCCACCGCGCCCGGCCTAAAGATTTTATATATAAAAGTGGGCAATGAAGTTTTTGGGAAAGTCTTGGATTTATATGCCATGGGTAGACTGTGGTAACAGCCTGACTGTTGCAGTGGGGGTTAGGTTGGCTAAGAATTTCAGGTGTCTTTCATCCAAGTTTCTGACAATTGTCCTAAACCACCGAGCACTGAGTTTATATTGGAAATGCAAGAGTGGCTGGTGTGTGATGGCTCCGTCCCTGTGGGGGACAGTTATCTGACATTGCTTATCATACGGTCTCTGACCCTACCACCACAGTTTCTTACCAGGTCTTTTAGCAGCAGAGACAAGAACACTCTCAAAAGAGCTTATTTCTTCTTCTTCTTCTTCTTTTTTTTTTTTTGGGAGACAGGGTCTCACTGTTTTGCCCAGGTTGGAGTGCAGTGGCATGATCTCAGCTCACTGCAGACCAAACCTCCAGGCTCAAGTGATTCTTGTGCCTTAGCCTCCATAGTAGCTGGGGCCACATATGTGCACCACCACGCCTGGCTAATTTTTGTGTTTTTAGTAGAGATAGGGTTTCACCATGTTGCCCAGGCTGGTCTCCAACTCCTGGGCTCAAGCAGTCAGCCTGCCTCAGCCTCCCAAAGTGCTGGGATTACAGGTGTGAACCACCATACCTGGCCTCTTTTTTTTTTTTTTTAAATACTTTTTTCTTCTATTTATTTATTTGTTTCTTTTTTGTTGCTACGATTGCTACCTCTGAAGACAGAGCCTGTTTCCATAAGAGACTAATGATTTTTTACTTTTTGTAGAACCTGGAGAATTTGGTGCTTCTATAAATAACACACCCTGAAAACCTATAGAGTGTGTCATTCTCTGGAGATTTAAATAGATACTGCAGACTTCTTTTACTCTAATTAAGTAGAGTAGGAAGTAGGTGGCTTGTATGAATTATGGTCTTATAACAGAGGACACAAATCAATATTCTTCACTTTTCCTGGAGTGAGAACTTTTAAAAATTTCATTCTTGGCTGGGCGCAGTGGCTCACGCCTGTAATCCCAGCACTTTGGGAGGCCGAGGCAGGTGGATCACCTGAAGTTGGGAGTTCAAGACCAGCCTGTCCAACATGGAGAAACCCTGTCTTTACTAATTTACAAAATTATGTCTTTACTAATTTACAAAATTAGCCAGGTGTGGTGGCACATGCCTGTAATCACAGCTACTCGGGAGACTTTGTCAGGAGAATCCCTTGAATCTGGAAGGCAGAGGTTGTGGTGAGCTGAGATCGCACCATTGCCCTCCAGCCTGGGCAACAAGAGCAAAACTCCATCTCAAAAAACAAACAAACAAAAATCATTCTTAACTTAGACACACACTGTGCCTGTAGCTTGAATACTTAGCAAAGATAAGGGCATACAGCAGGCTAGGCTTCCCATGCCTGATGGAACTACATATTTACTTGGGGAAATTTGGACAAAGTAGTAATTTCCAGATTCCTCAAGCTGGAGGTTCACATTTTGTAGATATGAGGTGGGACGTGAGTTGGGAATACACTTTTTTTTTTTTTTTTTCAAAAGCTCTTTTTTCAAAAGCTCCATGGGTGATTCTGATGAGCCATTGAGATGGTTGATGCCCTGCTTTTTTTTCTTTTTCTTTTTTTTTTTTTTTGAGGTGAGGTCTTGCTGTGCTGCCCAGGCTAGAGTGCAGTGGCGCAATCATAGCTCACTGTGGACTCCAACCCCTGAGCTCAAGCGATCCTCCTGCCTCAGCCTCCCAAAGCGCTGGGATTACAGGTGTGAGCCACTGCTCCCAGACTCCTTTTCGTTTTCTTAATGATATATTTTCATTTTCTTAATATATTTTATTTATTTATTTATTTATTTATTTATTTATAGAGATGAGGTCTTGCTCTGTTGCCCAGGCTGGAGTGCACTGGCGTGATCATAGCTCAGTGTAGCCTCGGACTCCTAGGCTCAAGCGATCCTCCCACCTCAGCCTCCCAAGTAGCTGGGACTACAGGTGTGAGCCACTGTGCATGGTTCAACACCCTTGTTTTGAAGTACTTTCGAGTCATTTTCTCATGACAAAAGCTTTAAAGTCTTCATACCTGTGAACTACTTCTTCAAGATCTTGGCAGATATTACTCCTAGTTCCCTTATCTGCATCTGTAAAAACATTGAGTTGTCATGAGGTTGTTGTGATAATTACATTTGTTTATTCACATGAGATGTCTGATAAATTCCTGGCCTCTAGTAGATTTCTTTAAAAACTTTTAAAAAATTGAGGTAATATATTGGCTGGGTGCGGTGGCTCATGCCTGTAATCCCACCACTTTGGGAGACTGAGGTGGGTGGATCACCTAAGGTCAGGAGTTCGAGACCAGCTTGGCTAACATGGTGAAACCCTGTCTCTTTAGAGAACACAAAAATTAGCAGGGCGTGGTAGTGTGTGCCTATAATTCCAGCTACTCGAGACACTGAGGCAAGAGAATTGCTTGAACCTGGGAGGCAGAGGTTGCAGTGAGCCAAGATTGCGCCACTGCACTCCAGCCTGGGTGATGGAGTGAGACTCCATCTCAAAAAGAAAAAAATATTGAGGTAATGTATACATATATAATTTACTGTCTTTACCATTTTTGAGTGTACAGTTCAGTAGTAACAAATACATTTATATTCTTTTTTTCTCCACCATTCTTCCCTCCCTTTTTCCCTTCCTGGCACTTGGTAATCACTAGTCTACTCTCTGTCTTCATGAGATTCATATTTTCAGCTCCCAAATATGAGTGAGACGAGGCAGTATTTGCCTTTTTGTGCTTGGTTGATTTCACTTAAAATAATGTCCTTCAGTTCCATCCGTGTTACTGCAAATGACAGGATTTCATCATTTTTCATGGCTGAATAATATTCTACTGTATGTATATGACATATTTTCATTATCTTTTCATCCATTAATAAGTATTTAGGTTGATTCCATACCTTGGCAATTGTGAATAGTACTGCAATAAACAAGGGAGTGCAAATACCTCTTTGATATATTGATTTCCTTTTTTTTTTTTTTGGGGGATCCATACTCAGTGGTGGAATTGCTGTATGCTATGGTAGTTAGTTCTATTTTTATTTTTCTGAGGGACCTCCATATGGTTCTCCATAGTGGCTGGGCTCATTTCTCAATCAATGGGTGCTGCTGTGGTCTGTGGTTTTGTGGCCAAGGTAGTTGGCACTCCCTTTGGGGATTGACTGCCTTCTTTGAGATTGTAGTGCCACTGGCTGTGCCGCCTGTCCCAAGCCTTCATCTTTCTCCATCTGAGATGTTTCTTTTGTTTTCTATTCTTTTTTTTTTTTTTTTGAGATGGTGTCTCGCTTTGTTGCCTAGGCTGGAGTGCAATGGTGGGATCTCGGCTCACTGCATCCTCCGCCTCCCGGATTCAAGTGATTCTCCTGTCTCAGCTTCCCAAGTAGCTGGGATTACAGGTGCCTGCCACCATGCCTGGCTAATTTTTGTATTATTTATTTATTTATTTGAGACAGAGTCTCGCTCTGTCGCCCAGGCTGGAGTGCAGTGGTGCAATCTCGGCTCACTGCAAGCTCTGCCTCCTGGGTTCATGCTATTCTCCTGCCTCAGCCTGCCGAGTAACTGGGGTTACAGGCGCACGCCACCATGCCCGGCTAATTTTTGTATTTTTAGTAGAGACTGGGTTTCACCTTGTTAGCCAGGATGGTCTCAATCTCCTGACCTCGTGATCTGCCCGCCTCGGCCTCTCGAAGTGCTGGAAGTACAGGCATGAGCCACTGCACCTGGCAATTTTTGTATTTTTGGTAGAGACGTGAAATGTTTCGTTAGTAAGCTGGATTCTAGGTGAATATGTTTCATTCTGTTTGCTGGTAGTACAATTTTTACAATTTTAAAGTGTAAAATCTGCCCCTCTTCTCGTGTTTCCTGTATCAGTTTATTATAATATTGATCTCATGCTTTTACAAGCTGATACCCTCTGTCTTTTTTCTCACACCCAATAGCTGTCCATAACTGACTCCCATAAACCTCCGTCTCCTACAAAAGAGTTTCTTCTGCCCCTTCTAAGCATAGCCCCTCATATCTGACCTAGCACTTTGGAATAGACTCTGAAACTATTTCCATATCATCTCTTACAATACTTGTCATTTTTTTTTTTTTTTTTTTTTGAGACAGAGTCTTGCTCTGTCGCCCAGGCTGGAGTGCAGTGAAGCGATCTCGGCTCACTGCAAGCTCCGCCTCCCAGATTCATGCCATTCTCCTGCCTCAGCCTCCTGAGTAGCTGGGACTACAGGCGCCCACCACCTCGCCCGGCTAATTTTTTTGTATTTTTTTTAGTAGGGACGAGGTTTCACTGTGTTAGCCAGGATGGTCTCGATCTCCTTACCTCGTGATCCGCCCGTCTCAGCCTCCCAGAGTGCTGGGATTACAGGCGTGAGCCACTGTGCCCGGCCCCAATACTTGTCATTTTTTAACTCAAATGTGCCTTTTCTTAAGAAAGCGATATGTCATGTCACAGTTCCTAAAAACGTTAAGCGTTTCCTTGGACATCGTATCCCAGACTTTGAGACGGCAAAGTTGTAAACACTCAACTTGGTTTTTACTGAAACATTAGTAACGGGCTTTCTTTTGTCACTCATAATGTCATCAATTTATGTAATTTAATATAATTATGCAATTATATAAGAAGCACAGCTGGCATGAAGAGGTTTGGGAACAAAGCAGTAACTATTGACAGGTGTACACTTCAACTGGCGGGAGCAGAAATGGGCAGACCTACTAGATAAAGGGTGTTTACCACTTGTGAGCCCCCAGCATTCCTGGGTTATTTACTGTCACTGTGTTGCACAGAGATGGAGACTATTAGTCGCTGGTGTCAGTTAAGAGAGCCTCTGTTGTACTATTATTATTTTGGTTTTTTTTTTTTAAATGGAGTCTCACTCTGTCACCCAGGCTGGGGTACAGTGGTGTGATCTTGGCTCACTGCAACCTCCACATTCTGGATTCAAGTGATTCTTCTGCCTCAGTCTCCTGGGTAGCTGGGATTACAGGTGTGCACCACCACGCAGAGCTAATTTTTAAAATATTATTAGTACAGACGGGGTTTCATCATGTTGGCCAGGCAGGTCTTGAACTCCTGACCTCAGGTGATCTGCCTGTCGTGGCCTCCCAAAGTGTTGGGATTACAGGTGTGAGCCACCGCACCCAGCCACCTCTGTTGTATATAATTAGCATGTTAATTGTGATAAATTAGGGAAACAGGGACAAATGGAAATGAGAAAATAAATTTATCATAATTCTAAAGCATGAGAATAACATTTTGCTTTTTTTTCCTGTCAACATTTTAACATTTTTTTTTGTTTTGTTTTGTTTTTTTGAGACAGAGTCTCGCTGTGTCGCCCAGGCTGGAGTGCAGTGGCGCAATCTCGGCTCACTGCAAGCTCCGCCTCCCGGGTTCCCGCCATTCTCCCGCCTCAGCCTCCGAGTAGCTGGGACTACAGGCGCCCGCCACCGCGCCCGGCTAGTTTTTTGTATTTTTGGTAGAGACGGGGTTTCACCGTGTTAGCCAGGAGGTCTCGATCTCCTGACCTCGTGATCCGCCCGTCTCGGCCTCCCAAAGTGCTGGGATTACAGGCTTGAGCCACCGCGCCCGGCCAACATTTTTACATCTTTAAGATCATACTCATATATAAACACTTGTGTCCTATTTCTTCCCTTAACATTTTAATAGAAACATTTTCCCATATTATTACACACCTTATGAACAATTTTAGTTGTTGTATGTTCATTCAGTGATTCGTTCAGTTCCTTCAGTGATTTTGCCGTAAGTCATATTCTCGTGTTGCTATAGGCAGATATATAATAGGTTGCTTTCAATTTTTTTTTTTTTTTTTGAGACAGAGTCTCGCTGTGTAGCCCAGGCTGGAGTGCAGTGGCCGGATCTCAGCTGACTGCAAGCTCCGCCTCCCGGGTTCACGCCATTCTCCTGCCTCAGCCTCCCGAGTAGCTGGGACTACAGGCGCCCACCACCACGCCCGGCTAGTTTTTTGTATTTTTTTTAGTAGAGACAGGGTTTCACCATGTTAGCCAGGATGGTCTCAATCTCCTGACCTCGTGATCCGCCCGTCTCGGCCTCCCAAAGTGCTGGGATTACAGGCTTGAACCACCGCGCCCGGCCCAAATTTTTAATATAAATAATGGTGTGATGAACTTTTTTTTTTTTGAGACGGAGTTTCGCTCTTTTTGCCTAGGCTGGAGTGCAATGGCAGGATCTCGGCTCACAGCAACCCCTGCCTCCTGGGTTCAGGCGATTCTCCTGCCTCAGCCTCCTGAGTAGCCGGGATTACAGGTGCCTGCCACCATGCCTGGCTAATTTTTATATTTTTAGTAGAGACAGGATTTTTCCATGTTGGTCAGGCTGGTCTCGAACTCCCAGCCTCAGGTGATCTGCCTGCCTTGGCCCCCCAAAGTGTTGGGATTACAGGCGTGAGCCACTGCGCCTGGCCATGAACATCTTTATATATCAGACAAAAATAATCTCTCGTGGAACTTTTAGGCCAAAAGGTATGGCCTTTTAAAGAACTTTTTATTTTATTGTCTGGATAGGATCTCACTCTGTGGCCCAGGCTGGGATGCAGTGATGTGATAGCTCATAGCTCATTGTAACCTTGAACTCAAGCTGCCCTTCTGCCTCAGCCTCCGGAGTAGCTGGGACTACAGGTGCATACCACCATGCCTGACTAATTAAATTTTTTTCTTTTTTTCGTAGAGATAGAGTCTTGCTGTGTTGCCCAGGGTGTTCTCAAACTCCTGGGCTCAAGTGCTCCCCGCGCATTGGGATTACAGGTGTGAGTCACCACACCTGACCTTAAAGGAATTTTGATATATTTTGTCAAGCTGCTTTCCATTAGGTTTATACCTTTTACCAGCAATGTATAAAATCTTTGTGTCACCTTATCCTCTCCCACAATGAATAGATATTATAATTTTTTAAACCTTGCTAATTTGATACATTACAGTCACACCCTGTTTTAGTTTTTATTTTCTTGATTGGTAATGAGATCGAATATTTTTCCAAATGTCATTTATTTGCATTTGCATTTTGCAAAATTTGAGGTTCTGTTTATCTGTTAAAAACCATTTATCAGTTGATTAATTCAATTGTTGATTTGCATGCATTTTTAATGTCGTGAAGGAATTATCTTTGTCTTTAATATTTATTACGAATATGCTTTCCACGAACTCATTTCTTACCTTTGAATGTTGATCAGTTTTTTGGATGGGATGGGCAGGTTTTGCATTTTTTAATGGAGTATTTAAACTTACAAAGTTTTTTGTCATTCAGTATCTGAAAAAAATATTCAGATTTTTTTCTGGTTTTATTTAAAAATTGATTTCAATTTTTTGCATGTAACTTTTTTTTTACACTTGGGAATTCACTTCCATCTTCCCTTGCCTGGATCATTGCAATAGCTTCCTAACTAAGTTGATCGTTTCCACTTGTTTTAGATAGTTCACCACCATTGGTTGGATAATGCTACCTTTCCACCTGATTTGTAATCATCTATTATTGGCCTCTCAATTGTTACATGCACAAAGAAGGATAATTCTTCTGAGGTGTCTGTTCTGTTTCAACATTGTATCTGTACCGAATCATTGCCGCTTCATGTTAATTATAAGCTGATATTAGGTCCCCTCATTTATCGTCTTCCCTTCTCTTCCTGCCCCCTTCCCTCCCCTTCCCTTTTCTTTTTCATCTTCCCTTCCTCCCTTCCTCTTTTTTTCCTTCTTCCATCCTCCCTCCCTTCCTCCTTCCCTCCCTTCCTTCCTTCCCTCCTGTTGCTTTGCCTTTTTTTGGTCACACCTTCCATTTATTGGAATTCTTTTTTTTTTTTTTTTTTTTGAGACAGAGTCTCGCTCTGTCGCCCGGGCTGGAGTGCAGTGGCCGGATCTCAGCTCACTGCAAGCTCCGCCTCCCGGGTTTACGCCATTCTACTGCCTCAGCCTCCCGAGTAGCTGGGACTACAGGCGCCCGCCATCTTGCCCGGCTAGTTTTTTGCATTTTTTAGTAGAGACGGGGTTTCACCGTGTTAGCCAGGATGGTCTCGATCTCCTGACCTCATGATCCGCTCGTCTTGGCCTCCCAAAGTGCTGGGATTACAGGCTTGAGCCACCGCGCCCGGCCCATTTACTGGAATTCTTAGTTTCATTATTCTCTCAAAGATCAGTAACATTCCTGAAGAAAAGGTAAATAAATAATTAATTTTCAGAGATCTGGTTTAATATTTTTCCTTTGCCTTTATATACTTGGCTAACCATGGAAGACCTTTGTCAGAATCTTTCCCCTGAATACTCTGGACATTATATTCTGGCATTTGATATTGCTGTGTATAAGTTGAGTCCATCCATCCATCCATCCATCCACCCATCCGTCCATCCATCGATCCAGAATGAGCTACATAATATGTGGGGTCCAATAAAAAATGAGAATGTGGGCTCCTTGCTCAACAATTATTAATTTCAAGATGATAAACGAGGTTCATTAAACTAAAGGCAGGACTCTTCTGAATATAGGGCTCCATGTAACTGCATGAAGTCACCCATGAAGTCAGCCTTGCATCCATCCATTAATTCATCCGTGGGTACCCATCCTATGGATACGTACTGAACATCCACTATGTGTTGTGTGCTTTGAGAGAAAGAAACCTCCAGATACTCAGTCTAGTGGAGGACACAGTTGGTCATGATGGAAGTGTGCACAGGATGCACAGACGAGAGAGAACTCCACCAGACCCAGCTGCCAGAGACAGCTTTCTGGAGGAGATGATATTTACACTAATGTGTCCAAAGCTTTTGCTCTGATTGATGTGGAGAGGCTTAGGAGGGTTTTGAGCTCAAAGGAGTGACATGCTCCAATTCAAGTACTTTGTAAGGATGACTCTACTGCATGGAAGACACACCGTGGAGGACAAGTGTAGAAGCAGTTGGGAAGCTATTGCAATGATCCAGGCAAGGGAAGATGGAAGTGGCAACTTGGATATATTTGGAGGTAGGGAGAAGTGGTCAGATCCTGAATATGTTTTGAAGAAAGCACTGTTAAGATGTGTTGATGAAATGGATATGAGGTATAAGAGAAAGAGAGTAGTTAAGAATGCCTTCCAGGTTTTCCAATCTGATCAATTAGAAAAATGATACCATTCACTGAGACAGGGAAGACTTGCAGGGGAACAGGTTTGGGAGAGATGAAACATTCAGTTTTGGATGCATTGTTTCTGATTGCTTGTTAAACAACCAAGTGGAGATGTTGTTCAGGGAGTTGGATGTGTCATTCTAGATCTAGGTTTGGTTTACATGGGGGAAGAGAAGGGAGGGAAGAGGCTTTGCCAATGAGGTTGCTACAGAAGACTAGAGAAGAACGACCCTTTTGATAAAATGTTCGTGGTGACTGATTGGATATGAAGAATAAGGAAGCAGATTCAGAAAATGAAACTGACCAGCCTTTAAGGCCCCTTTTCCCTAATCACGAGCCAAACGGGGATTGCATTTTGGAATCATAGTTCTTTCTTTTGGAAAGAGCTTGTCTTGGAATTGTTTCTTCTAGTTTAGATTCCTGTGGGAGATGGTGAAGGTAATTTCTTCATATTTGTTTATGATGAAGAGAGAATGTGCTGTCACTGAAATGTTGAATTATTAATGATTGAGGAGGAAATGACTTCTTTCAGAAACACCTATTCTGAAGGCCTCTTAGGTAGAGACCAGATAGTAAATTACCTCTTTCAGTGACAGAACTAAAGAGTTGATGCAGATCGAAAAGGGATGTAGTGATTGCCTTCTGTGGGTCCAGAATCAATTTAATATTTATGGCATTCAGCACATTTTAGAATCTCATCTTTGCTCATAGTATCCATCACTCCTATTACCTTTTAGTAGCTGTTTTACAAGAATCAGAAAGTACTGTAGAGACTCTGCCATTTATGATAGGAAGAAGGCCTAGTACTCTAGAACCAATGGATTTAGAGTGGAAACGGAGCATTTCTGTTATTGAGGAAAGAGCTAAATGGGTCCCAGGTCACTCTGATCCAGCCTTGGGAGACAGTGCTGCCCATGTCTGGCTATCTTGTCCTAGGAGTGTTGGTGAATTATGCATGGAAAAAGTTGTGTAGTTGTCTGGATTAGTCAATTTTCACACTGCTATAAAGATACTACCCGAGACTGCATGATTTATAAAGAAAGGAGATTTAATTGACTCACAGTTCTGCATGGCTGGGAGGCCTGAGGAAACTTACAATCATGGTGGAAGCTGAAGGGGAAGCAAGGCATGTCTTACATGGAAGCAGGAGAGAGAGAGAAGCAGGGAAGTGCCCGACAGTTATCAGACAACCAGATCTTGTGAGAACTCACTCACTCTCATGAGAACAGCAAGGGGGAAGTCCACCCCCATGATCCAGTCACCTCCCACTAGGATCCTCCCTCGACTTGGGGGGGATTACAATTTGAGATGAGATTTGGGTGGGGACACAGAGCCAAACCATATCATTGTCCCCTTTCAAAATTAAGATAAATTTTTGCAGAGAAGGGAAATAGTGGGGAAGTACACTTAAGTGGGACTTGGAACATATGGTTCTGTCTTCAACACAAAATTTAATAAGGGGGTAGTGACCACAGAGCCAACACATTTTCAGACAATGTGGTAACCTGGTGAGTGTGTATGTGTGCATATGACAAGGTACTTATTTTATCCTCCTCTCAGTCATTCATTCACTTTTAAAGATGAGGTTAAGTTATCTAAGGATGATTGCTGAGCTCTGAAATAAATTAAAACCCATCTTATTTACAGCCAATGATTTAAATATTGTATAGCTCATTCATAATTGAATAAAACTGTGGTGACTCCTTGTAGATTTTTGAAGTCATCTTCTCTAAGAAGAAGCCTGTTTTGTTTTCATCTTTTTGAAATAAACATGAATTTGCATAAGAAGCAAGGAGCCTTTGAAATAAATCAATAAAATTAACTGGAATTGGATTTCACACTCTGAATGCATTACATCTTTCTATTAGGGGAGATATAGGAGAAGCTGAGGCTCATAAAAAAGTGACCTACTTGAAGAAGATGAATATTTAAAATAAGAGCTTTAAAAATAATTCGCTTTGAATTGGTGGACCATAGCTCAAAATAACAGAAAGCCTAACAAAAGATAGGTTTTTCAGGAACTGGGAAGGGCAGCTGGCACTGTCTTGAGGGCCATACTTGAAGTACCCAGTGGGAGCACTAGGCTTGGAGTCTGAAAATCTGAGTTCAAGTTCTGGCACTGCTACTTAGTTTATTTGAGATATGTGTTAGTCTGTTTTCACACTGCAGATAGAGACATACCTGAGACTGGGTAATTTACAAAAGAAAGAAGTGTAATGGACTCATAGTTCCACGTGGCTGGGGAGGCCTCACAATCATGGCAGAAGGTGAAAGGCACGTCTCACATGGCAACAGACAAGAGAAGAGAGAGAAGAGAGTTTGTGCAGGGAAACTCCACTTTATAAAGTCACCAGATCAAGTTAGATTTACTCACTGTCATGGCAATAGCATGGGAAAGATACGCCCCCATGATTCAGTTATCTCCCACCAGGTCCCTCATGGCACACATAGGAATTATGGGAGCTACAATTCAAGATGAGATTTGGGTGGGGACACAACCAAACCATGTCAAGATACACATTTTCGTTTTGACCCTTAAAACTGTTTTCCTTTGTATTGCAAATGAAATTTGCTTTACTTGACGTTAATGTTGAAATTAAACCTGTTTAATTTCTGTCGGTGCAGAATTGAACCGAGACTTTAGGAGTTCAGGTCAAGCTAGGTCCTTAGGGTTGCGGGGCTGAGTAGGTGGAGTATGTGACTATGCAAACCTCCCTGACTGGGTGAGGCAGTGCCCTCTCTGGAGTCAGTGTGCAAGGATGTCAGTGAAAGCTGCCTTTTTTTTTTCTCCTGAAATTCTCCTCACCTCTTGTTTGCAAGGGCCCTGTGTAAATAGGTCATGTACCATGCAATGTATAAATATTCAGAGAGGTGCTTCCTGCATGTCCTTCTGAAGAGCTGTGCTTTGCAGAGTTTTTATGACTTCATAGTTCAAATGCAATGTGTACATCTGTTGATTTTTCTTTGCAAATGGACGTTGGCGCTCTATGTAGGACAGTCTTGTAGCGGTAAAGGAACGTTCTCTGTTCAGCTAAATGCTGCGTGTGCTTGAGCAAGTAGTTCTGAATTTCCTCATGAGTAACATGGAGAAAATGCCTATTAGATTTGTTCAGAAATCCACCTTTCTTTATTATTTACTTGGGCTTTTATTAAGTTTTATTTTAAAAGAGTTTTATTGAAGTATAATTGACATACTAAAAACTGCACGTTTAAAGGGTACAATTTGATAAGCTTTGACATATGCATGCACCAGTGAAATAATCCGCATGATCAAGACAGTGACACAACTATCACCCCCAAAAGACTCTGTGCCTTAACTCATCACTTGTGTCTTCCTGTCCCTGCCATCCCTCTTTACTGAGGCAACCACTGATCTGCCTCCTGCCTGTGCAGAGTAGTTTGCCTCTTTCTAGAGTTTAACATACGTGAAATAATATAGCATGTATTCTTTTTTGTCTGAGTTCTTTCACTCTGCATAATGGCAGTGTATCCGTCATTTATTTACTTTTATTACTGAGTATATTCCATTATATGGATATACCACAGTTTGTTTACCCATTCTCTTGTTGAGGGCCATGTGTATTGTCTCCAGATTGTGGCGATTTCCAATGAAACTGTCATGTATTAAATAATCTTTGCATAGACGTATGCTATCTTTTTCCCTAGGTAAACACCTAGATACCTAGGAATAGAATGGCTAGATCTTTTACTAAGTGTGTATTTTAACTTTTTTTTTTTTTTGAGGCAGAGTTTTGCTCTTGTTGCCCAGGCTGGAGTGCAATGCGCGATCTTGGCTCACCACAACCTCCGCCTCCTGGGTTCAAGTGATTCTCCTGCCTCAGCCTCCCGAGTAGCTGGGATTACAGGCATGCGCCACCGTGCCTGGCTAATTTTTTGTATTTTTAGTAGACATGGGATTTCTCCATGCTGGTCAGGCTAATCTCAAACTCCCGACCTTGGGTGATCCGCCCACCTTGGCCTCCCAAAGTGCTGGGATTACAGGTGCGAGCCACTGCACCCGGCCAACATTTTTTTTTAAGAAACGAGGTTTTGTTATGTCACTCAGGCTGGAGTACAGTGGCGTGAACATAGCTCACTACAACTCAGGTGATCTTCCTACCTCAGCCTTCCCAGTAGCTGGGACTATAGTGCACACCACCATGCCTGGCTAAATACTTTTTTTTTTTGGTAGAAACAGGGTCTCTCTATGTTGCCCAGGTTGTTCTCGAACTCCTGGCCTCAAGTGATTATCTCTCCTTGGCTTCGCAAAGTGCTGGGATTATAGACATGAACCACTGTGCCCGGCCTTTTCTTACTTTTTGAGAAACTGCCAAACTGTTTTCTCCATTTTATCTTCCCACCAGCCATATAGGCAAGTTCCAGTTCCTCTTAATCTTTGCCTATACTTTTACATTTTAGCATTTTAATGTGTGTAATGTTATCGCTTTGCAGTTCAAATTTCATGTCGCAGGTGACTAATAATGTTGATTGTATTTTTGTGTGTTTAATTGTCGTCTATATAGCTTCTTCAGGAAGTTCTATTCAAATCATTGCCCCTTTTCTTTTTTTTTTTTTAGTTTTTCTTTTTTTGTTACTGAATTTTGAGAATTCTTTATGTATTCTAGGAGCAAGTGCCTTATCAGATAGATGACTCACAAATATTTTCTCCTAATGTGTGCCTTATCTTCTCATTCTCTTAATAGTGCCCTTCAGAGAGCACAAGTGTGAAATTTTTCTGTTCATTCTTTTATGGATCATGCTTTTGGTATCGTATCTAAAAATCTGTGTAACTCCTTGTCATGGAGGTCTTATTTTATATTTTGTTTTATTATTATTTTTGAGATGGAGTCTCACTTACTGTGTCGCCCAGGCTGGAGTGCAGTGGCGTGATCTTGGCTCACTACAACCTCCACCTCCTGGGTTCAAGCGATCCCTCTGCCTCAGCCTCCCGAGAAGCTGGGATTACAGGCGTGGGTCATGATGCCCAGCTAATTTTTGTTTTTCCATGTTGGCCAGGCTGTCTTGAACTACTGACCTCAGCTGATTCATTCTTTCTGGCCTCCTAAAATGATGGAATTTCAGGCATGAGCCACCACACCCGGCCTCCTTTTGTGTTTTATAAGTGTTATAGTTTTACACTTTACATTTATAACTGTGATCTATTTTGGTATATGATGCAAGCTATGGCTCGAAATTTATTTTTAAGTTTTTACATATAGATATCCAGTTGTTCCAGCACAAATTGCTTGTGCCTTTGTCAAAAATTTATTGTCCATGTATATCTAGGTGTGGTTTTGGACTCTGTATTCTGTCCGTTGCTGTGTTTGTCTGTATTTGCAGTGATACCACACTGCCTTGATTAGTTTTATAATAAGTGTTGTTATCAGGTAATGCTGGTCCTCCAACTTTGTATTTTAAAATTTTCTGTATTTGGGCCTGGTGTGATGACTCATGCCTGTAATCCCAGCACTTTGGGAGGCCGAGATGGGTGGATCATGAGGTCAGGATTTTGAGACCAGCCTGGCCAACATGCTGAAACCCTGTCTCTACTAAAAATATGAAAATTAGCTGGGCGTGGTGGTGGGCAACTGTAACCCCAGCTACTCAGGAGGCTGAGACAGGAGAATTGTTTGAACCCGGGGGGCAGATGCTGCAGTGAGGCAAGATCGCACCATTGCACTCTAGCCTGGGTGACAGGGTGAGACTGTCTCAAAAAAAAAAAAAAAATTCTGTACATAAGGTGTACTGTAACATGACGTTTTTATACACACATATATAGTGAATTAAATATTTAATACTACAGTCAAGCAAATTAACACATCCATCAGCTCACACAGTTACATGTGTGTGTGTGTGTGTGTGTGTGTGTGTGGTAAGAGCACCTAAAATCTACTCTCTTAGCAAGTTTTGAATATACAATATTAATAACTTTTTAAAAAAAGTTGTTTCTGTTGCTTTAGGTCCTTTGCATTTCTGTGTGAATTTTGGGACCAGTTAATTTCTGCAGGGGGGAATAAACTCTACCTGTCCATCCTTTTTTTTTTTTTTTTTTTTTTAAGAGGGATTCTCACCCTGCTGCCCAGGCTGGAGTGCAGTGGTGCAATCACGGCTCACTGCAAGCTCCGCCTCCTGGGTTCACGCCATTCTCCTGCCTCAGCCTGCCAAGTAGCTGGGTCTACAGGCGCCCGCCACCACGCCCGGCTAATTTTTTGTATTTTTAGTAGAGATGGGGTTTCACCGTGTTAACCAGGATGGTCTCGATCTCCTGACCTCGTGATTCGCCCACCTCAGCCTCCCAAAGTGCTGGGATTACAGGTGTGAGCCACCATGCCCGGCCTACCTGTCCATCTTTTAAATATATTGTTGAATTTGATTGCTGACATTTTGTTTAGAATGACTGTGTCTGTGTGTCCTCTGGCTGGTAGCAACAGAGGCTCTCCCTGGCCCTTTGAGAGTCCAGGCACTGTCACCTCTAATCCTTGGGAGTGGGTCCTTTCTCCCAGCTTGGGGTCTTTTGTTCACTCTGTGGATGTGATTGGTATCCAGCTCACTGACTGAATGGGAACCACTGCACATCTCTGGAGTTCTCCCTCTGTACAGCTTTCTCCTCTGAGCTCCTCAGTCCTACAAGTTGTATTAGGTTGTTGCAAAAGTAATTGCGATTTTTGCACCCACCTAATAGCTGCCTCGATCTCCTTGCATCCTCATCTCTGTCTGCTCAGCTCAGGGAGTCTGCCAGCATCCCCTGGACCCTCTTTTCCTACCGTGCAGCCTGGGAACCCTCTCAAGGTAGTGGCCTCACCTCATTTCTTTGTGTCTCTCAGGGATCGCTGTGCTTTGTGGCCTAATAGTCAGTGTCTTCAGAAATGTTCTTTTGTGTATTTTGTCTGTTACTTCGGTGGTTTCAGTGGGAAAAACCATTGTGGTCTCTGTTTCTCCATCTTGGTTGGATGTGGAAGTCACTGAATTGGATTTTTACATAATGGGTTTTTGATATAGTTTGCTGCACATATATATATTTATTTATTTGAGACAGGGTCTCACTGTTGCTCAGACTAGAGTACAGTGGCGTGATCATGGCTCACTGCAGCCTCGACATCTTGGCCTCAAGTGGTCCTCCCACCTCAGCCTCCAGAGTAGCTGGAACTACAGGTGCATGCTACCATGCCCGGCTAATTTTGCTATTATTTGTAGAGATGGGGTTTCACCATGTTGTCCAGGCTGGTCTGAAACTCCTGGGCTCAAGTGATAAGCCCACGTTGGCCTCCTGAAGTGCTGAGATTACAGGCATGAGCCACTGCCCCCAGCCTTGGTGTACTTTTAGATTGGATTGTTGCCCTACGCTTTTTGTATGTGAGTGCAAGTTGTATCCAACCAGAGTCCTTTTCTTAGTATTAAATTGATAACACTTTATTGTACCTTCGTCATTTTTTTTTTTTTTTTTTTGAAATGGGGTCTTGCTATGCCGTCAAGGCTGGTCTCAAACTCGAGGCTGGTCTCAAACTCCTGGGATCAAGTGATCTTCTCACCTCATCCTCTACATAGCTGGGACTACAGATGCCAGCCACCGTGTCTGGGTCTGTTTTTCCTCTGTCTCATTTGACTGTCCTGTCCTTGAGGATTGTGGCTGAGTCTTAATTTACATCTTGCCTTGATAGTGAATGTTGTGTAATGAATGAATGAATGAATGAAAGTGAATGAATATTTCCATTTCCTTAAGAATATCCAGGATGCTGTTTTCTCCTCCCCTTCAAAGATGTAGATTGAGAAGGGGTATGTTCAGTTTAAAGATTGAAGCTTTGTTTTTTGTTATATATGTATTTATTTATTTTTTGAGACAGAGTCTCGCTCACTCACCCAGGCTGTAGTGCAGCGGTACCATCTCGGCTCACTGCAACGTCCACCTCCTGGGTTTGAGCGATTCTCCTGCTTCAGCTTCTGGAGTAGCTGTGATTACAGGCACGTGTGATCACCCCTGGCTAATTTTTGTATTTTTAGTAGAGACGGGGTTTCACCATGTTGGCTAGGCTGGTTTGGAACTCCTGACCTCAGGAGATCCTCCTACCTCGGCTTCTGAAAGTGCTAGGATTACAGTCATGAGTCACCGCACCCGGCCTGAAGCTTTATTTAAAAAATAGCTTATTTTGGCCGGGCGCAGTGGCTCAGCCTGTAATCCCAGCACTTTGGGAGGCCGAGGTGGGCAGATCACGAAGTCAGGAGATCGAGACCATCCTGGCTAACATGGTGAAACCCCATCTCTACTAAAAACTTCAAAAACTTAGCCGGCACGGTGGTGGGCGCCTGTAGTCCCAGCTACTCGGAAGGCTGAGGCAGGAGAATGGTGTGAACCCAGGAGGCGGAGCTTGCAGTGAGCCGAGATCACGCCACTGCACTCCAGCCCCGGGACAGAGCGAGACTCCGTCTCAAAAAAAAAAAAAAAAAAGCTTATTTTGAATTTTGAGTGTGTGTGTGCATGTGTGTTTGTCCTGATGAGGGATGTTTGGTATTTTAACACTGGCAAAGGGATGGCTGATTGGGAGTTAAATTACCCCCAAATAATTCAAGCTGTATGATACATTTCTCCCAAGGAGATACAGATCTGAGGTCATATGATTCTGGACTTTGCTTTTTAATGAAAGTTGATTAAACAAAAGCCATTTTACTTTATAGCTATTTTAAATAACCTGTGCTGTTTAGTTCTTTTTTTTCCCCCTTTTTCATCTTTATCGCTAGATGGGTCAGAGGCAGAATTTCTCAAACGTGATTAGTAGGACACCTCTCTGGGAATTTTTTTTCCCCTTAAGATGCCTTAAAATGAGTTTGAGGAAGAAACAGTACAAGGGTAAAAATTTAGAAGAAGCTGTATATCTCTGAATAATTCTTTTAGAAAGATAATTTAAATCTCATTAGAAATCTTTGATTTCCAATTCCTCGGAAGTGAATGTGCTAAGTATCGGTGTACTTTGTTCAGTTTTCTGTGCTTTGTGAAGGTAGTGACTATAGAATGTAAAACGTAAAATGCTTGGACGTGGTGGCCCCATGTGTGTAATCCCAGTGCTCTGGGAGGCCGAGGTGAGGGAATTGCTTGAGGCCAGGAGTTCAAGACCAGCCTGAGCAACATAGTAAGACACCCCCCCCATAAAAAAATTTAAAATAAAAATTAGCCAGCAGTAGCTGTTACTAGGGAGGATGAGGTGGGAGGATGGCTTGAGCCTAGCAATTCAGTGTTGCAGTAGGCTATGATTGCACCACTGCACTCCAACCTGGGCAACAGAGCGAGACCCCGTCTCCAAAAACCAAAACAAAACAGGAGAATATGAAACGGAAAACAAATGTAGACAAATGTGTGTCCCACTGTAATGGAATTTGTTGTGTAGTGCCAAAGGATTTTTATATTCTGAAGTTTCTGTGCTATTTACTTTTGCTTTATTTGCAAAAGATTCTGGGATGTTGCCAAGGATAACTAGGAATTGCTTGTAACTATATTAGAAATACACAGGATGAGGTTGAATGTGGAAATGCAGCTGCACGTGTTAGAGCTGCTGGTGGGCTTGGTAGTAGCTTTTCTTTAACTAATTTTGGTGATCACATTTGTAAGGAGACAGGCAGTATCATGAAGAATACAGGGTTACGAATTTCTGAACAATTTAAGTGAAAGTTTCTAGGGTGTTTTCCTTGACTATTTTTGACTTTCCATCGTTTGAGATTTACTTTCCAGAAAGGATACACCCTCCGACTCCCAGTCCACCTATCCAATCTTCATGATTAATTCTTTGCCGCTCTTGGGTTACCTGGGTGTGGTAATGTGAGAGAGATTTTACGGAAGGTAATTGAGGAATAGGTGGAAGAAAAACTACATAGGACAGATGGGAAACAGAATATATGGAGAATATTAGAGGAGAGTAAAGAAGTGAAAAGGAGAAGTTAAGGTGTGTGTGTTCGTAACTATGGATGAGGCTGGGTCCAATGGCTCACGCTTGTAATCCCAGCACTTTGAGAGGCCAAGGCGGGAGGATTGCTTGAGCTCAGGAGTTGGAGACTAGCTGGGGCAACATAGTGAGACCCCATCTCTACGAAAAATGAACCAGGCATGGCATATGCACCTGTGGACCCAGCTACTCAGGAGACTGAGACAGGAGGATTGCTTGAGCCCAGAAGTTCAAGGCTGCAGTGAGTTATGGTCACACCACCACTGTACTCCAGCGTGGGTGACGGAGACTCTGTCTAAAAAAAAAAAGAACTACGGATGAAGCTAGCTAGACTTAGGAACAGACTCTAAGAACCCTGAAATAAATCTTTTCTGTCTCTAATGTGATCTGTGATGTTTGGTTATCCCCAGAGCAATGGCTAGAGACCAACACAACTGCTCAGTCCGGAAGACACCGTTAGGACCACTCCTCTGGAGTGAGAGCTACCAGGGCAAGTCTTTATCACCCTGTCTCCAATTTCTACAGTGCCTCGGACCTAATAGTAACTTCATAAATGTTTACTGGATAGATATAAGTCCCCTAGCCTTGGAATTGCACGGAAACCCAGGATTTCTTAATGAATGAGGTAATTTGATAACTGAGATAAGCAGTTCTGGGTGGCTTTGAAATGTCCTTATGCTCCTGTTTGCTTTGAAATGGGACTTTTGAAATGAGGTGGTGTTCTGTCCCAAAGGAGAGAAGAGAGACTGTGGAAGAACTGACGACAGGAACAGCAAAACTGAGAGAAGAAAATGGGGCCAGGAGAGGAACAGATGCTCGAACGGGATTTGGGTTTTCTTGGCACTGCAAAGCTCCTGTATATTTATTGCTATCCTGATGATGATTGCTCCATTTTAAGAGGCTAGAAGTCTTTTCTGGCTGTAAGCCTACCTGTCTCAACACAATGTAGATGCTGGACGCTGGCCCTGGACACTGACATGCCTGTTCCAGGGGAAATCTGGAGGGATGTTACATATTGATTTGGTCGTTTCTTTGAGTCTCCGATGCGATAGTGCATGGGGGATCCTCAGGGACTCTCAGGGCTTGGCGGAATGGTTCTACATGTGAACCCTGGCATCTCCAACCATGTCAATGTGAACGAAGACAGAGATTCTATACTCTTGGGGTCATAGCATGACTAGAGGCTGCATCTCTTGGGCTGTGCATATTGTAATAAGGTGATGGGTATCGTTGCTTAGTGGGAGGAGAGAGTATTAGTTTAGTTATGACTTTTAATATTAGTTTAGTGGGGATTTCTAATATTACTATCTTTATTATTAAAAGCAAGCCACTCAATGGTCGGGAGTGGTGTTTCATGCCTGTAATCTCAGCACTTTGGGAGGCTGAGGCAGGCAGATCATTTGAGGTCAGGAATTCGAGACCAGCCTGGCCAACATGGCAAAAACCCATCTCTACTAAAAATACAAAAATTAGCTGGGCGTGGTGGCGCACACTTGTAATCCCAGCTACTCAGGAGGCTGAGGCAGGAGGATCGCTTGAACCTGGGAGGTGGAGGTTGCAGTGAGCTGAGATTGCACCACTGCACTCCAGCCTGGGCGACGGGGTGAGACTCTGTCTCAAAAATAAATAAATAAATAAATAAATAAATAAATAAATACTAATAAATGGAAGTAAGCCACTCAGCTCAGGGTATTTTTTTTTCCTATTTTGTTCACATTATGTCCTTAATATCAGAGCAGTACTTAGCACAGAGTAAGCATTCAATAGATGCAGTTGAATGCGTGAATCTATTGGATATATAAGTGCAGTGAATGGGAGCTCTGGAGAGAAAACTGGGGAGAGGAGGACTAAATACACTTGTGCCTGAACCAGTTTCTTCTGTTTCCACTGTTTTCTTGGAGGCGACTTAAGAGATTCTTCAGTGCCCCGGCACAGTGCCAGGCATGCAGTTGATAAGGACGGGTAAAGCCCTTGAGGGGCTCATACTCAGACAGGAGAGGGTTTGGGGTAGGTAACCCATAGCCTCTCAGAGTGTTACTGTGGGCTCTGCCCGGGGAGTCCTGGCAGATCTCCAGGGTCCGGGAGGCCTCCGAGGAAGGGACATCTGAGCTGAGTGTTGATACCTTCATAGGTTAGTGGAGAAAAAAGCCGGGGGTAGTTCCTCTAAGAGGCCATGACCACACATTGGCACCGGTGTGAGATGTCAGGGGTCTGCACGTGGTTAGGATGGCCTGGGGCTCTGGGGACCTGTGGCGAAGGTGCATAGGACAGCAGAAGCCAGATGAAGAAGAGGCTGGTGTGTCTTGCTTAGGAATTTGAGTTTTTGTCTTTGGGGAGCAATGGAAGGTTTATTTCCACTTTTGAAAACTTTTTAAATGAAAAATTTCAAACATCCATACAAATAGGAAGGACCATATTGATATCAATGAACTTAACCCCTAGATTCTACAATTAATGTTTTGCCATGTTTGCTTATCCTTCTTTCTATTCTATCTATATCTATCTGTTTATCTATCTGTCCATCAGTCTATCTATCTGTCCATCCATCCATCCCTCCATCACTATCAACCCATCCATCAATCTGTCCAGCCAGTCTTTCTTTCTCTCTCTCTCTTTCCTTCCTTCCTTCCTTCCTTCCTTCCTTCCTTCCTTCCTTCCTTCCTTCCTTCCTTCCTTCCTTCCTTCCTTCCTTTCTTTCTTTCTTTCTTTCTTTCTTTCTTTTTCTTTCTTTCTTTCTTTCTCTTTCTTTCTTTCTTTCTTTCTTTCTTTCTTTCTTTCTTTCTTTCTTTCTTTCTTTCTTCTTTCTTTTTCTTTCTTTCTCTTTCTTTCTTTCTTT
>NW_016811820.1:3645863-3650378 GCF_001698545.2 Rhinopithecus bieti
TTCTCCATTTGTTCGGTCCTTCTTTCCCTCTTTCCTTATTTCCATCCTTCCTTTCTTTCTGTATGTCTTTCTTTCTTTCTTTTTCTTTCTTTCTTTCTTTCTTTCTTTCTTTTTCTTTCTTTCTTTCTTTCTCTTTCTTTCTTTCTTTCTTTCTTTCTTTTTCTTTCTTTTTCTTTCTTTCTTTTTCTTTCTCTCTCTTTCTTTCTTTCCTTCCTTCTTTCTTTCTTTCTTTCTTTCTTTCTTTCTTTCTTTCTTTCTTTCTTTCTTTCTTTCCTTTCTCTCTCTCTTTCTTCTTTCTTTTCCTTTCTTTCATCTGTCCATCCATCCTTCTATCTGTCCATCCATCCATCCCTCCATCACTATCTACCCTTCCATCCATCTGTCCATCCATCAATCTATCTGTCTGTCCATCCATTCATCTATTTTCTATCTCTCAATTGTCTATCATCTGTCCCTATCATTTGTCTGTTTATCTGTCTTTATCATCTACCTATATCTATCTATTCATTTCTATCATCTGTCAATCTCTATTATCATTCTGTCTATCTGTCTATCCACTATCTATATTTTCTATCTATCTATCTATCTATCTATCTATCTATCTATCTACCTACTATCTGTAAGAGTTTATGCAGGGGAGTGACTTGTGTCTTAGAGGGTCCCTCTGGGAGGAACATGGAGGATGAAATAAAGAAGGAAGGGAATGGAGTTTGGGAAGACTCACTGAGAGTCTCTTGAAATTGCTGGGAGGAGAGGTGGTGGTGGTGTGAACTAAAATTTGGCAACTGGGCTGGAGAGTGGAGGGCTCAGAGATATTTATGGGGGTATTCTAGTGATTATGTCTCTGTCCCAAATTGTCCAAAAACTTAATAGCTTAAAATAATGACAACAGGCCAGGCATGGTGGTGCACACCTATAGTCCCAGCTACTGAGAAGGCTAAGGCAGGAGGAATGCTTGAGTCCAGGGGTTCAAGGCTGCAACGAGCCATGTTTATGCCACTGCCCTCCAGCCTCGGCAACAGAGTGAGACACTATCTCAAAAAAAGAGACAATGTTTATTTTTCTTACAAATCTTCAATTTGGACATAGCTTGGCAAGATGACCCTGTTTCTGGTCTACTGGATATCACTTGTAATGACTCAAATGTGGAGGTCTGTAGTCATTTGAAGCCTGTCACTCCCATCTGTCTGGTTAATGCTGACTCTCAGTAAGGATCTTATTTGGAGCACCTACGTGTGGCCTCGACATGCGGCCTGGGATCCTTCACAACAGTATCTGGATTATGAGGGTGAGTGGGGAGGAGGAGGGAGAGAATGAGAACACCAAGCGGAACAATATTGAATTTTAGGATGTAGCTTCTGAAGTCCCCATATACCGCCACTGCCGCCCCATTGTGTTCATCAAGCCAGGCACAAGTTCAGGAAGAGGGAAGATTACCTCCTCCTCTTGACGGGGTGTGGCAAGATCTCAAAATGTTGCTGTGACCGTTTTTGGAAAACCCAGTCCGTCCAGGGGCTAAAGTGGCAGGATTTAATCGTTGGGCGTGAGCAATGGGGAAGATTCTTTTGCTCTTCCCCATTATGCCACTGCCCTCCAGCCTGGGCAACAGAGTGAGACACTATCTCAAAAAAAAAGAGACACTGTTTATTTTTCTTACAAATCTTCAATTTGGACAGAGCTTGGCAAGATGACCCTGTTTCTGGTCTACTGGATATCACTTGTAATGGCTCCAATGTGGAGGTCTGGGGAAGCATTGGGGAAGAGCAAAAAATCTGAGCCGACACTCAAGAGTTTGGATTCGTGTCTCCAGGGTGGGGAGGCATTCACAGAGAGGGCAGTGTGAGTGGCAGGACAGGAAAGGGGAATGAGGAGGATGGAGTTAGATTTGGGGTCCCATTGATTCGTTGGGAAATACTGTATCAGGATGGTTTTGTGAACTGCAAACCCACAGAGGTAGCTTCTTCTAGGAGCAGACAACCATGTTTCCTAGTTTTTGGATAGCTTTGAGCTGAATAGGGTTTACTGGCCTCCCTGGGTCCCTATAGGAGGCTGTTGTGTACTGTGAACATGAGTGGAGGTGGCAGGTGTTTGATGTGTCCCCAAGCCTGCTGGGGATGATGTCTCCCTCAGTATTTGCTTCCCTCTGTGGAGCTGGAGCAGCTAGGTAGGATGCAACATTCATTGATTTCATCCAGCAGGCATTTATTTGAGCACTCGTGGTATGCTGGAACCTAAAACAATTTGAGTATATGTTAAACACCATGCCCGACCTAAAGAGCTTTGTCTCTAGAAGGGGAGAGGATGCTTGAGGTTGCATGCTCTTGCTAAACTCTGAATGTAGTTACTAAAAGGACAGAGCTCCAAGCAGGAGCAGATGTAATATGCACTTGCTGGACTTTTTCCTTGCGTCTGGGTTCTCCATGGGGTGCACTGTTGCTGGTGTCTCTTCTGGAGCACATAGGGTCCTGTCTGAGCGGGGTGGGGCAAGCTACTGTCCCCACATGTTCGGGGACGTTTACAGACACTGAGCTCTCTTGGTATCTAAACCAAACTCAGCATTAACAGGCTAGTTTCCCTCCCTAACCTCCCCTTCCCCCTTGGGGAATAGGACAGAGCCATATGTCCTTGATCAATATCTCTGTCTCCAGTCACTCAGGGTCTTAGAAAGCCTGCTCCCCTGGGAACCCCATCCCACTCTATCCCTCACTCTCTGCTTCCCATGTCTGGACTCCGATTTTGTATTATTTTCCCTGGGTGGTTCTGATACTGAGTTCATTTGAAAACCATGGCTGAAAATCTGATTCCTTGTAGCTTGTACTCAAACAGCTATAATTCAAGTTAGAAAGCACTGAAATACCAAGACAGTTTCAGAGAGGTTCAAGGAAGCCCTTCTGCCTGGGGAGAAGGGGGAGAGTTTCAGGGCATTAGAGCTGCACTCTGAATGTTACGTAGAGTTGGACATACAGAGATGATAGAGATGATGGAAAAGACGTTCCAGTTAGAGAGCCAGCATGGGAAAAAAGCAAAGGACATGACAGTTGTTGTTTTAAAATTAATTTTGCCAATGATTTGCTTATATGAGCATGCATATAGCTTGTGTCATGTTATTTACTTTTATGTCTTAAAATTATTTTATTTCACCTGCATATATGAAGACATTTACTTTTATCAAGAAACTAGGGTATAGCCATCCAAATGAATCTAGAGATTGTAATCTATATATATTTATGTTAAAAGTAAGAAAAATAAAGCAGGAAGGTAGGGGTTGCTTGCCTGATGTTTTTGGTAACCTTCTAAATGTGTATATTTTTCCTGTGGCCCTCTGTCTTCAATTCAGAGACCACTGTATACATTCCATGTCCATTGGTATTCACTCCCTCCTCTATACCTGAGATACCATCTAGAGTCATTTCCTTTCTGACTGAAGAAATTCCTTTAGAATTTCTTGTAGTGTGGGTCTGCATATAATAAATTCTCTAATTTTCTTTATTTGAAAATGTTGATGTTTCATTTTCATTTTTGAAGAATAGTTTTGCTGTGTATAGAATTCTGAGTTGACGGTTTTTCAGAATTCTGCACTTTAAAGATATCATTCTGTAGTCTTTTGGTCTCCATGGCTTCTGATAAGTTCGTCATCATTTGTATTATTGTTGCCCTGTATGTGATTTGCCATTTTTTTTCTGGTTGTTTTCAAGATTTTAACTTTGTATTTTAGCAATTTTCCTAGAGGTAGTTTTCTTTATATTTATTCCTGCTTGGGTTTTGGTGATCTTCTTGATTCTATATTTTTGCCTTTCACTGAATTTATAAGTTGTAGGCCTATTTCTTCACATCTTTTCTGCCCTACTCTCTTTCTCTCCTTTCCTCTGGGACTCTAAATATTAAAGTGTATTGAATGGACTGATGTTGTCACACAGGTCTGGGCGGCTCTGTTCTTTTTTTTTCAGTCTTTTTTTCTTCTCTGCTTTTCAGATTGGATGGTTTCTGTTATCTGTCTTGAAGTTCCCAGATACTTCTGCTATCTCTGATATGCTGTTAATCCCATTCCAGTTAGTGTATATTTTACTTCTAGATGATTCTTTTTTTCACAGTTCCTGTTTGGGGGTTAGATTCTCCATCTATTCATTCATTGTGTATATATATTTCATTTAAAATTCTTGGATGTATGTATAATAGCTGCCTTATAGTTTTTTTTTTTTTTGATTACCATGATGTTACACTTTTATTGAACTGGCTTTAGTATTGTGTTACATGTCCAGAAGGTCCAGATCCTTTTAGTTCCTATTGTTACAGAGGTTGAAAAAGTAACAAAGGCCTGGGAAATTACCATCAATATATACTTTTATCCATTCCAAGTGAATGCAAACTATTTCTTTTTAAATTTATGGTAACAGTGGTGCAGCATTTCCTAGATCAATAGCCACCTGTCATATAACAGAGGCAGTCTTCATATGTTTCAGCAAAGTTCTTGTATGAGCATATGCTGCTATAGGGTTTACTACATGTGAAAGACCA